>NC_059128.1:186916915-187219290 GCF_020740605.2 Lemur catta | reverse complement strand
TTTAGCTTAGAAAATCCAAATTAGTTTTCTTAGACCTTTAAGTAGTTAGAATAAGACAAAAAAATTTTTTTAGGTGATACTCACTATGACGGATCCTAGCCCATCAAACTTACTGATGAAATAAGTAATTCATAAATTTACCTATTCTCTCAGTAAAGTCTACCACCTTGAGTTTCCTTCCTCTGACAGAGTCAAGATTTCTGACATGTAATTCAAATGCAGTTAAAGGAGCTTCCAAATAAACCATTTAAAAATCAAATCAGTTAGTCTTTTAATTGAAGCTTAAATTGGCCTCTGTCTAATTAGTTCCCACTCTGTTGGTGTAGAAAACCCCACTTCCGTAGCCCAGAGTGGCAAATGAGCTCAGCTGAACTGAACAAAATATTTCATGCACTTGTCATCCTAGAGAAAACCACACATTTTGTTATTTGTTAACTTAGAGATTAAATACAGGGAATGCCTTTACAAAATTTACCACTTATTATGACTAAATGGTAGTAAGAAATGCTGGAAATACAGTAGGACTCTAACAAATATTTGTTGAATGAATGAATGTGTGAATTTAATTTTCATTAAAGTTGATTTGTTTATAGTCCTTTCTAAAAATTAATTGATTTTAAAGTTTATAATTGCACATAATAATCTTTTCTTATTTTTTCTGCTCCCTTTTGTTTTCCCAGTCGCCTATCAGTATTTCTTACTTTTTTACTTAAAGGTGGAAATGGCAACATAAAAAAGTAGTAATAACATTGAATTAATAAATACATGGAAAAAAAAGTACCTAGAGAAAAAGGTACTAACTCAATTTATTCTTACTTTAGTGAGACTATAATAACTCTCCTTAACCTGTGAATGTTTAAATCTGCAGATTCCATTTCCTGTAGTAAAGCTGTGAAAAAGCCCAGTTTTCTAAATTTTGGAATTCAGTTAACTAAGTTTCTGTGAGTTGATGATCTCCCATCTTACATGTTACATCCCACATAGTGTGTCCTCTGCTGTTGCTAGCTGGAGTTCCTACTTATTCTAAAGTATAGCAATTGTCATTTTGCCAGACACAAAAAATACCATGTCGATATATTAACAGCCTCTACCAATGATGGCACTATGCTCAGTTACAAAATTATATTAACTTTGAAAATTGATTAATTGATTGGTGCAGGTAGAAAGTCAAAAAATGGAGAAGCTTTTTTAAAAAAAATGGAATATAAAGTTAGAGTTATTGGAAAGTTTCCCTGAAGTCATAAAAAGTTTAGAAATTTATGCCACTATATAATAAAAGCAAATGGGTGAGAATGAAAACCATGGTATTTAAACTTTTGATACAATTATTTAACTTTCAATGGTTTTTAAAGAAATCATTTAATATAGCACAGTTAGAATACAGTTAGAACATTTTACTGTTAATAATTTTCAAAAACATTATTTTCCATTATAAATATGATAAAAAATGGTTTACCAATTCTCTGGTTATTTAATGACATTCACTGACTCATTTTAATCTTCAAGTAAATCAACAAGGAAACAGGATTCATTTAATGAAGTTGGTTTTGTGGCAAATTTACAAATGCAAAGCTTCATTTCCTTCATTAAATGCAAACTCTATGTGTGTGTATATGTATCTTGATCAGTAACTGAGTTGGATTTTAAATTGGATACTGATTATACCTTAACTGATAAGGGTAATATATTTTCCATATTTATAATATTTATATATTTATAAGTACTTAGTTTTCATGTCAGTAATTTTTGCTTCCTAGTTTAAATTTCAAATTGAAACTCTTGGTTAATATGATCTCATTCACATTAACACTCTCAATCTCAGAATTAGTAAAAGCAGGGAGAGGGGAAAAGACAATTACTCATTTGTAGCAATGAAGATATATACACAGTGTTTTTTTCAAGCACAAATACGTACAGAGTGTGAAATTCTGATAAGGAATGCCTGAACAATATGCTCATTACAGAGCCGACTTCCAGTGAGTGAAGAGATGAGGCTGTGTTGCCCATTGCTGTAATGGCTGCAGGAAAATCTATGGCTCTTCTTTTTGAAGCAGAGCTGGCCATTTCCCTTCTACTAATAGAAGCAACATTGGGAAAGACATAGTCCCAGAGCGAAGGCCCTGAGCTGTGTGCTATGAATGGTTCCCTCTCAGGTCAGGCTCCCATGCCCATTTTGCTACCTTGCTTTCTGATGAGTGATGATTATTACTCTATCCTTTGAAATAGACATGACTGTATATATATATATATATATATATATAGACAGAGAGGGTTCACACACTGCAAAAATTACTTGCATGTTTGTTCTGTGTAAATTCTTACCTGAGTTCATGGGTTTAAAAAGGGATCAATAAGTTGTTTTTGTTCCTGATTTATGATAAATATAGTTTATAAACTGTTGAAATGGATTTTACAGGTATATCTTGTCTAAACTCTTTCACAAATCTAGAATCCAATTTTTTAGTATCATAATAGATGATCATCTTATTTACCCCAGATACTGAAATTTGGTGATGTTTTGCCATAGCTATGGCAATATCAGTGATAATGTATTGCTAGGAAAAGAAAATCATCTACTAAGGGTCAAATTATCTCAAAGTGATCTTTTATATGTCTGTGTTCAATTCTAGCACGTGCTGTGCATAATTTTGTAATTCAAGCCTATATACTACGTGCGTTTATTTAGGGAAAAATGTGATTTAAATGGGAGCTAAAGGTGGATCTTTCAAATTTAGGCTGAATGAAACCTCTTGTAAAATATGAAATTTTAAGGAGTGTTATTTTATAGGCAGGCAATGTAATGACAAGAGAAAAAATGAGTGGTGATTTATTAGCAGAAAAACAGGCCAGTGTCATCTCATATAAGGAGTTTACCCTAAATGTTACCTGTGATGTTGAAGAGGTACTTTCTGACTACTTCTCATTTTCCTTGGATAAGCTGAGGGACCATCATGAAGGCTGCTGGGAAGAACTCTACACTAAAAAAAAAGCATAAGGGAAGGAGTACAATGTCTACATAAGTGGGCAAAGACATGGTATTTACTTTGAATCTGCAAATATAGGTCTACCCAAGGATGAGAAATACAATGTGTTTTTAAATGTCACTTATGGGAGTACATATTTATGTGCACATTTAAAAAATTATATTTTGTGTTATATAAGTATTAGCTTACTGAATACAATGAAAAGAATATTTTTGGAAGTTTTTATTCTAATAAGATTTTGGAATCCAAACCACTATTAATCTATGTTTTCATGATGATAGAGATAAATAGAGTATAATGCCTAAATAAAACATTTCCAAAATCACCAAGTAAGCTGTGTCCTGAACATACGCACTGAACATTGTTCCTAGGGGAAAAAAATGAAACAGTGAATACGATTTTTAGTTTCCCCTTCTATTTGTTAATTTTATCCATTTTCTTTTCTTTTCTTTTTTTAGCATGTGAAACATTAATGTGGTTCCAAAAATCAGAACTGTGCACAAAGATAATCTTGGGAAAGTAACATTTTCAGTGTTCAATTTTAGCTCGTCCTGTGCATAATTTTGTAATTCAAGCCTATATACTACTTCATTGTTTCTTTTTGAAAATATAAAAAAATCTCTATTTATATAGATATTTGCATCTTTTTATTGTAAAAATAGCAATATTCTATAAATACCTTTGGTACTTTGTATTTTTCATGTATCTTTAGATTCTATCCATAGCAATTTATGTAGATCTTAATCAATCCTTTTTTTGCTTCAGGATATTCCAATGAATAAAAGAAAGACTATGGGAAAGGGAAGGGGGACTTTTGTACTGAGTACTGGCTATAATTCAACTGTTGTTCTGCATACATTCACAGGGTTATTTTATGCAATGCTTGCAGTATCTCTTTGACATAGTGTTATTTTTATTACCATTTCACAGTTGTGGAAATAAGCTTGGAGAGATTAGGAAATTTGCCAAAGATCCCACAGCTAGTAAGAGAATAGAATGGGGACTTGAACTTGGAAATGAATTTACTCCAAAACCTGTATCTTCCTTCTGTACAACTAGAGCCAGTGAAGCTGGCTTGAGGATGTGAACTTTAGGCAAATTTTGGTATAGAAAACAGCGGAAAGCAAGTTGAAGTCCAGCAACTCAGTTGGCATCCAAGGAGACCCAACACAGGGAAAGGACACAGCAACCAGGGACTCAGCAATAGGAACCAAAGTTCCAGGATCCAGGCAGGCTTCAGGATTTTGTCATTAGAGAATTTTGTCAGCAACAGCATGGACTACTGCTCTGAGCTTAGGGTCAGAGATGAGATTTTTGGTTCTGAGAAGGAGACTGGCAAGAGCAAGAGGACCCAGGTTGGAACTCAGTCTGAGTTCTTTTGTGAGAACCAAGACCATCTCAGAAGGCAGTGAGCCACCAAGAAGGAAGAAGGCTAAATCCTACCCACTGGACTGGACTGGAGCTGCTCACATCTCTTCTGCCTTGGGTCAATGCCAGCTTGGGAAACGGGTGAACAGAGAAGAGATGATTAGGCTGACACCTAGCAAGGCTGTCAGTGAAGTTCCTGCTCACTCTGACAGGTAGCTAGCACCAGTTTTTTTCAGGTCTTCTAATCTGGGGTCCGAGTCCACCCTCTTGGGTTTGGAGTAGAACTATACTGCTTTATGGGGATAAGAAGAGCTACTGTGATTGTATTAGTCAGCTTTTTCTAGAAAAACAGAGCCCATGACACACACACACACACACACACACACGCATATACATATACATATATGTGTGTGTACATATATAAAATTAGAAATTGGCTCATGTGATTATGGAGCCTGGCAAGTTCATAATCTGCAGGATGGGCTGCTCAGGTGGAGAACCAGGAAGGCCAGTGCTCCAGTTAGAGTTTCATGGTGCTTCAGAACCCAGAACTGATGTTGCAGATGAAGTTTGAATTCAGTCTGCTGGAGAATTCTCTCTTGATTGGGGGAGGCTGTTTTTTTTTGTTGTTGTTGTTCTATCCAGTCTGTCAACTAACTGAATGAAGCTGACTCACGTTATGAAGGACAGTCTGTTTTACTCAGACTCCACAATTTAAATGTTACTCTCATTCACACACCCTTATGGAAATACCAAGAATAATTTTTAACTAAATATCCAGGCACTCTGTGGCCCAGCCAACTTGACACATAAAATTAACCATTGCAGTGATCTTGGTAGTTAAGTGAATTCCTTTGGGCAGAATACAATGAAGCACTCGAATGTTTATAGCAGCACAATTCACAATTGCAAAGATGTGGAAACAACACAAGTGCCCATCAATACATGAGCAGATTAATAGAATGAAGAAAGGACTTAAATTCACTGAGAGGATGCTGATCTCCAGGTCATAATCCCAGAATATTAGCACTGAGGGGACATTGGAGATGATTTACTTTAGTTGTTTATGTTGCAGTTGAGAAAACCAAGGGCCAGGGTGATTAAATGAACTGCCCCAGATTCCACATATATTCATTAAGTAAATAAATAAATGAAATAAATATTGATTGAGACTTTTCCAGATGCCCGGCACTGTGCTAGGCACTGGGCATTCAGTGGTGACTAAGACAGACAGCATTCCTGCCCTATGAAGCTTCCACAAGGAAGGAAGACAAGCTGAGATGTGAGGATGTGTAAGAGTTAACCAGGTGAAGGCAGAGCAGGAACAGGATGAGGGGATTATGCTCAGAGATCCAAGTGTGGGCAGGTGCTGTGGTGGGAAGGACATGAGTGAATTGGAAGAGTCGAGGGAAATTCAGAAGGAATTGAAAGGCATATAAAAGACTCAAATATGCTTTTTACGCTGCATCTTCCCCTGAAGATGGCAATCCCCACCCCAAGTATTCCTTTTTCAAAGTGCTTAGTAATCTTTAAGCAATCAGCCTTACATCTTGAAGAGAGCAGGTATCATTATTGCTATTTAGCAACCAGAGAAATTAAGGCATTGAGTGCTCCAATGCCTTGCCCAAGGCCACTGAAAAATTCAGATTAGAGAACTAGAACTAAAAGTCACAAGGGAAGGCTTGGCTTTTCATAGACAGTCATGGGAAAGGAAATTATTTATTCTGAAAATTGAAACAGTCATCTTGGAACCTTTGGTGCAAAAATAGGCCTCCCCCAGTGCCCAGCACAACAATAATTTAGCAGTAATTATGGTAATGATTGCTAAATGATTTGTGTGCCGATCAGGCTAGGAGTTCCCAGGGCTGAGTTCCCATGTTACCCTCCTCAGCTCCCCCTGTGTGATTTTCCTGGGGCCATACCATGACTGAACTTACATAGTTCTCCAACCAGGAGCTCTGTTCACCCTGGACTGACCACTCCCATGCAATGCTGTTGTTGTGAACACACCTAAAGTGACCTGGTGGAGCTGCCTTGTTAGGAAATCTCTGCAAATTGTTCACTTGGTAATTTACTGTTGGATGTGAGTTTCCAGTAAACAGCTGTCCCTTTCTCTGTCTATCTCTCTGATTTACATTTACCTGTGGTTTTTCTGAACGTATTGCAAACATTTAACTTTCATCATTCTTTAATTTTTAATAGTCTTCTGATTGTCACTTAATTAAGCTTTAATACAGTCTATTGAAAAAGAGAAACCAATGCTTACTGGTCAGCTGTTCTGTTTTCATTATGTCTGACAAGTCAGAGAAATGAAGAAACAAGGGAAAATGTTTATGTCTTCTGGAAGATGTATGGCATGTAATGGGCCTGGACTTTGCTCGTCCTGGGAAAAGGAGCAACTCTTCAAAACCACAAGATGTTCACATGGCATTCAAATGTGCCTCTTGCAGCTAATGTTCTACATTGCTCTGAGTCACTGTGTTTTCAAAGAGAGTGGGAACCTTTGCTTACTCTTGTTGGTATAAGGAGAAAGAGGGTAAGCCTCAGAGGAGAGACCTTGATTCAAGTTCTGGTTTGAGAGTCTTCTGGCTGTATGATTGTTCACATGTTACTTAACCTCTGACTCTAGGCTCTTTATCATTAAATAGGGATAATATTTTCCTCATTGTGGTGTTTTTGTGATTAAATATTATGTGAAACCCTCTGGTACTACCCTAGTTCACCTTGCCAGTTTTTCTAACACTTTCTCTGGAAGTTTGCCACTCAAGTCTCCTGGTTGAGAGTAGCCAAAATTCATGAAAATATGATGATTTGTTCACTCATTATAATTATATTTAAACACCATATTTTGTTTTTTTTAGGACTTAGAAAAGTATACCAGAATTGCTACAGCAAGACATCTCTATCATCATTTCAATATTCAATACCAGTATTTGAAATTGTTATCTTTTATATTAAAGGCAATTTGGAGAGCAGCAAATGTGCCACGATTAAACAGAATAGAAATAGAACATAGCTTATTTAATATTCCTTGTAGGTTAAGAGTCAAGTGCAAGTGAGCTCTCATTTATTTTTATCCAAACCACATTCAGAATTTGATCCGTATCTCTTTGTTAACTTCTACTATCTGTACTTGATATTCACATCCATGAACCTTTCTCTCTTTCCCTTTCTTTTTTCCAAACAAAACTGATTCAGAATTTTCAGAGTTGTGCTTGCTAAAGCCAAACTGAAATTATTTCCAATGTGAACAGCTCAGATGGCTATGGAAATACATAGGAGCAGAATTGAAATGTGATGGTAATGAGACAAGAATATTACTTATATGTTTTAGAGATTTGTGTTATTCAATATGTACTCATTTATTATTTAATTGCTCCTTACAATGACTCTGTGAGGTTCTTCCACCATTCAAAAAATACTTAAAGGGTGAAAGCTGCTAAGCTTGTGTCCTGAGGCTTGTGTAATCTTGATGCCAAAACCAGGCAAAATAACACAAGGACAGAAATTTGCAGCCCCTTTCACCTATGAACATAGATGCAAAAAAAAACATCCTAAATAAAGATTTTATTTTATTATTCTTATTGAAGTATAATTATAGTGAAGTGCACAATCTTGAGCTTACAGCTTGATGAATTTTTACCTGTATGCATATCCATGTAACTCCAGATCAGAATACAGGACAATAAAGAACATCCAGCAGGTTCCCTTGTATCGTCTGGCAGTTAATATAAATGGAACAATACAGTATTTGTTTGTGTCTGGTTTTTTTGCTCAACATTATTGTTACTGGCCTCCAAGTGGAGGTTTTTCCAAGTTTTTGGTGTTTGTAGGGAAAAGTATTTCAGGACACGTCATGTAAGCCAAGCAAGTGACAGCATTTATTGAAAGCAAAAGTCCACTCTCAGTAAAGAGAGCAAGCATTTTCATATTAATACTTTACATGGTTGTCTCAGAACTGTCATGGTGATTTCAAGGATGGAGAAATTTTAAAACTGCAATGTAAATGTTATTGTAATTAGCCAAAGTTCATGTGAGGTGCCAGAGATGGCTGACAGGCCAGTTGAAGCTGGTTCTTGCCTGTGGTTATCAGCCCTTCTACTTAGCTTCTGCTTAAGAGTTATTTATTTTAACACCTGCACTTGATCTTCAAGCCCCTGCATCCGGTCTCAGCCCTGTCTCTTAGTCCCCTACTCTAACACCATGTCTGTGAGATTCATTCACGTTGTTGCATGTAGCAGTAGTTGTTTTCATTGCTATGTGGTATTATATTGCTTAATGACATCACTATTCATTCTACTTTTATACACATTTGGGTTATTTTCAGTTTTGGGCCCTTATGAACAAGGAAGCTGTGAATATTCTTGTACACATGTTTCATGAACACTCATTTCTATTTTTTTCCTTTTGAAATAGGATGTTATTTATACAACTTTTGTAAACACATTGACATATAAACAAAGTCCACCTATTTCTTTTTCTTTTCTTTTTTCTTTTTAATTATTATGAGTACATAACAATTGTATATCTTTATAGGGTACATGTGATGTTTTGATACAGGCATGCAATGTGAATTAATCAAATCAGGTCATTGGTATCTCCAGCACCTCATTTCTTTGTGTTAGGAACATTCCAATTCCACTATTTTAGTTATTTTAAAGTATCCCTTAACTTATTGTTGATTATAGTCACTTTTTAATATTATCAAATATTGTTCATTCTAACTATCTAACTGTATTTTTGCTCCCATTAACCATTCTCACTTTATTCCACCCTCCCCACTACCCTTCCCAGCCTCTGGTAACTATCATTCTGCTCTCTGTCTCCATGAGATCAATTTTTAAAAAAAATATTTAGCTTTCACATATAAGTGAGAACATGTGGGATTTGCCTTTCCGATAAGCATTCATTTCTTTTTGGTGTATATCCATATATGGAATTGCTGAGTCATAGTATATACAGTTTTCAAGAGTGGTTATACTGTTACTAGTATGGGAGAGTGTATACAGTTGCTACACATCCTCACAATACTTTGCTTGGAATTGTTAGTCCCATTAGTTTTAGTCATTCTGGCGGAGTTGTAATCATGTCTTATTGTGATTTTCATCTGCATTTCCATAATGATTAATGATGACTGATATTGTTAAACATCTCTAATATGCTCATTAACAATTTGGATCTTCCCTTTTATGAAGTGCTTGCTCAAATCTTTGTACACTTAAAAAATTGAATTGTCTGTCTTTTTCTTATTGACTTGTAGTATTTTTTAAAAAATGTATTTGGAATACTTATTCTTTGTCAGGCATATGTACTGGGAGTATATTTTCCCAGTCTTTCATTTACCCTTTTACTCTGCTGAATCATGTCCTTTGATGAACAGAAGTTCTTAATTATAATAAAGTCCAATTTATCAGTATTTTCTTTTGTGATTAGCGCTTGTGGTTCCTATTTAAGAAATCCTCCCCTACTCCAGAGTAATGAAGATGATATGATCTCTTGTGTTATCCTCTAGAAGTTTTATTATTTTATCTTTCACATTTAAGTCCTATGATCCATTTTTTGGTGAGAATTTTCCCCAAATTTTATTTATTTTCCTGCTTTATTTAGGCATAATTTACAAATAAAAATTATATATATTTAATATGTACAATATGAAGTTTTGATATACATACACATTGTGAAATGATTACCACAATCAAACTAATTAACATAGCCATCACCTCAGATAGTTGCCATTTTGTGTGTGTGTATGTAGTGAAAACATTTAAGATCTACTTTCTTAGCAAGTTTCAAGTATATAATACTGAATTATTAACTATAGTCATCATGCTGTACATTAGATCTTCAGAACTTATTCATCCTGCTTAGCTAAAACTTTCTACCCTTTGACCAACATCGCCCCACTTCCTCTACTCCCCAGGCCCTGGCCCTATCTATTTCTATGAATTTGACTTTTTCAGTGAGCTCATTGAACTTCTTTAAGATTATTACAGTTGGTGCTCTCTATCCATGGGTTCCACATTTGTGGATTCACCCAACCACAGATCAAAAATATTTGAAAAATAAAATGGATAGTTACATCTGTACTGAATATATACAGGCTTCTTTTCTTGTCATTATTCCCTAAACAATACAGTATAACAACTATTTACATAGAATTTACATTGTACTAGGTGTTATAAGTAGTATGGAGATGATCTAAGATATACAGGAGCATATGTGTAGGTTATATGCCAATACTACACCATTTTATATAAGGGATTTGAGCATCTGTGGATTTTGGTATCTGCAGGAGATCCTGGAACCAATCCCCCATGGATACTGAGGGAAGACTGTATTTTTAATTCTTTGTCAGGCCGTTGGTAGATCTCCATTTCTTTAAGATCAGTTGCTGGTGTTTTATTTTATTCTGTTGGTGGTGTCATTGTTTCCCTGATTATTCACGATCTTTGTGGACTTGCATTGGTGTCCATGCATTTGAAGAAGTAGGCAACTCTTCCAGCCTTTACAGATTGACTTCAATAGGAAAAGTCCTTCACCAGTCTGCCCAGAGATTTTGTGTGAGCTGTCTGGTGGGGTCTACAGGTGGACTTGCTGTTGGAGTCCTTGAGTGGGCTAATCTGGTGTCTGGGTCAGTGGGCAGGTGGGCCTAGCACTTGGGTCCATAGGAACTAGAATGCTACCTGGGTCCACAGAGGCAACCCTGGAGCCTGGGACCACTGGTGTAAGTCTGGAGCCAGGAATCATGGGAGAAGGCTTGGATTCTGGGACTATAGCAGCTATCTTGGCACCGGAGTCCATTAGGGTGGGTGGCAGTGATGCTTTGGTTCACTAGGGCAGGTTTAGTTTCTGGGTCTTCAGGGGAAGATTCTGAAGCCTGGGTGCATAAGGGTAAGTTTGGAACCTGGATACCTGGGGGCCAGTCTGGTCTGGAATCTTCTGTGGTGGGTCTGGACCCTGGGTCTGCTGGAGTAAGCCTGGACCCCCATGTCCACTGGAGCTTTGGGCCATAGGAATTGACCTGGCATTGGAGCAGGCCTAGAGCCTGGGGCCATGGGGACCAGCCTGGCACCAGAGTCAAGAGCAAATCCAGATGCTCACTTCATTCTTATTCTCCCAGGCAGGGGATATATTTCTCTGGATTGCACTGTGTGGGCACATGGGAGGGGTGAAGCTGGCAATATGAAACTGTCTGTCCTACCCTTTTTGATGCATTTTTTCTTATTTCTGTGTTCCATCCTTGGGCTGTAATATTTCACCTGGATTTCTTAGCTCTTGTGTAGGTATTTTCATGTGTGAATGGTTGCTCAACTTGATGTTTCTGCAAGGGGACAAGAGCTGGAAATCCCTATTTGCCATTTGCTTATATCACTCTTCTCCTATGATCTATCTTAATGATTTTTTTTGCATGTGTGTGTGGTAGAAGTCAAA
The DNA here is from genome assembly GCF_020740605.2 of Lemur catta. Lineage (NCBI taxonomy): Eukaryota > Metazoa > Chordata > Mammalia > Primates > Lemuridae > Lemur > Lemur catta. Next base: position 187,207,507 of record NC_059128.1, on the reverse strand, counting down.
GTTTATTTTTTCCAAATGGATATCCAACAGCCTAAGTACCATTTATTGAAAGCACTATTCTTTTCCCATTGAATTTCCATGGTGCTTTTTTTTTTTTTTTTCGGTACATCAGGTGACTATACATATTGGTCTACTTTTGAACACTTTGTTCTGTTTCATGGGTTGATTTGTTCATCCTTGCACCAATTTCCCATCTTCTTAATTACCATAGCTTTATAATAAATCTTAATACATGATAGTATATTCTATCCTCCAACTTTTTCAAGGAGTTGGAAGTTCTTCAGCTTCTTCAAAATTGTCTTAACTATTTTAGATCTGTTGTATTTCCACATGTATTTTAGGATCGGATTGTCAGTTTAAAAAAAAATCACTTCTGGGATTTTGACTGGGATTGCACATCTTAACAATATAAGTTCTCAAACATAGGATATCTCTTCCCAAATAAAATTTAGCCAACAAAATCCAGTAGCATATTATAAATAGTATAGGGGGATCAAATAGGATTTACTCCAGAAATGCAAAGGATACTGTACTTCAGAAATATTTCTGTACAATTAATCACAAAACAGCTTAAAAGAGAAAAAACCTAAGGTTTCTTATGTTCTAAGATTTTCAAAACCTTTGATAAAGTCTAGCCCCCATTTATGATAAAATTGTATTAAACAAGAAAGAGAAATATATACAGAAGAATAAAGGTCTATGAATATAGGAGTTAACCTTAAAAAGAGTACAGAGGAGAGACTTTCCCAACCAGATATTAAAACATAGTACAAAGTCATAGTAATAAAGAAACTACAGTATTGTTGTAAGAATAGACAGATAGACTAATGGAACAGAGGAGACAGCTCAAAGAACAAGCTCAATATAACATGGTCGAAGGAGATGATTAGGCATTTTACAGAAGAGAAAACCCAAAAGACTTACAAGCATCACAGGTAATACTCTATTTAACTCATTAAATAGAATTAGGAAAATGAAAATTAAAGAAACAATGGAAGATTTGGTAGTATTTAGTTAAATTAAGTATATGGATACACTGTGGTCCTGCAATTCTATTCCTGAAGATCTATCACAAAAATGTTCTTGCAGAACCATAGGGAAATACTGCATCATTATTTATTGTGGCAGGGAGTTGGAGATATCCTGGTGTTCTGGGCAGTGGAGATGTTAAAAGTGGTGGATGCACACAATGGAATATTATTCACCATTTAAAAACAAAAGTTTAATGGTACACATAGAAATATGGATGCATCTTGAAAAGATAGTGCTTAGTGAAAAAAGTATGGTACAGAATGAGATAAAATGATATTGATAATATTGGTTATGGACATCAAAAATTCTGCATGCATAATAGGAATACACTTTACAAGAACATACAGAGAAGAAGATACACTTTAGAGACATGAAAGTGGTTGCCTATGGGAGAAGGGAATGGGCATGGGATATGGGGATAAAAGGGAATACACAAGCAGGGACATTTCCTGGGCCCTTGTATGGTATGCCATAAACTAAAGCTAATGATTAACTCAACCAACTGGAGAAGCATCATTATATGCTTGATGATGTGGAAGGCTCTGTGGATGCAGAGGTAAATCAGACTTCTATCAGCTGTGAGAGAAAAGTAAACAAATGCTTTCAATATAATATGGCAAGTGCCCCAGATATTATGAGAACCTTTATGAGGGATGGCTGATCTATCTGGACAATGCTTCCTTTAGGAGGTGAGCCCTGAAGTGAGTCTTGAAGGACAAGTGCAATGTTGTCAGGCTAAGGAAAAAGGAAAGAGAGTTTTAAGCAAGCATTATTATTCAACCCTCCCTTTTAATTTTAAGAAATCTTAGAGGGAAAAACTCTAAAACCCCAAAAAGACAACAAGAACAACAAAACTCTGAAAACGTACAAAGAATAGTATGATAAACACATGTGTCCATTACCTAAATGGACAATTGTAGCATATTTGCTTTATCATTAAAACTGTTTTACTATAAAAAACATCAAACATATAGATGAATCTGTATATACCCCTTCCCCAGATTTTGCTGTATTTGCTTTATCTATCCCCTTTGCTTTATCAGTTTTGAATAAAGGAAACAATACATCAGAAAGTAGAATTACCTTTTATTCCAATTCCCATTTCCATTCCTCTTCTTTCTTCCCTTCCTGACCAGAGGCCACTAATGTCATCAATTCAGTATGAGTCCTTTCAGTCTATTTGAGAAATTGCTTTAAATACATTTGTGTTTCTTTAAGAGCAATCTATAGCAATGCTGTCTAATAGAAATATAATGCAAGCCACGTGTATAATTTAACATTTTCTGGTAGTCACATTTAAAAAATAAAAAGTACTCATGCCCTATAGTACAACAATAACATGTTATATAACAATAGATAAAGTGAAATGTAGTATCACCAAAACATTAATATTTTGCCTAATGGCAAACCATATTTTGTATGGTTTCAGTTTTAAAATTTAAATTAATTAAAATGAATAAAATAAAAAATTTAGTTTCTTGATGACACCAGCTATATTTCAAATGCTCAATAGCCACATGTTCATATTGGGAAGCACAGCTATATTGGTATGTTTTTGTATACTTTTAAATTTTATGTAAATTGTGACTGTATTTATCCTTCTTCAATTTGTTTTTTGCACTTAACATTATTTTTTGAGATGTATTTATGTAGATTACCATATAGAACTCATTCATTCTTCTTAACAGTTGTATAGTATTCCATCATAGAAATATACTATATTTTATTTATTCAGTCCCCATTTGAAGGGTATATGTGATGGTTAATTTTATGTGTCAACTTGACTGTCCATGGATGCTCAGACAGTTGGTAAAACAAAAATTGTGGGTGTGTCTGTGAGGGAGTTTTGGAATATATTAACATTTGAATCAGTAGACTGAGTAAAGAAGATCCACACTCACCAATGTGGGTGGGCATCATCTCTTGAGGGCCTGAATAGAGCAAAAAGTGGGAGGAAGGGAAAATCTTCTGTCTCTTCTGGAGCTGGGACATCCATCTTCTCCTGTCCTCAGATATTGGGACTCCTGGTTGATGGGCCTTTGGTCTCAGATTGAATCATACTATTGGCTTTCCTGGTTTGCCAGCTTGCAGATGGCAGATTGTGGGACTTCTTAGCCTCCATAATCACAGGAGCCAATTTCCATAACAAATATCCTTTTATATATATCTGTATCTAAATCTGTATCTGTCTCTCTCTCTCTCTCTCCGTATATATTCTATTGATTCTGTTTTTCTGGGCCATAAAGTATATGCAGTTTCAATTTTGCAAGCCATTTCATAGTAGTGTAGGAATACTGACTCCTTCATATCTTTGGTAATGTGTATTGTAGCACTTAAAAAAATTAGATTTTCATTTTAGTTTTAATCTTTTTAGCTGGATAATTTGATAAATTACCTTAGAAGGACAATAGTTCTCAATTTTTTGTAAATAACACACATACTGCACATATCAACCTAAGTTGAAAAATATGCTACTTTAAATGATTCCAAGAGAAACAAGAAATGGATGACAGTTAACTATAGGAATCCTTGTATTTATAGGCACAGGGAAAGTGCCACATTCATTTATATTATTATTTGGTATTACATAATCAGAAAGAACATTGGATGAATAAAAAGGGCTAATGGTTGCATATTCTAATCATAGAACCAACAACTGATCTATGGTGAGTAAACAAATGTAGAAAAGAAGAACAAAAAGATGCATGTGTCTAGAAAAAGAATTATAATCTGGTCATACTGAGTTCATACCTATTAACTAGCATTTTGGTATGTAGCTTCCAGACTTTTTTGCTTTACAATATAATATGTATTGACCATCAATGTAATAAAGCCTACATCTTTGGCCCAGGCTTCCTTGGCTCTATGCTTGCCAGAGTATTTACAGCTTTCTTTCACCTTGCCAGATTTCTGTGAGGATGTGGAAAACCACAGGCTTGTCCTTTCACACTGCTGCCTTGTAGATCATCACTTTGCTTTCTTTATATTTATATTTATTTTTTTGAGACAAGATCTTGCTCTGTTGCTCAGGCTGGAGTGCAGTGGTGCAATCATAGCTCACTGCAGCCTCAAACTCCTGGGCTCAAACGATCCTCTTACCTCAGCCTCTGCAGTAGCTGGGACTACAGGTGTGCACCACCACACCTGGCTAATTTTTCTACTTTTTGTAGAGATGGGGTCTTGCTATGTTGCTCTGGTTGCTCTTGAACTCTTGGCTTCAAGCAATCTTCTTGCCTTGACCTCCCAAAGTGCTGGGATTACAGGCATGAGCCACTGCATCTGGCCTCACTCTCTTTTCTGAATGGCTCTGGCATTTTTGCTCGATTCTCGCTATGGTGATCATCACAGTGCATGCTGACTTCTATTTATTTAGGTGCATGTCTCTTGTCCTCATTTAGACTGCAAGGCAGAGGCTGCCCATCTCGTTTCCCTCCTCCCCACATAGCTCCAGCTATAGCACCTTCCACATAACATATACTCTTTTTAAAAAGCATACACTTTTAAAATGTTTGTTGTGTGAATAAATTAGTAAGTATCAAAGATGAGAAAAGAAACAACTTCCATAGTACTTAATATCTAATTTCTGCCTTTGTTGGGTGCTATAGCTTTTATGGGAAATTTTGGCATCTCTCCTGTAAATTGTTAAATTCCTTAAGGGCAAGTACTGTATGCCACCTTTGTATGCATTTATCAAATATTTATTGAGCACATATTTATGTGTACGGTATTGTAATGGGATGGGGGTGGGGTGAGAAGAAAGATACAAAGAGAATCAATGGAAATAAATCATGGTTTTGGCTTAAAAGTTTGTAGATCGGTGGGATTGGGAAAATGTAAGCATATTTCACACTATCTAAAGGAAGAGAAGGGGCATATAGAGAGCATCTATTATAACACTTTGCTAAGGTAAGTATTATTGTGCTTGTTTTATAGCTGAGGAAATGGAGGCTTCAAAGAGTTTACCGAGGGTCACTTAGGTCTGACTCCAAAGCCCAACCCTTCCCATTTGGAAATAGTAGGGATTGCAAAAACATTTGTAGAGTGAATAAATATTGTACACACATGAGCACTGACTTTCTCACTATTTAAATTGTAGTAAATTGAGGAAAGAATAGGGATTAAGTCTGAGACATTCTCATTTTCAGTCTGGCTCTCAGATGAAAATTTGGCTATTCTTGGCTATGTATGTTTCCTTCAGGCAACAGCAGTCTCCTGCCTGGCTTATGTTTTCTATCTTAACTTTCCCTTTAGGGACAGCTTCCCAGAGAAGTGACATTTGAACAGAGTTAACTGGTAGTTAACCAGTTGGGCAAGGGCCTCGAAGGCTTGGGAAGGTGTTCTGGACAAAGGAACAGAATATGCTTAGACCTGAAAGGTGTTGCTGGATCTCAGGTTTAAGGGAATGCTGAGGAAGGTGGGAAAATGAGGCTCCCAAGATCATTAGAGTTAGGTATGAAGACTTTCAACAAAACCAACATACCCGCTTGGTCCCAGGACTCAGTATGTGATTGCTCGAGCAGGCTGTGCCCTGCACAAGAGCATTTGGCCCTGGGCAGTAGAGGCTAAACTCCCACTTGCCAAGCTGTGGGCCCTGGCCCCGGGGGTGACTTTAGCTCAGAGGAAGTATAGTCTTTTCTGCCTGTTCCAACTGGAATGGGTGCTTTTTCTAATTCATGTGCAAAGAATTGCCTTTTCTGTGATTCCTTTCCCAGAATGGGACACTTTTTCCTACTTTGCACCAAGGCTCAGTTTGGCAGATTGCTGCCTTGCCTGGTAGTGTTTAGAAGTTCCTCTTCACATGGAAAGGAAAGATTTTCACACTGATCTCCATATGAGAGTTCCTGTATAGAAAAAAAGTATAGAACCCAAGTAGATAACATATAGAGTGAACATGTTTTTCCCCTCTAGAAAGGAAGTGTCTGTCACTTTACCCATCTGGCCATCACTTTTCTTTCTTTTTCTTCCCCTGACTCAAACTACTTGCTCAAAAAAATTAGAAAAAATAGGAAAATTAAACACAAACAGGCTGCTATTTTGTTTCCTCAACTGTACAATGGGAATAAAGCCAGTACTTACTTCGTGGGGCTTATGAAGCTTAAACGCAGTAATTTATGTCAAGATACTTAGAATAACGTCTGGCAAATTAGATATGCTCAAGAAGCATTAGTTTCCCTTCTCCATCCCCTTCTTCATTCTTCTCCCCCCTTGCTCCTCTTCCTCCTTTTCTCCCCCACTCCTTCTTCTATATGACCAAATGTCTATTTGGATGAATACGCTCTCTTTCCCTCTTGCTTGCTGATTGCCTCCTTCCCAAATCACCGTGAAATCAATTGGATAGTCCCTATCACATTTACATCATGTTAAATATCTTTTAAGGCCTGAGCACTTTGAGAATTAATAACGTTCTCTTCTCTGATACAGGTTTAATGCAATCACAAAGCCCCATTGACTATTCCATCCATTTAAGTGATTTTTATCAACGTTATCAAAAATTGGTCTTTATCTTTAAATTCTGTTTTTATAATGAACTGTGCAAAAACCTCCAGGCACGTGAAACTGGCATAAAGTCTTTAACTAATTAAGAGAGTCAAGAGGGTCTAATAGTAAAAACGTTTTTAAAATTTTAAGTGAATAAGCCAGCTTCTATGAATTAATTTAAAATAAATGTCTAATTCCTAAGAAAGTATTTCAGTTCATTTTATTATGCCCAGTTTTCTTTAAAGAAATGCATCTCCAAATATACCCAGGTTTTTGCTTATACAGAGCTAAAAAATGAGTAGCTTGAAATCAGACATATTTTGAAAATTATATGCAATATGCTTTAGAATATACTACATAACTGTTGTTCCTATCAGTGGATTTGTTCATTTCTTCATACTCTCTAAAGAAGAGCAATATAAAAATTATTTTGCATTTCCAGAAGAGAATACCTGCAAGGTGGGGGTATTATAAATTTACCGTTGTAAATCTTCAAACCCAGCACTGCTAGCTGGTAGTTGAAAATTGAATGTAAGTATCATTATGTAACCAATAAGAACAGGTAGAGTAAAAGTCAACATCTATCAAATACCCATTTTCTACAGAGGGTTTTAAGATTTGCTTTAGTAGAAATGGGCTTTTGGTGGGTAGGAAATTATAAAATAAATCATATATTACTTGTTTATTCTACCCCTTTTACAAATATTCTATTACAATTTTGAGAAAGAAACATAATTTTGTTTTGATTAATTTTCTTCCAGGATATATGCTACCCAACATCTAAAGGCTTATTAAAACTAATAGTATCAAGAAATGGAATGTTTGGCTCTTTGTATAATAAATTCTGGCAATGCTTACTCGTATGTATCATCAAGAAGGTTGTTATGATCTTCTGTTTTTAAAGCTGAATAATATTCCATTGTATATATACCACATTTTCTTTATCTACATGTCCATCGATGGATACTCAGGTTGTTTCCATATCTTACCTATTGTGAATAATGCTGCAATGAACATTGGAGTGAAGATATCTTTAGGAGGTGGTGATTTCATTTTCTTCGAGTAGAAATCTCAGAGATGACATGGACTTCCTACAAATTGCTGGATGTGCGCTTGAGCTTCCCTTACTGTGATTTTAAGGGACAGATTGACAGGCTGAATTTTTATAGAAATAAAGTTGTCTTTACATATTTACTTTTGTAGGGATAAGAGGTGACTAAATATGTCTCCTATTTTGGCATTATGTGCCCAAAGAGCACCTACCCTCTATGCCCAAGCAGCTCTCAGACGATTCCTGATCCCAGGAAGGAGCCTCAAAGATGTTAATTTGCCTGCCAGGCTGCTTTAGCTTCTCTCAGCCTTTCCAAGGACGCTGGAACATCACACTGTGGGTGCCTGTGTCTTTCTGACTTACCTCCGGGACTGAAACTCTCCTTCCTCCGTCCATACTTGTCAATAAAGATGACAGTTAGATATGATCTTTCTATAGCAGAGTAACATTTTAAAATTTTAAATACTTAACATCTGCACCTAGAATTGCTGGCAAGAAAACTGAGGCACTAGATTCTTTCTTACAGATGCTCTTCAACTTTGATAGGGTTACATCGTGATAGACTCTCTGTAAGTCAAAAAAACTGTAAGTTGAGACACACTAGATCAGGTTCCAGTTCTGGTTACCAAGTTACTTTACCTCTCGAAGCTTCTAAGATTTAGCTGAAAGACATAGATAAACAAGCCCACCTCTTAAGTTTGCTATGAGTTTTTATTTTATTTTATCTTTTTAATTTCAGCATATTATGGGGTTACAAATATTTAGGTTACATATACTGCCCCTGCCCCACCCGAGTGAGAGCCTCAAGCGTGTCCATCCCTGAGACGGTGCGCACTACACCCACTACGTGTGTATATACCCATCCCCGCCTCCCCGCTCCCATCTGCCCGACACTCAATGCATGTTATTACTATATGTGCACTTAAGTTTGCTAAGAGTTTTAAAAGAGAAAACAAAGGCAAAGCCCTTGGCACACAGGACTAAATATTCAGCGATAGGGCGGGGACATGGGCCCTGACTTTGGGACAGTGGCGGCAGCTTCCAGGCTTACCCGGGTGGAGCACTGGTTCAGGTGAGCTCTAGACCGTTACGGACTGAATTGTGTTCCCCCAAAATTCATATGTTAAACCTCTAATCCTATGTGACTAGTGTCCTTATAAGAAGAGGAAATTCGGACACACAGAAGACGCCAAGGATGTCCACGTGTAGAGAAATTGGCCGTGTGAAGACATAGCGAGAAGGTGGCCATCTGCAAACAAAGGAGAGAGGCCCCAGGAGAAACCAACCCCACTAACACCTTAACCTTAGATTTCCAGCCTCCAAAACTGTGAGAAGATAAATTTCTGTTGTTTAAAGAACAAAAAAGAAAATACTGTAAGTTGAAAATGTGTTTTCCATTTATGATGTTTTCAACTTAATGATGGAATCATCTGGACTCAGCCCTATCACAGGACATAGCCCCATCATAAGCTGAGGAGTGTACAGAATACGTATTGCTTTTGTACCATGGTAGAGTTGAAAAATCATGTGCATATTGCTTTCGCACCACCGTAAATCAATATGGGACAATCTTAAATTGAGGACTATCTGTAGATGAATGTTTTGAAGAATCTGCTTGGAGTCATCTCTTGGTCTTTGTCTCATGTCTATTTTGTGGTTATAGTGCTATTTTTATTAATAAATTAAACATCACAAAGCAAAAGCCAAAAAATATGTCCTGTGACTTTTTTGCTTTTATTATTTTTGTATTATGCCTAAATATTTTTCCCGTTTTTTAGCAGACTATTTTGCTACTGAGATAAATGAGAGTTGTGAGTGGAGAGTTAGTTGTAAGGAAAATAGAGAGAATTGTGTACGTATGTTGCTGGTGACAGGGTTAAGAGAATATTCCTTAGGCTGGAATCCTTGCTTCTACACTTTCTAGTCAGTAACCTTGAAACAGTTATTTAAACTCTCTGGTTCTTAAATTCATGTATAAAATGGGGTTACTAATAGTACCTACTTTATAGGGCTAAGATAATTCATGGAAAGCTCCTAGAACAGTACCGGGCACCTAGTGAGTGCTCAATTAGCTATTTATTTTTATTATTAACATTATTTATAAGAAACATTAGTCTACTGGAAAAATCAATCTCATTTTATTTTTATTTTGTTTTTGACTCAAAGTGATATTTTCTTATTGATTATTTATGATAGTCAATACATTTGATTTCATATGACTTTTGGTTGTTTTCAAATGTGAGTTCATATTTAAATGCATAAAAATTTGCTAAAGTAGTAGATATTTTAAGAATGTTCCATTGAGTTTGCAGATAGCACCAAAAAAAGAATTCCTCTAACATTTTCAGCATGATTAGAAAAGTACATGGTCTCCCCAAGTGGGACTACTTTGAAGGAGATACCATTCATTTGAAAATGCAATTTCTGCTTTTTTGTTATTAAATAACATACCCAAATTCATTTATAATATTGTGATAGGGAGAATAATGGTCTTTCAAAGATGTCCACATTTTAACCCCCAGAACCTGTGAAGATGTTATATTACATGGCAAGGAGGAATTAAGGTTGCTAATCAGCTGACTTTGAGAAGGAGAGATTATCCTGAATTATCTAGATGGGCCTAATGTAATCACGGGCTCCTTATAGATCAAAAATGGAAGAAGGAGGGTTGGTGTCAGAGTGGTGCAGAGTGAGAAGCTCATCTGCCCATTGCTGGCTTTGCCAGGAGCCAAATCTGTGGGAAGCCTCTAGAAGCTGGAAAAAGGGAGGAGACAGATTCTTTTCCATCTAGAACCCCCAGAAGGAATGCAGTCCTGCTGCCACCTTGATTTCAACCCAGTGAGACCCATTTCAGACTTCTGATCTGCAGAACGGTAAGATAATAAATTCGTGTTGTTTTAAGCCACCAAGGTTTTAGTAATTTGGTATGGCAGCAATAGGAAACTAATATAATTCTGTACTTTGTCACATCTCATGTCATGGGTTAAGTTTAAAATTATAGATTGTTTTGTTTGTATCTTTATTATTTTAGGATACTTAGAGGTGGGATAAAGATCACTTTCAGAAAGGAGTATACCAAAAAATTACCACCCAAGGTATAGATATTAGTAAAGAAATATTCTCTGCTATTTAAGTGGAAAGGTTATTTTCCTTTCTGTTTAACCAAGCAGAGATTACTTCACATTTTGAAGCACATGTTGGACCTTGGAATGAGAATGGAGGATAAATAAGGGTCTTATGCTATGGACAAAGCAAATCACAGAAGAGAATCTTACCTTGGGCAGAATGGCTATGTTTGTGGAAATTTTGAAAAGATTAAACTGACGAAGCTTCTATTTATAGAAGTATTCTGATTGTTTCTGTTTTCCCCAGGCTACTGGAGGTAAATACATATGCTATTCATTGACCAATCTGTTTTATTTTTCTGTTGAAATATATGTGATAGAGTATCTGCAACTTTTGGGTGTATTAAAGCTACAAAGAGAACAAAGGGACAACTTAAAAAATGATAGTGTGTATGTTGGCATGAAGTGAGAAAGTGCTAGAATGATTATTTTGCAGCATAATTTTGTAGAAGAGGGCACAGAATATATAAGACATGAAACAGTGAAGTTTAAGGGTGAAAGGAACATTTACTGGAAATGGATCACAGGGAAGGATTCAAACAAGAGAATCTCAATAGAACTATTACAGCCAGAAGAGGTGAAGAAAATGAAGAGGCCAACTGAGCTAATGCTAACTGAAAGAATTAAAAAGAATATGTTGGCTCATTTACAACTTTATCATGGAAAAAGAAGTACAAGAGGGAGAATGATCCATCAGTACATGAGGAAGAAGGAGAAATCAACGTTAGCTGTAAAATGACTGAGCTATTGAACTGCTGTTTTCAAGTCAGTCTTTATAAAGAAATAGGGGTCTGGATAATTAGGAAGTAATTAAGGTCCCACCATCTTTGAGGCAATATTGATGATAAATAAGTAAATAATTACCACTTGCATTAACAAAATATGTGTGTATATAGAAGAAATGCATTGTATAATAAATTTCCCTGCTCCAGTGGTAATTATTACACCACTTGTTAAACTAGCACTTTATAGGGGGAAACTTCCACCTCTAAACATGTACAATTAAATACATCCAGTTATTTGATCAGAGCAAAAAGACAAAGGAATGCGTTTTTCAGGCTGAAATCGAGAGAATCTGATATCAGCGTATTTAAACAAGCAAAATGACAACAACACACACACACAAACAACACTATAGTAAAGCAATTTAGTCTGGAGCACCAGGTGTGGGATTTGGAACTGTACAATGCAAAGTACAGTTCTTAGTTGTCCAGTGAGCCTGAACCATTCAGGAAACTGATTACACAATTTTTACAAATGCAGGATAACTGAGGATTTTATATCTTCAGAACTAAAATTTTATGGAAAACTGCAAACTCTACAGTTTGTGCTATATAATGTGTGGATCCAGATATGAGCTGGGTCTAGAGTCTGAGTTAAATGAACAAATTTCTACGGATTGCAGTAGAGCTCCCACAAAAAGGAAACCATTTTAGGGATTTAAATATCTCATTTTATCTAAAGCCATAAGAAAGACCCTTAGAAAGACAGTTATCATGAGTGACAATATCCTTCTCCTTTCTCCTCCAATTATTTATCCAACTTTGACACTCCCTTCTAGTCAACATCCATTCAACTCTCCTTATATGTAGGCCAATGGCCCCAGTTTTATATATTTTGGTGCAATCCTCATACCTTATACTTGAGCGCCAGGCTAGTTCAGTAGGTAGAGCATGAGACTCTCATACCTTATACTAGATCATAGGCCCCATGTTTCAGAAATGCAATCGCTAGATGCATTTGTGTCTACCTTTACACACTGGCTCAGGCTGGTCTCCACCCCAAAAAAGCATTCTGGCCTTTCTATCATCATCTCCTCATCCATCCAAATCTCAAATAATATTTAAGGCCCAGAGTAAGCACCACTTTTTCCTTGCCATGCCTTCTGTTGATACAATGCACTACCCTCTTGGTTCTCTGAACTCCTAATGCACTTGTGAGAAATTGGACCCACTTTTACCTCCAGTTGTTTTCTATGTATAATTTCACCTCTCCAACTAAACTCACATTCCTTCAGGAACCATATGCTTCAACAATGCCCAGAACACAAAAATGCTCCGAAAATATAGGTTAATCCTAATTTATGTGGAAATTGAGGTCAAGCAGGACTATAATTTTTCTAAGCTAACAGGGCTAAGTAATAAATACACATTAATAGCTACCATTTATCAAGTACTAATATGCCAAGTTCTATGTCATTCAAGATTAGAACAGAAACAGATTTTGGGTTTTCCAGTTTTTGAGCAATCATTTATATCATATGTTTTACTTAAATCTACCATATTATGATAATAAGTTTTATTTTTTGAGTATCTACCTTGTGCCAAGAACTATATATCAACTACTTCACTGTATCTTCACAAAACCATATGTAGTAAATATGATCACCATTCCTCACAAAGGTTAAAGCACTAGCCCATGTGCTCATCGCATGAGCCTGAGAGTGAGGTAAGATTCTAAACTAGGTCTGTCTGACTGCAAATCTTTTGTTCTTTACCACTCTGCACTACCTCTGAATCACCAAAAAAGTTCATTCTTACATCAACTCATTCATTTATGAAAAATGTGTGAGGCTTTGCATCAGAATATATGAAATTGAGGCCATTGGCCTATGTATAAGGAGAGTCAAATGGATGTTAACTAGAAGAGAGTGTTAAAGTTGGATAAATAATTGGAGGAGAAAGGAGAAAGATACTGTCACTCATAACTGTCTTTCTAAGGGTCTTTCTTACGGCATTAGATAAAATGAGATATTTAAATCCCTAAAATGGTTTCCTTTTTGTGGGAGCTCTACAACAATCCATAGAAATTTCATTTTTCTTGTCCGTTTCCTCTACTAGTCTATGAGTCTCTTGAGGTAGGAACCAAGTTTTGTTCATTTCCATATATTGGCACTTAATACAGTGCCTGACACATAATAATGAATGTGCAATATTTGTGGAATGAATGAAAACTGTTGTAGAGTTATAAACATGAAACAACATTTAATGTTTGTGTCTCAATTACATTTATTTTAGCTACACATTTTATCTACTTCTAAAAGATCTTACTGTAGCTTACACATTGAAATAGCTTATAAGCTAAGAAACAGAGCTCATATTTCAGAAGGAGACAGTTCCCCTCCTTTTAGGCACCAAGGCCAAGCAGATTATGATACTCAGGCAAGACAATTTGGATTTGGTTTCTGACAGTTGTAACATAAAGAGAATCATACTGTGCTTTGGTTTTCTGATAAGCAGTCTGCAACATTCAACTGCAGAGAAAGAGTTTTCCCTGGAAGCAAACTTGAGGAGGAAGTGATCACATGGGACCTTGTAATATTTCAATTAAACGTTCCCATATAGAGAAGGATGTTCAATTGGATGTGAATGAGCATAAAATAGGCTCTAGAGAGAATTGGCACTGAGACCAGCCTCATTTCTTCTGGCTTTCCAGATGGTTCAGCAATAAAATTTACCCCATTTTTTTTTTTAATTTTGGAAGTGCTGTGCATCTGGAAAAAATAACCAGGAATTCAATTGTTTAAAGAGTAAAAATATTTAGGTACAGATAGAGAATGGAGCTTATATTAAATGATTTTGCTTTGAAACATGGTAAATAACCTAGAGAATAGCATAAAACACTTTGCAGGGCCATGGCTCATCAATCTATAACATCACTTTTATTAATTTGGAATCTTCATGAGCAGAGATGAAGAAAATAGTCCTTGAATTGATTTCCACATTATGCTGATTTTGTGATCATCTGTGTACTGAGACCACCCAATTCATCTCTGTTGTAACTAACACCAGATTTTGTCCTGGGTTTGAAATCTCTGGCTATGACATGCAACATATTTAAAAAATATGTTTGATTGATAGTTTAATCATTGTTCCCTATTACATCAGCAGCCAGACTTAGTATTCCAAGTCTGAGGGATTGTTTTGCCTCTGTCCCTGTGTCACACAAAGTACTTGTGGCTTGCCAATAGGAAATCTGATTGCAGCTTTATAGATTTCAGACATAGTTGAAAGTTTAAATTTTACGTTTATCTTTTAGATAGCACGTGATTTCTATTCCTCCTGTTGTAAAATAAAATCAGCTTTGTAATCATTCCTGTCATTCGCTCTTGTCTCTTTTCTTTCTTCCATGTATTATATGAGTATGAAAATTTTATGCTTTTGAAAGGCTAGTGGGAAAAGCCAATCACCAGTCACTCTTTTCAAACCTAAGTAGGTAAATATGTAATCAAGTTTTCATCTGGTATATAAATGCTTCCTTTCGGTTGGTGTCATCATTCTAGGTTTTCTGTGGAGTCTAACAATCGGGCAAATCAGCATGGCTTTAGAAGCTGAAAGAAGTTGAACCAGGCCTAAAAAAGATATGCCTAGAGCTAAGTACATTTAATTGAACTTGACATTGGTATCCATCCACTGATGGTGTACCCCTTGCTCAGGCAAAATTGTTAAGTAGGTGAAGTCTGTCTGCAGGGATCCTGCTTCATAGGCATTCTCTCTGATTTCCCCACTCTTTTAATGAAATTTTTAGGTTTCCTCATCACTCCCCCTTCCCACAGTCATAGCACCTCACCTGGGTTGTCCTTTTTGGGTAACGTTCAATGTTTGGAGCTTAAATAAAAAGCTTTATTGAAGTATGAGTGACATACAATAAGCTTTCCATATTCATAGAATACAATTTGGTAATTTTAGACATATGCATACTCCTATGATCACCATAATCAAGATAATGAACATATCTATAACCAACCAAAGTTCCTTCATGCTTCTTTGCAATCCTTCCCCCCTGCCTCTCTCTGTACCCCATCCCATCCCCAGAAAACCTCTGTCTTCTATAGTCATAGATCTGTTTTTATTTTCTAATATTTTATATAAATGGAATCAAAAGTATGTATTTTTTAGTGGTTTGGCTTTTTAGATTCAGCATTATTATTTTGAGAGTCATCCATGTTGTTTTGTATATCAAGAATTTTTCTTTTTATTGCTGAGCATTCCATTGTATCGAGGTACCATAATTTGTTTATCTCTTCAACTGTTAAATGGTTTTTGGGTTGTTTCTAACTTTTGGC
Organism: Lemur catta; assembly: GCF_020740605.2. NCBI lineage: Eukaryota > Metazoa > Chordata > Mammalia > Primates > Lemuridae > Lemur > Lemur catta. Next base: position 187,191,756 of record NC_059128.1, on the reverse strand, counting down.
TAATATAAATAAAGTTGCTATGAATATTACGTACAAATCTTTGGGTATGTTTTCATATATCTTGGGTATTTGTGTAGGATGCATGAAAGGCTGGGTCATACATAGATGTATGTTTAACTTCTTAAGAAACTGACAAATTTTTCCAAAGTAATTGTACCATTTTACATTCTCACCATCAGTGTATGAGAATTCCAGTTGCTCCATATCCTTGTCAACACTTGATGTTGTCAGTTTTAATTTTAGATAATCTAATAGGCATGCACTGCTATCTTATTGTGGTTTTAATGCTCATTTCTCTAATGACTAACAATATTAACCATCTTTTAACATGTGTCCATTTATGTGTCCTCTTCGGTGATGTGTCTGTTCAAAGTTTTTGCCTATTTAAAAAATTGAATGCAAATGATTTGCTTCCTTATTATGAATTTTGAGAATTTACATATATTCTTGGTACAAGTCCTCTATCAGATTTGTGATTTGCAAATAATTTCTTTTAGCTTATGGATTGTGTTTTCATTCTCTTAATAGTGTCTTTCTTAGAGCAAAGGTTCTTAATTTTGACAAAGTCTAACTTACTAATTTATTATTTTACAGATCCTGTATTGGTGTTGTACCTAAGAAATCTTTTTAAAAATTCATTTTTTATTGAGGTATAATTTATGTAAAGTAAAATGCACAGATTTTAGATGTACAGTTCTATGTGTTTTGATGACTTTGTACCACCCAGGTAACTGCCACCCTCATTAAGACATGAAACATTTCCATCATCCTAATAAATTTGTTTTATACCCCTTTCTATTCAATTGTTTCTACATGGGCAGCTACTAATTTTTTTGCCACTATAGATTAATTTTTCCTGCTCTTGAAATTCATATAAATGGAATTATTAATATACAGTATGTGGCTTTTGTGTCTTTTTTTCTTTCAAATAACATAATGTTTTTAAAATCCATCCATGTTGTATATATCTCTCTAGTTTGTTCCTTATTGCTGAAAAATATTCTCTTGTGTGGGAATCATTACACATCATTACAATATGTGACCTTTTGTGTCCAGCATCTCTCTCTACTTTGTAGAGATGAAGAGCCAAAAGAATTAGAATTGAAGCTTGGAGAACAAACTCAGGATTCCAAAATGGCATAGAGGCAGTACTATTAGGATCTTGGCAGCAGACAAAATGGATCATTTTGTGGCCATCAGAGTCATCTGTAGGAACCTTAATATTGGGACATAAGATGAGTAGGAATGGAAATGCCCAGTGATCTGTATAAATTAGGGCTACAGGATAGGCACCATTATGGGATCTGGGTGGTATGTCCATATTTCTCTGGGAAGGCCTGATCTTGACTCCACCATCAGGTAATTGCTGTTGAGATTCTTGTGTTTACTGAATATACTTGCATTTTGCTTCCTTGAGTTTTACTCTGTGGTTTTTGAACCAAACCTGTAGTACTGTTGGAGGTATGCCCATTTTTGAAGCCATTTCTCTCTGAAGACTGGGGTTTGGGTATAGGTTCTTTATTGAATAAGATGTTCAATCTTTCAGTTGGTTCTCAGTGAACATAGATCATTTCCTTTGGGAATGTGTCTGGTGCTTGTGTTTAGGAAGGTCCTCTGAGCCTGACATCTTGTAATCTAGATGTGCTCCTATGTTCAATTCCAAGGATCTGATGAGCTTTTTGAAAAAAAAAGGTAGTAAAGTTTTGCAGGCTCAGGTATGCTGCATTGATGTTTGTTACTATGGAAGAGGTACAACAATATTGTGAATTTATTTGTGAAATTAGGAAATCTTTTGGCTAACCCAATGATCATGTTGTCTGTCAATAAAGACAGTTTCATGTCCTTCTTGCATGTTCCTGATTTTAGGGGAAAAGCATTCAGTCTTTCACCATTAAGTATAATTCAATTTCTTTAGTAGTTATGGGATTATTCAGATGATCTATTTCTTCTTCTTTTTTTAAAAAATAGATTTTATTGTGTATATTTAAGATATACAATGTTACAAGATACATATATACATATAGTAAAATGGTTACTATGGTAAAACAAATTACCATATTTATCATCTCACATAATTACCTATTTTTCTGTGGCAAGTGCAGCTATAATCTACTCATTTAGCAAAACACCTGAATACAATACATATTATTACCTATAGTCTTCATGTGGTATATTAGATTCATTAGATCTTTAGACTTGTTCATCCTATATATCTGTTACTTTGTATCCTTTGCCTACAGATCCTCATTTCTTCCCTGGCCCCATGCTGACCCTGGTAACCACTGTTTTATTCTCTATCTCTGTATATATTTTGTGTATTTGATTTTTTTTAAAGATTGCATATATAAGTGAGATTATGTAATATTTTTCTTTCTGTATATGGCTTGTTTCACTTAGCAGAATGTTCTCCAAGTCCATCTATCTTGTGGGAAATGGCAGGATATCCCTTTTTAAAGACTGAATAATATTCCATTGTATATATGTATGCCACAGTTTTTTTTATCCGCTCATCTGTTGATGAGCACCTAGATTGTTTCCATATCTTGGCCAATGTGAATAATACTGCAATAAACATGGAAGTGCAGATATCTTTATGGGGTGATTTCATGTCTTTTGGATATATACCCAGAAGACAGATTGCTGGGTCATACCATAATTCTGTTTTTAATTTCTTTAGGAACTTCCATACTGTTTTCCATAATGGCTGCATCCATCTACTTTCCCACTAACAGTGTACAAGTGTTCCCTTTTCTCTACACCCTAACCAACACTTGTTATCTATTGTCTTCAGATAATAGCTATCCTAATGGGTGTGAGGTAATATCTCACAGTGGTTTTGATTTGTATTTCCCTAATGATCAGTGATATTGAGCACCTTTTCATATGCCTATAAGCCATTTTTATGTTGTCTTTGGAGAAATGTCTACTCGGGTCCTTCTCCCATTTTTAAAAATCATGTTATGTGTTTTCTTGTTCTTGATTGTATGAGTTCTTTATAAATTTTGGATATTAACCCCTTATCAGATATATGGTTTACAAATATTTTTTCTTAATTTGTTGGTTACCTTTTCATTTTGTTGATTGTTTCCTTTGCTATGCAGAAGCTTTTCAGCTTGATGTAGTTCCATTTATTTTTTCTTTTGTAGCCTGACCTTGCAGTGTGATATACAAGAAATCATTGCCAAGGCCAATGTCAAGGAGATTTTCCACTATGTTTTCTTGCAGGAATTTTATGATTTCAGGTCTTATGTTTATGTCTTTTATGCACTTTGAGTTGATTTTTGTATATGGTGTAAGATAAAGGTCTAATTTCATTCTTTTCATGTGGCAACCAAGTTTTCCTAGCACTAATTATTGAAGAGACTATTCTTTCCATATTGTGTCTTCTTGGTGTCCTTGTTGAAAATTCATTGACCATATATGTTTGGATTTATTTCTGGGCTCTTTATTCTGTTCTAGTGGTTTATGTGTCTAGCTTTATGCCAGTACTATACTGTTTTGATTACTATAGCTTTGTAAGATAATTTTAAATCAGGAAATGTAATGCATCCAACTTTGTTTTTCTTTCTCAGAATTGCTTTGGCTATTTTGGGTCTTTTATGGTTCCATATGAGTTTTAGGATCATTTTTTCTATTTCTGTGAAGAATGCCATTGGGATTTTCTGAGGATTGCATTGAATTTGTATATTGCTTTGGGTAGTATGGCTATTTTTACTTTAATAAAATATTAATTATTCTGATCAATGAGCATAAAATATCTTTCCATTTATTGGTGTCCTCTTAAATTTATTTAATCAATGTTTTATAATTTTCAATGTACAGGTCTTTTACCTCTTTGGTTAAATTTATCCCTAAATTTTTGGATGTTATTATAACACAAATGGGATTGTTTTCTTGAATTCTTTTCCAGCTTGGTCACTATTTGTATACAGAAATGCTATGGATTTTTATGTTGATTTTTGTATCATGCAACTTTACTGAATTTATTTATTAGTTATAACAGTTTTTTGGTGGAGTCTTTGGGTTTTCTACTTAGAGGATCATGTCACCTGCAAATAGAGATAATTTTACTTTTTCCCATCTAATTTGGATACATTTTATTTTATTTTTTCTTATTTGATCACTCTTGATAGTATTTCCAGTACTGTGTTTAATAGAAGGTGCAAGAATGGGCATCTCTGCCTTACACCAGATCTTAGAGGAAAAGCTACCAGTTTCTCTCCATTGATTATGATTTTGCTGTGGGTTTTTCATAAATGGCCTTTATTATGTTGGGAAACTTTCCTTCTATACCTAAACCACTGAGAAATTTTTTTACCAAAAAAAGATGTTGTACTTTCTCAAATACTTTTTCTGTACCATTTTTTTATCCTTCAGTTTGTTAATGTGAATTATCACATCAAATGATTTGCATATGTTAAACCAGACTTTCATGCCAAGGATAAATCCCTCTTAATCGTGATGTATAATTTTTTTGATGTGTTGTTGAATTCACTTTGCTAATATCTTGTTGAAGTTTTTGCTTCAGTGTTCATTAAAGATGTTGGCCTGTAGTTTTCTTTTCTTACAGTGTCTTTATCTGGTTTAGGTATCAAGATGATGCTGGCTTTATATTTTGGAAAAGTTTAAGAAGTATTGGTATTAATCCTTCTTTGAAAGTTTGGTAGAATTCAGCCATGAAACTACCTGGTCCTGGGCTTTTCTTTATTGGAAGATTTTTAATTACTACTTCAATATGTTTGTTATTGATCTGTTCAAGCTTTCTATTTCTTCACAGTTCAATCTTTGTAGACTGTATTTTTCTAGAAATTTATGAATTTCCTCTAGGCTAGCAAATTTGTTGGCACTTAATTTTTCATAATCATTCTTTATATTCCTTTTTAATTCTGAGACAACTTACAAAGTCTACACTTTAATTTCTGATTTTATATATTTGAATCTTCTCTTTTTTTTTCTTAGTTTCTGCTTTTTCTTGAGGAAGTTTTAGTAGTTTGTATCTTTTAAGGAATTTGTCCATCTCATTTTAGTTGTTGGATGTATTGGTATAAAGTTATTTATAACATTTCCTTAATATCTTTTTAATATCTCTGGAATCTATAGGGACATCACCTCTCTCATTTTGAACATTAGTGGTTTTTGTCTTTTTTTCCACCCTGATTAGTTTGGATAGAGGTTTATTAATTTCTTCAAGGAACTAGCTTTTAATTTCAGAGATTTATCTCTACTGTTTTTCTCTTTTCCAGTCCATTGATTTCTACTCTGATCTTTATGATTTGCTTTCTTGTGATCAGTTTGGGTTTAATTTGCTTTTCTTTCTCTAGTTTCTTAAGGTAGAAGACGAAGTCACTGATTTGAAATTTTTCTTTTTTATTCTAACATAGGCCTTTAGTGCTATACACTTCCCTGTAAATACTGTGTTAGCTGCATTTCATAAATTTTGACATTTTGTGTTTTCATTTTCATTCAGCTGAAAATATTTTCTAATTTCCCTTTTTATTTCTTCTGTGGTCCGTTGGTGATTTGGACATGGATTATTTAGTTTCAAAATATTTGGATTTTCCAGATGTTTTGATTTCTAGTTTAATTCTACTTTTGTTCAGAGAACATACTTTGTATGATTTGAATCCTTTTATTTATTTATTTATTTTTATTTCAGCTCATCATGGGGGTACATAAGTTTAGGTCATATACATTGTCCATGTCCCGCCCATCCCCCTGAGTCAGAGTCCCAAGCGCGTCCGTTCTCATCCTCCAGACAGTGCGCCTGGCACTCATCATGTAGTCATACCTCCATCCCCTCCCCCCCCACCTCCCCGGGTCTGCACCTTCAAGCATGACCATTCCCCAGAGGGTGTGCAACCCACTCGTCATGTAGGCATACACCCATCCCCTCCCCCCACCCCCATCCCAGTCTGATATCCAATTGGTATCCTTCCCTGATGTACATTTAGGTGATGATTAGGGAAACCAGTTTTCTGGTGAGTACATGTGATGCTTGTTTTTCCATTCTTTGGATACTTCACTTAGTATAATGGGTTCCAGCTCTCTCCAGGAGAACCAAAGAGATGTCGTATCATCATTATTTCTTATAGCTGAGTAGTACTCCATGGTATACATATACCACAATTTACTAATCCATTTGTGGATTGATGGGCACTTGGGTTGTTTCCACATCTTTGCAATTGTGAATTGTGCTGCTATAAACATTCGGGTACAGGTGTCTTTGTTAAAGAATGACTTTTGTTCTTCTGGGTATATGCCCAATAATGGGATTGCTGGATCAAATGGTAGGTCTACTTGAATCTGTTTAAGGTATCTCCATATTGCTTTCCATAGGGGTTGCACTAGTTTGCATTCCCACCAGCAGTGTATGAGTGTTCCTGTCTCTCCGCATCCACGCCAACATGTGTTGTTTTGGGATTTTTTGATAAAGGCCATTCTCACCGGAGTTAAGTGGTATCTCATTGTGGTTTTGATTTGCATTTCCCTGATGATTAGGGATGTTGAGCATTTTTTGATACGTTTTTTGGCCATTCTTATGTCTTCTTTTGAAACATTTCTATTCATGTCCTTTGCCCATTTTTTGATAGGATTGTTTGATTTTTTCTTGCTGATTTTCCTGAGTTCTAAATAGATTCTTGTTATCAGTCTTTTATCTGATGTGTAGTATGCGAAAATTTTTTCCCATTCTGTAGGCTGTCTGTTTATTTTCATGACTGTTTCTTTGGCTGTGCAGAAGCTTTTTAATTTAATCAGGTCCCATTCGTTTATTTTTGTTGTTGCTGCAATTGCCTTAGGGGTTTTCTTCATAAATTCTTTGCCTAGACCAATGTCTGTAAGAGTCTTTCCTACATTTTCTTCTAGAATTCTAATCGTTTCCCATTTAAGGTTTAAATCTGTTATCCACCGTGATTTGATTTTTGTGAGAGGTGAAATCTGTGGGTCCTGTTTCAGTCTTCTACATGTGGCTATCCAGTTTTCCCAGCACCATTTATTGAATAGGGACTCTTGTCCCCAGAGTATGTTTTTGTCTATTTTGTCAAAGATTAGATGGTTATATGAGGATGGTTTTATATTTGGGTTTTCTGTTCTGTTCCACTGGTCTGTGTCCCTGCCCTTGTGCCAATACCAAGCAGTTTTAAGCACCACAGCTTTGTAGTATAGTTTGAAGTCTGGCAAATCAATACCTCCCATTTTGTTTTTATTGCTTAAGATTACTTTTGCTGTACGGGGTCTTCTCTGATTCCATACAGAGTGTATAATTATTTTTTCTAAATCTGTGAAAAATGATGTTGGTAATTTAATAGGAATTGCATTGAATCTATAGATTACTTTGGGTAGTATAGACATTTTAATGATGTTAATTCTTCCAATCCATGAGCATGGTATGGATTTCCACTTATTTATGTGTTCTGCAATTTCCTTCCTTAGCATTTCATAGTTCTCTTTATAGAGGTCCTTTACCTCTTTAGTTAAATATATTCCTAGATATTTTATTTTCTTTGTTGCTATTTTGAAAGGTATTGAGTCCTTAATTTGGTTCTCCGATTGAATGGTATTGGCATATATGAATGCCTCTGATTTGTGTGTATTGACTTTGTAACCTGAGACATTACTGAATTCGTTAATTAATTCCAGGAGTCTCCTGGTTGAGTCCTTGGGGTTTTGCAGATACAACATCATGTCATCAGCGAAGAGTGAGAGTTTGATCTCTTCTGTCCCTATTTGGACACCTTTGATTCTGCTCTCTTGTCTGATAGCTCTCGCAAGGACTTCCAATACTATGTTGAAAAGTAATGGGGACAGTGGGCAGTCTTGTCTGGTTCCAGTTCTGAGTGGGAATGCTTTCAATTATTCCCCATTCAGTATGATGTTGGCTGTGGGTTTGTCATATATGGCTTGTATTATTTTTAGGTAGGTCCCATTTATGCCTATGTTGTTAAGTGTTTTTATCATAAAAGGGTGTTGAATTTTGTCAAATGCTTTTTCTGCATCTATTGAGAGGATCATATGGTCTTTATTTTTGCTTCTATTTACGTGGTTAATTACATTTATAGATTTTCGTATGTTGAACCACCCCTGCATCTCTGGGATGAAGCCTACTTGGTCGTGATGAATTATTTTTTTAATCAGCACTTGGATACGATTTGCTAGGATTTTATTGAGAACTTTTGCATCTACGTTCATGAGAGAAATTCGTCTGTAGTTTTCTTTTTTTGTTGCATCCTTTCCTGGTTTTGGTATCAATGTTATATTGGCTTGGTAGAATGTGTTGGGGAGAATTCCATCCTTCTCAATATTGAAGAATAGTTTATGTAGGATGGGCACCAGTTCATCTTTGTATGTATGGTAAAATTCAGATGTGAACCCATCTGGACCAGGGCTTTTCTTTTTGGGAAGGTTTTTTATTGCTGTTTCAATTTCAGTTCTTGATATTGGTCTATTCAGGAATTCTATTTCTTCCTGATTGAGCTTGGGAAGGCTGTGTGTTTCTAAAAATTTGTCCATTTCCTCCTCATTTTCCAATTTGTGTGCATAAAGATTTTTGTAATATTCATAGATAATGTCATGTATCTCTGTGGCTTCGGTTGTGATTTCTCCTTTCATGTTCCTGATGGAAGTTATTAAAGATTTTTCTTTTCTGTTCTTGGTTAGTCTAGCCAGTGGTGTGTCTATTTTATTTATCTTTTCAAAGAACCAACTTTTTGTTTTATTAATTTCCCTTATAGTATTTTTGTTGTCTTTTTCATTTAATTCTGATTTGATCTTAATAATTTCTCACCTTCTGCTGGGTTTGGGGTCAGTCTGTTCTTTCTCCAGCTCTTTGAGTCTATTCATTAAGTTGTCTATTTGTAAGTTGTCTGTCTTTTTGAAATAGGCATTTATGGAAATGAATTTTCCTCCCAGGACTGCTTTAGCTGCATCCCATAGATTTTGATAAGTTGTGTCACCTTTGTCATTTAATTCAAAGAATGTTTTGATTTCTGACTTAATTTCTTCCTTTACAAAATTGTTATTCAGGAGAAGGTTGTTTAGCTTCCATGACTTTGAGTAGGAATGAGAGTTCCTGTTAGGGTTCATTATTATTTTTATTCCATTGTGATCTGAGAAGATGCAGGGTATGATTTCTATTTTTTTAATTTTTTTAAGACTTGCTTTATGACTTAGGATATGGTCAATCTTAGAGAATGTCCCGTGAGCTGATGAGAAGAATGTATATTCAGTGGATTTCAGGTAGAATGTCCTGTAGATGTCAGTCAGGCCCATTTGTTCTAGCATTCTGTTTAAGTCTACTATGTCTTTGCTTATTTTCTGCTTGGAGGATCTGTCCTGTGCTGTCAGTGGGGTGTTAAAGTCTCCAACTATTAAAGTGTTGTTGTCTATCATTTGGTTTAGATCGAGTAGGATTTGCTTTATGAATCTGGGTGCGCCTAGATTGGGTGCATATATATTAAGTATGGTTATGTCTTGTTGAATTGTGCCTTTCACCAGTATGTAGTAACCGTCTTTGTCTTTTATTACTTTTGTTGGTTTAAAGACTAAGTTATTGGAAATTAAAACTGCCACACCAGCTTTCTTTTGGCTACCATTTGCTTGAAATATCAAGTTCCATCCTTTTATTTTCAGTCTAAATGCATCTTTGCCGGTTAAGTGAGTTTCCTGAAGGCAGCAGATACTTGGTTTGTGTTTTTTTATCCATTGGCCCAGTCTATGTCTCTTGAGTGGGGAATTCAGGCCATTGACATTTAGTGAGAGAACTGATAATTGGGATAGATTTCTGTTTATCTTATTGGGTAGAACTTCATTGCTATGTTTTCTCTCTTAAGCCATTGTGGTGGCTAGAATTTGATCTTTAGCTCTTGGGTGGTTTTACATTTGTGGGTCTTTGTTGTGATGATCCGTGTGTAACTCTCTTTTGAGTACTTCTTGGAGGGGTGATCTTGTCTTGGTGAATTCCCTCAGTCCTTGTTTATCTGAGAATGTCTTAATTTCTCCTTCATATAGAAAGCTTAGCTTAGCTGGGTACAAGATTCTAGGCTGGACATTATTCTGTTTCAGAAGAGTGAGAATGGGGCCCCAACTTCTTCTTGCTTGTAAAGTTTCAGTTGAGAAATCTGGCGTAATTCTAATGGGTCTCCCTTTGTATGTTACTTGTTTCTTTCTCCTTACAGCTCGAAGAAGGGTCTCTTTAGTGGATATTTTGGTCAGTCTGACGACTACGTGGTGTGGTGCTTTCCTATTTGCTAGGAATCTACCAGGGGTTCTTTGAGCTTCTTGAACCTGTATATCTAAAGTTTTAGCAAGGCCTGGGAAATTTTCTTCTATTATGTCTTCAAATAGTTTATCCAGCCCTTGCTTATTATCTTCTTCACCTTCAGGGATGCCTATAACTCTCACGTTAGGTTTCTTCACATAATCCCACATTTCTTGAAGACTCTGATCTTTTTTCTTATTTCTTTGCTCTATCTCTGTGACTGTCTTATTTAATTGGAAAGAGTTATCTTCAATCTCTGAGATTCTGTCTTCTATTTGATCTACCCTGTTCTTGAGACTTTCCACTGTGTTTTGTAGCTCCCTGAATAAATCCCTCATTTCTAGGAGTTCAGTTTGGTTTTTCTTCAATACGTCTATTTCTTTAGTGAATTTTTCTTCCAAATCCTGGAATTTTTTTGCGGTTTCTTTGCGTTGGATATCAATTTTTTCTTGTATATCATTCAGCTTATTCATAACCCAAGACTGAAATTCTTCTGGTAACATGCTGGTATTCTGAAACTGGCTTGTGCCAATTGGAGGAGAGTTGGTATTTCTCTTTGGGGGCGAGGTTTCCGTTTGGTTTTTTGTGCTCCCCATATTTTTCCGCTGAGCCCTTCCCATCTGGCTCTATCATTAGATCTTTTCTCACAGCTTTAGTCAAGTTAACAGCACATCTTGTACTCTGTTCTTAGGCTGTGAAACAGTCTAGGTATGTTGCTTCCTTTATCTAGAGGGGGAGACTGTTGTGTGTTGTTTACAGTTTTTTTTCTATCTCAGTTGGGGGACTGCTTCCGATGGGTCCACCCCCAGAGGGTTGGCTTGACCTAAGACCAGTTTGGCAAGTTAAATCACTGTGTTGTGGACTTTCAGTTAGTAGGCAGGATTCACACTATTTGCAAGCAGAAAGCCTCTTCTCCCTCTCTTTTTCTTTTCTTTTTTTTTTTTCCCCCCCTGACTTTTGGTTCTTCCTCTGGATGTGTGGTTTCTGTCTCTTTCTGCAGGAAAGACACTGGCTAGGCCGAGGAGGCAGTGCCCTCACTCACTCAGTGCCCCAGCTGCTGCAGCTCCCACGGGCAAAGGTCTACACTGTCCCAGTGTTCCCAAGGTCCGGGCTCCACACTCTTGCATCTGGGGAAGCACTCAGTGTTCACACCTGGGAAGGGGACCTGGAGAGGGTCTATGGATCAGGGGATGGAGCCTCCTGGGGAGCCGCCTGGCACCCTATGGCTCTGTAACAGTTAGACTTTGGCCTGCACAATTGCTGCTGCCCACCCGCAGATCACTGGCACTGGGGGGCAATATTCAGGGACCAATAGGAATCAGAGCTGGGGGTCTGGAGCACTCAGGAGTATACAGTAGCTCCTGGGCTGGAGGGCCACCGGAAAGGAGAAAAGAAAAAGAAAGGAAAAAAGAAAAAAAAAAAAAGAGAAACAATATGAATAACAAGAAGAAGAAAGAGAAAACAAGAAAGAAAAGAGAAAGAAAGAAAGAAAGAGAGAGATTAAAAAAAAAAAATCCCGCTTTAATATTTCAGGCTCGCGGCCCCTCGCCTCGGTGCAGGTCCGCGTCTGTCCCTTTAAGAGATAGGGCTCCGGCACCGCGGAGACCCGCCAGGGTCCAAGGTCCTTTCCGCTTAGCTGTGGGAACCAAGATGGCGACCGCGCGTTCGCGGGTCGCAGGCGCCAGGGGAGAGCGTTCAGAGCTCGGCAGGCGCCAGGGCCCACAGAGGCTCCCCGGCCGGAAAGCCGCCATAGGGGAAGAAAAGAGCAAAAAAGTCCCGCTTTAATATTTCACACTCGCGGCCCCTCGCCTCGGTGCAGGTCCGCATCTGTCCCTTTAAGACATAGGGCTCCAAGGAGACCCGCCGGAGTCTAAGCTCTCGCCTGCCTATGTCACCTGTCCTCAGGGCTCCACGTCTCCCGCGGTGATTCTGCACCAATTTCAGTCAGATCCCTGACCGAGTGGATGTGGGGGTCAGTGGGGAGATCAAGCCGCTCTGCTGTGGGGCTGTACCCGCCCCACTCGCCGGTGAGGCAGGCACGGCCGTCCCGCACTCCGCTGTCTGGTTTCCGTCCCGCACTCTCCAAATTATCTCGGTCTGATTTCCCACTCGCCTCTGTTTTTTCCTGTTCCCCGTGTCCCACGGTGATTCTCCGTGGGTTCACACCGCCGTTCCTGTGGAGAAGCAATCCTCTAGCGTTGTGGCAGGTGGAGATCCACGCCTTCCTCTCTGGGAGCACAAATCCAGGAGGTCACCTCCACTCCGCCATCTTCTCCCCTGAGCACCATTCAGGTTAAGAAAGAGAAAATGTTCCAGTGTTTTAGAAGTCACCAGGTATGTCCCCTTCCACTGCACTCCTCTCCTGAATCCTTTTAAATTCATTGAGACTTGATTTATGGCCCAGATTTTGGTCTCTCTTGGTACATGTTTTTTTGTGTGCTTGAAAATAATTCTGTTGGTATTTGGGTACAGCAGTCTATAATTTTAAATTATGTCAAGTTGGTTGATAGTCTGTTTTAAGCCTTCTATATCCCTACTAATTCTCTGTCTACTCGTTCTGTCAATTATTGAGAGACAATGTTGAAATCTCTGCCTATTATTGTGATTTGTCTAGTTCTCCTTCTGGTTTTATCAGTTTTTGCTTGATACATTTTGAAGCTTGTTATTAGGTGCATAAATATTTATACTTGTTATGTCTACTTAATTGACCCCTTTATCAGTAGGAAATATTCCTTTTCATGACTATTAATATTCTTTGTCCTGAAAAGCAAGAATATTTACTATATCTGATATTAATAGAGTCACTTCAACTTTCTTTTAATGTATTAGAATAGTATATTGTCCCCCATGCTCTTACTTTTAATTTATTTGTACTTTTATATTTGACTGTTGCTTTTTTCACCAATCTGATAATTGCTGCCCTGTTTAGATCATTTATGTTTAATGTGATTATTGCTATAGTTGGATTTAAATTTATTATCTTTCTTTTTTTTCTCTCTTTTCTCATCTATTCTTTCTTCTCCTTTATTGTCTTTATTTGCCTCCATTTGGATTAAATATTTTTTATGACTGCATTTTAACTCTTGTTGGCTTTTTCACTACAACTTTTTGTTATTTTAGTGATTGATTTAAGGTTTACAGTGATAAGTCAGACATGCCACACTTCATATATTGCATGCCAGATCTTACTTATAGTATAAGAAACTTAGAACAATATGCTTCCATTTCTCCCCTCTTGGACTTTATGTTATGTATGTCTTACAGTTTGTTTTTATACATATTATAAACCTAACAATATATCAGTATCATTTTGCCTTAAGTAGTCAATTATCCTTTAAAGAGGCTTAGAAATTTAAAAAAGGTCTTTCATGTTAACCCCTGAATACCTGGTGTTCTTCTTTCTTTTGTGTAGATCCATATGTCCATTCTTGTATCATTATCTTAGTATCACCTTTTGTATGTCTGGAAAAGTCTTTATCTGCTTTCTTTTTTAAAAGTTATTTTTCATGTGTATAGAATTCTAGGTTGACATTTAAAAAATATGTTGAAGATATTGCTCCATTGTCTTTTAGTTTGTGTTATTTCCAACAAGAAATTTACTATCTTCCTATCTTTATTCCTCTGCATATGACACATCTTTTCTTTTTTTCTGACTACTTTAAAATGTTTACTCTTTAATAGTGGTTTTAAGCAATTTAATTATGATGTTCCTTGGTACAGTTTTCTTCAATTTTCTTGCGTTTGGGGTTTGTTGAGCTGCTTTTGAACTACAGACGGTCTCTGACTTATGATGATTTGACTTACAAATTTTCAACTTTGAGAAGGGTTTATCTGGCTATTAAATGCATTCTCAACTTACAATGTATTTTTTAATTTTTAAAATTTTTTTGTAGAGGTGGAGTCTTGCTATGTTGTCCAGGCTGCTCTTGAATTCTGGCCTCAAGCGACCCTCCTGTGTCTTACTCTCTTTCCTTATTTTTGGTGACTCTAATTACATGTATATTGGCCACCTAAAGTTGTTCTACAGCTCATTGATTCTGTTCATATATTAATATTTTTTGTAGGCTTGACTTTGTCTCTGAGTTTTATGATGTAAAGTTTCTATTACTATGTCTTCAAGCTCACTAATCTCTTTTTCTGCAATGTCTAATGTACTATTAATCTACTCTAGTATTTTTCTTTTCAGACATTGTAGTGTTGATCTCTAAAAGTTTGACTTGGGCCTTTTTATATCTTCCACATTTCCATTTAACATGTTCAATCTTTCTTATAGCTTCTTGAATATATAGAACACATTAATAGTTACAATAACTTTTATTAATACTATCTTTGGCTATTAATTGTATCATCTGTGTCATTTCTGGGCAGTTTCAATTGTTTGATTTGTTTTTTGGTCACAGTTGGTCTCTGAGTAATGCTGCTGCTCTATTGATCAATTGAGATCTCAGTTCACCCTGCCTTGTAGGACCCAGTAATTTGGAGCTGATCATCCATTTTGGGACCAGCCCTCCAGCTGCATGGTCCTTCTAATCAGGTTCCTCATACTCCTGGTTTATCTCCGTTTCCTCTTGCTGGTCACTTCTGTTCTGGATCCAGGATGCCTGGTGACCAAGGCTGCACAGGTTACACTAGTCAGTGAAAAGTGATTTTTTCCTTTGGCAAATTAAACTCATTTACTTATTTTTCACAAATAAGATATATTATTTTACAAGGTTATAAATATAATATATATTCATATAGACAAGTCAGAAATTTTAGAAAAATATGTATAACAAAATTAAATTTGCCTGTAACTCTAACTACTATTAACCTTTTTTGTACTTCTCGCTGTTATACATAGTTGATCTTATACTGTATATATATAGCTTAAAATCCTTTAAATTATATTTATTTTCAGGTTTTTTCCTGTATCACTAAAAACTTTTAAGGATTAATGCTATTTCTTCATACAGCCATGCCATAATTTATGCAACTATTTCCCTATAATAGGACATTTTAAACTTGTTTCCACTTTTTTGCCATTATGTCATTCTGCATAATTTCTTCCTGAATTTAGGATTTTTTTTTAGGATAGATTCCCAGAAATGGAGTAATAGGAATGTATTTTTTAGACATTTAAAATATAATGCGAGATTGCTTTCCAAATGGTTGTAACAATGTACACTTAGATCAAATCAGCATTTGACATGACTTCTTGTTTCAACAGGTAAATATTTTTAACTATATAAGTTTTTTTGCTAAAGCAAAATGAAAGATAATATTTAATAACTTTGATATTTACCTTGAATTAAACAATCAGTTGAGAAAATTTTTTAGGTAGCTGTCTAATTGCAGTAGAAAGTTTTTCTTTGATGTTCAAATCAATTTAAAAAATTTATTTACATCCATTTTATAACTACAACCAAGTACATTCCTTTCTTTTCATTCTGAGTCTTACATTAATATTCATTTAAAAAAATCACACTGTAGAATGAACACAAATTGTCCTTAATTTGGGTGAGTTTCCTTTTATGACTAATGCTAAGAATTCTTTTGGGATCTGCTCAAGCCTAATATAAGTTCTTTAATTTATTACCCTATTTATTTAGGATTTATATCTTACCTACTATTAAATGGGATTTGAGGTAACTTGCACATAATAAGATAAAAATAGTAAGATTAAGAAAACAAAGAATAAAGAGAGAAAAAAAATCTTAGTAGGAAGTGAAGTTAATGATCTAATCTGAGTACTGATTTTTAAATCAGAGTTTTGTGAGCATTTTTAAAAATGCATTAGTTTTTCTTGCCCTTAGGCTCTGCAGGCAGCTTGTAAGAACTGCGTGGGATGAGACAGCAACTCAGGCTGGGGAAGTTCCTGGCACCTCAACATCAACCTCAGAGGCCCTCTGGGGATGCTGGGATCTCACTTTCTCACTGGAAAGCACTCATCCATCATATTCACATTCTCCCAGGAAACTCAGAGGGCACCCTTGCCTTACAGGACGACTTTCCAGGAGCCATTGTGACAAGTCAGTGGGCAGCATT
Source organism: Lemur catta (assembly GCF_020740605.2). Classification (NCBI taxonomy): domain Eukaryota; kingdom Metazoa; phylum Chordata; class Mammalia; order Primates; family Lemuridae; genus Lemur; species Lemur catta. Next base: position 187,175,477 of record NC_059128.1, on the reverse strand, counting down.
TCATAGACCATTGGCCTTTGTGGTGGGACGGATGATTTGTCTTTGACTTCAACAAGGGTCTTTTGCACAGTGGTGCAGCAGGAAGTGGAAGACCGCGGCCCTGCTGTTGTGCTAAGAAGTCATTATCGCTAGACAGAGGCAGAAGTATGGACTGCAGATAATGGGCCTCTCAGGCTGTCCAGAAATCATTACATGACTGAGGAAAAGGCAGCAACTGTTTTAAATCCCATTAGTGGGGCTGATGGGCTGTCTGGGACAGGATGCCTATACCCAAACCAGTAGCTTAGAATAACTTCTCCTTATTAACCCTCTAATGCCAGGAACTGTCATCTCCCAGGCTGCACTTTTCCAAAGAGGAGAAGGAAATTATGTTAGGTGCCTCATACATTATCTCACTTAATTCTAACAACCACCTTCTGAAGTCACAATTAACTCCTTTATGCAGATGAAGAGCCTGAACTCTGCTCAAGGTCACATACCTGGTAAGTTATGGGGCTAAGATTTGAACACACTGTCTGCCTCTAAAGCCCATATTCTTTTCATATACCAGTTAACTCCATAATGCTGTTTGTATATGGTTGAATAGGCATCAGAATATTGTAGCTCGTGAATGACCTTCACACTGGGAGACACAAATGACTTGGGACTTGGTGCTAAGCATTGAAACTCATATATTGCCACCAACTTGAAACACCCACATTTCTCTGTATATATTTTATTTTCAGAACTTATCAATACTTCTGCCATTTTTCAGTTCTCTTTCCCTTTCTAGAAAAAGCTTTGCTTCCTCCTCTTTGTTCTGTAAGCAGAATAATAGAACTCAGATAAGATTAGTTTCGTAAACTGATTGCCCTAATGGCCTAATAAAACAGGGAAGGGGAGGAATAGCATACATTTCATTTCCTGTAGTTCCACTACCTAATTTTAATTTTTTAAAGTCTCCTCTGATTTTTCTTAAGCATAAGGGTTTTAGTGTTACAAAATGAGTAATTCTAATTGTGACTTTCAGGGAATAATTTTTATTTGTTTAAATGTCTAAAGATTATTAAACATGTTTTAAAACATTTTTCAGGAGAGATTATGATTACAAGATGAGTGTTATGATGATGTCTTTTAACAACTTTAATTGTGTTTTACAGGGTTACATGACAGCCAAATTGTCATAATTATAGGATGTGCTGAATGTAAGTGTTTTTAAAAAAATGTTCACCTTTTTTTCATTATGTTATTTTGGGCATTGAATAATTCATTGCCAAAACATAAAAAAAGTCCTCAATAACAAAAACATGTTTTTTGCTAAGGACCACCTCATTTTTTTATCAGACTATCCTCAGGCTTGCAAAGCTAGATTGTATAAACTTGTTTATTCAAAAGATTTGCCATAGTGCCAATTCTGTATTTTTTGCTACTTTGGTTCCACTTACTCTGCAGAGTAGTCATGAGGCAAATCAAGGGCCAAAACAGAAATAGTATACAGAAACAATCTGACTCTCAAGGAGTCTTTTTCCCTGTTGTAACCAATGCTCAGTTATATTTATTCCAGCTGTCTACAGTCCTGTGCTAGACTAGTTAGTGATGTATTTAACTCTTAAGATGTAACGTTAGCAAAAAAACTTAACTTTGGTGTTATTTGGAGGTCTTTTAGAGTATTTGAAACTCAGAACTATTCTTCCAACCAGGCTACATATTGGCATGATGGAATGTTCTGGGCACAAGGGCAATAAACTTGGTAGATACAGTAACCTACATGACTCTTAACAATCTGCAGGTGGTTTATCCATTGTGTGGATGTTCCACAGCCAATTTCTCATCCCAAGATAGCCTTTCCTTGTTACTAATTGTATTGCTAAGGGGACTTCTCCTTACCATTAGTCTGTTCATTAGCCCACAGACCTTGATTAAATGCCTCATATATAAGACACTTATAGTAGTACTAACAAGTGCTCATGGAGAATTCAGTGAAACAGAAGACATAGCCCTGACCTTTAGTCTGTGGGCATTCTCAAAAGGCTCTAAAGCATAGATAGCATTTCAGTAGTTAGAAACAGGAAAATTAAACCCCAGGTTGGAGAGGATGATGTACATTTGACTGGTTGTAGGGTAGCTGTGGTGGGAATAAGAAGGAGGAAATAAACATTAGAGATGTTGAAGAGAGAATGCATAGGAAATGGCGACTGTTTAGACATGAAGGTGGGACAAGTGAGAGAAAGGAGAAAAAAATGAATAAAAAAGCACTGGATTTGGTCATTAGAAAATACAGTTGAACATGAGTTTGAACTATAGAAAGACACTTAGACATGGCTTTTCTTCCATCTCTGCCACCCTTGAGACAGCATGACCAAACTCCTCCTTTTCCTTCTCTTCCTTGGCCTACTCAATATGAAGATGATGAAGATGAAGACCTTTATGATGATCCATTTCCACTTAATGAATAGTAAATATGTTTTTTCTTCCTTTTTTAATTTCAAAATATTAAGAGGATACAAATGTTTTAGGTTACATGGCTCATTTTTGTAATGTTTGAGTTCTGGCTGTAGGTAAGCCCATCACCCAAATACTGTTCGTAATACCTATTAGGTTGCTTTATTCCACTCCCCCTCACCCTTCCCCCTTGCTTGATTTCCACTGAGTTTTACTTCCCTCTGTGCACTTGTGTGGTCATTGGTTAGTTCCAACTTAATAGTGAGTACATGTGGTGTTTGTTTCCGATTCTTGTGATACTTCACTTAGGAGAATGGTTCCATCCAGATTGTTGCAAAAGGTATTAATTCGCCTTTTTTATTGGCTGAGTAGTACTTCATGGTGTACATATCCCATATTTTATTAATTCACTCATGAATTGATGGGCTCTTGTGTTGATTCCACATCTTTGCAATTGTGAATTGTGTTGCAATAAACATTCAAGTTCAGGTGTCTTTTTGATAAAATGACTTCTTTTCCTTTGGGTAAATACCCTATAGTAGAATTGCTGGACTGAATGCTAGGTCTACCTTTAGTTCTTTGAGGAGTCTTCATATTGTTTTCCATAGAGGTGCTAATTTGCAATCCCACCAATAGTGTATAAGTGTTCTTTCTCTCTGTATCCACACCAGCATCTATTGTTTTTGGACTTTTTAATAGAAACTGTTCTAACTGGGGTAAAGTGATATCTCATTGTGGTTTTAATTTGCATTTCCCTGTTGATTAGTGATTTGAGTATTTTTTCATATGTTTCTCGATCATTTGTCTTTCTTCTTTTGATAAGCATCTATCTGTTCATGTCTTTGCCCATGTTTTAATAGGGTTGTTTGTTTTTTTCTTGCTGATTTGCTTAAGTTCTTTGTTAATTCTGTTTATTAGCCCTTTATCAGATATGAAGCTTGTGAAAATATTTTCCCATTCTGTAGGTTGTCTATTTGCTCTGTTGATTGTTTCCTTAGCTGTACAGAAACTTTAGAGTTTAATAAAATCTTGCCATGATTGCCACTGGGTCTTTTTCATAAATTCTTTGCCTAGACTGATATCTAGAAGAGTTGTTACTACATTTTCCTTTAGAATTCTTATGGTTTCATGCCTTAGATGTAATTTTTTTATCCATGTTGAATTAATTTTTATGAGTGGTAAGAGGGAGGGGTCCTGTTTCATTCTTCTGCATGTGGCTATCCAATTCTCCCAGAACCATTTATTGAATAAGACTTCTTTCCCCCAGTGTACATTGCTGTCTGCTTTGTCAAATATCAGTTGATGGTAGGCAGATGGTTTTATATCTGGGTCCTCTGTTTTGTTTTATTGGCCTATGTCTCTATTTTTGTACCAATATTATGCTGTTTTGGTTACTATAGCCCTGTAGTATAGTTTGAAGTCTGGTAATGTGATGCTTCCAGTTTTGTTCTTTTTGCTTAAGATAACTTTGGCTCTTTTCTGGTTCCAAATGGAGTGTAGAATTAATTTTTCTAGATCTGTGAAGTATGACTTTGATAACTTGATGGAGATTGTGTTGAATTTGTAAATCACTTCGGATAGTATGGATGTTTTAACAATGTTGATTCTACCTATCCACGATCATGATATATTTTTCCATTTGTCTGTATTCTCTGTGATTTCTTTCCTCAGAGTTTCATATTTCCCCTTGCAGAGATCTTTTACCTCCTTGGTTAAGTACATTCCTGGATATTTGATTTTCTTTGTATTAATAGCTACTGTGAATGATATTGCATCTTTGACTTGATTCTCACCTTGACTATTATTATTAATAGTATATAGAAATGCTACTGATTTATGTACATTGATTTTATATCCTGAGACTGCTGCATTTATTTACTAATTCCAGGAGACTTTTGGTGGAATCTTTGGGTTTTTCTAGAAACAAGATCATATCATCAGTGAAGAGCAATAGTTTGACCTCCTCTTTCCTGATTTGAATACACTTACTAATCTTCTCTTGCCTGATTGCCCTGGCTAGGACTTCCAGCACTATGTTGAATGGAAAAGGTGACAGTGAGCATCCTTGTCTTGTTCCAGCTCTTAGGGGGAATGTTTTCAACTTTTCCCGATTCAGTAATGTGGGCTGTGGGTTTGTCATATATGGCTTTTGTAATTCTGAGATATGTTCCTCCTATACCTAGTTTGTTGAGGGTTTTTATCAAAAATAGGTGCTGGATTTTGTTGAATGCTTTTTCCACATCTGGTGAGATGATCATATGGTCTTTGTTTTTGCTTTTGTTTATGTGGTGAATTACATTTATGGATTTACATATGTCGAACCACCTTTGCATCTTTGGGATGAAGCCCACTTCTCTCTGACGGATTATTTTTTTTGATGTGCTGTTGTATTTGGTTTGCTAGTATTTTATTGAGGATTTTTGCGTCTATATTCATAAGGGATATTGGCCTGTAGTTTTCTTTTTTTGTTATGTCTTTTCCTGGCTTTGGTATCAAGATGATCTTGGCTTCATAGAATGAGTTGGAGACGATTCCCTACTTCTCAGCATTATCGAATAATTTCTGTATTATGGGTACCAGGTCTTCTTTGTATGTCTGAGATAATATAATTGGACTGTGAATCCATCTGGTCTAGGACATTTTTTTATTGGGAATTTTTTATTACTAATTCAATCTCACTGATTGTTATTGGTCTGCTCAGGAGTTCTTTTCTTCCTGGTTGGGTCTTGGGAGGTTGTGTGCTTCCAGGAACTTGTCCATTTCCTCTACATTCTCCAGTTTATGTGTATAGAGATTTATGTAGTATTCATGAAAGATGTTTTGTATTTCTGCAGTATTAGTTGTAATGTCACCTTTTTCCTTTCTGACTGAGCTTATTTGGGTTTTTGGTTAAGCTATCAAGAAGTATGTCAATTTTGTTTATCTTTTTGAAGGACCAACTTTTTATTTCTTTAACCCTTTGTATTGTTTTATTTTTTGTTCTCTAATTCATTTAGTTCTACTGTGACCCTCATTATTTCTTTTCTTCTGCTGGTTTTGGGTTCGGTTTGTTCTTTCTTTTCTAGTTCCTTGAGGTGTAACATTAGGTTATCAATTTGTGATCTTTCTGTCTTTTTGATGTAGGCATTTAAGGATATGAATTTTCCCCTGAGGAATTCTTTTGTTGTATCCCAAAGATTTTGATAGCATGTGCCCTCTTTGTCATTCAGCTCAAAGAATGTTTTGATTTCTATTTTAATTTCATTCTTGACCCAATAATTGTTCAGCAACAGGTTATTTTATTTCCATGACTTTCTGTAGGTTTGAGTGTTTCTTTTGTGATTGATTTGAAGTTTTATTCTACTGTGGTCTGAGAAGATATATGGTATGATTATGACTTTTTGAATTTGTTGAGACCCATTTTGTGACCTAAGATATGATCAGTCTTGGAGAATGTTCTATGTGCTGCTGAGAAGAATGTGTATTCTATAGTTTTTGGGGTAGAATGTTCTGTAAATGTCTGTTAGGTCCATTTGAGTTAGAGTTTGGTTTAAGTCCATTATTTCTTTATTTATTTTCTGCTTGGATGATTTATCAAGCTCTGACAGCAGGGTGTTGAGGTCCCTAGCAATTACAGCAATTACGATGGTACTATTTATTTCTTTGCTTAACTCTAGTAAGATTTACTTTATGTATCTGGGAACTCCTCTGTTGGGCACATATGTTTAGGATTGTTATGTCTTCTTGTTGGATAGCTCCCTTTACCGTTATATAATGACCCTCTTTGTCTTTCTTTACCTTTGTTGGCTTATAGTCCATTTTATCTGATATGAGAATGGCTACACTTGCTCTCTTGATTTCCATTTGAGTGTAATATTTTTTCCTATACTTTCACAATGAGTCTGTGTGTGTCCTTGTGGTTTAGATGTGTTTCCTGGAGACAGTAGATACTTGGATTGTGGTTTTTCATCCATTCAGCCAGCCTGTCTTTTGAGAGGAGCATTCAGTCCATTCACACTGATTGATACCATTGATATGTGGGATGTTGGTCTGTTCATTCTGTTGTATAGTCCTTTATTGCTTTGTTTCACCTCTTGTTCTATGGTTTTATCAGAGTTGTGAGTTTTGGGGTTTTTTTTAGGCATATCCACACTGGTAGGTATCTGTTGTGCTAATTTTTGTATAGTGCTGTTCTGAGTATTTTGTGCAGAGCAGATCTGGTCATAACAAATTCCCTCAATGTTTGATTGTATGGAAAGGACTTAATTTCTCCATCTATTGTGAACCTTATTTTTGCAGGATATAAAATTCTAGGCTAGCAGTAGTTCAGTTTAAGTCAACTGAAGATGGGGCCCCAATCCCTTCTGGCATGTAAGATTTCCACTGAGAAGTCTGCGGTTAACCTGATGGGTTTTCCTTTGTAGGTTATGTGATGCTTTCATCTTGCTGCTTGCAGAATTTTCTCCTTCATTTTGACTTTGGCCAGATTGATTAGTATGTGTCTTGGAGATGACCTATTTGCCATGAGTCTTCCCAGTGTTTGATGTCCATCTTGTATCAGTACGTCTGAATTTCTGGTGATATCCAGGAAGTTTTCCTCAATAATTTCCTCAGATAGGTTTTTCATGCTTTTATCTCTTTCTTTTTCACCCTCAGGGATACCTGTAATTCAAATGTTGGTATGCATCACTTAGTCCCATATCTCTCTCAGTAATTACTTGTCGTTTTCTATACTCTGCTCTGCCTCTTTGCATGACTGGATTATCTTGAGAGCTGTGTCTTCAAGCTCTGAGTTTCTTTCTTCTCCTTGATTTAGCCTGTTGTTAAAGCTTTCAACTGAATTTTGAAATTCCCTGAATGACTCTTTCATTTCTTTAAGTTCTATTATATTCTTTCTTATATTCTTGTCTAGCTCTCTAGCAGTATTTTAGTTTTTTCATTGATCTCCTAAAATTATTTTTGGGTTCTTTTTTTTGGTTTTCAACTCTCTCTTCAATTCCAGTCATCTTATTTGTCATCCATATTCTGAATTCCATTTCTGTCATTTCAGCAACTTCCTTGTGAGTGAAGAGTCCACTACTATAGCTCCATTCAGTTCTCTTGGGGGTGTCAAACTATTTTTTTTTCATGTTGACAAGGTTCTTTTGCTGGCTTCTTCTCTTCTAGCTTCTTTTCTCTCAGCTCTGGATTAATAGGTATGCAGGGCACCCATTTCCCTTTGCTGGAGACTCTCTCAAATCAAGTCCAGGAGTGACGGCTGCCCAGGGCTGGGGTCCCTGAATGAAGTATTGGAACTGAGGGAGGTTCTGCTGGCCCAGGAGTAGTGGTGGGGACTCAGTTTTGGGGTGTTGGAGCCCAGGCACAACTCTGGAGTCTCAGGGGTGGAGTTGCAGGCCCAGCTGGGGCTCTGGAGCTACAGGGGCAGAATCTTGGACTTGGGCACAGTGAGAACTTCAGGGCTGGCTCTGGGGATTTCGGAGGCAGAGCTTTCCATATGGGGGACTGTTCCACCAATGTGGGGACTGCTGATGTCCAGTCACATAGGCAGGGGTTTCTCTCAGCAGCCCAGGTTCCTTGTAGGCTGGCTGGAGCTACTGGTCAGCCAAGGTTATCCCCTGATGCCTAGGACCCACTAAGGAAGTTGCCTGATGCTTCCCAAGTGGTGCCTGTGGTGTCTGAGGCTCCCCTTCTGTTCTGCTTTCACGCCAGTGAGTAGGTGTTCTCAACTCCCAGTCACAGGGCTCACCATGGGGGAGTGTCGGTTCCCTCCCTGGCCTGGTGGCAGTGATGCTAATGTTACTGCTGGATGGCTGTGTCCTGGATCCATGCACCAGAGTGATCAGGATGTTGTCAGTTGCAGAAACCTGGGATTGGCAGGCACCAGATCTCTGCTACACCTGCTCTCTGGTGGAATGTGTCTGCACAGACTTTGAGCAGCTCCTCAATCAGCCCAGAGGTCTGCATTGGAAGAGAGAGACCCCTTACAGATTGAGCTGCTTGTAACTTTTGTTTCTCTCCTAATAAACAGTGTCCCTTCGGGGTGCCTCTATCCTGCTGTCTTCACCTCTTCCGAGCAGTGTGAATTGTATTGGGTCCCCCAGCTTAATCTCTGAGATGATGGGTGGTACTTGTGAGTAAGAATCAGCCACACCCTGTCTGATTGAATTGGTAGATGCTGTGATGAGCTGTAGTTTTTCTGCCTGTCAGTGGTTGATGTTTGCACAAAAGAGCCAACTGCTGGGATATTCTTTTGTGCCCATGGTAAACTCTAGTCCCTCAGGCAGGGTACTTGCATGGCCCCAGGCTTTGGGAGGGGCTCCATACTTCTCAGAGTGTTGCTTCATCTCCACCACAGCAGAGGTAGGTGGAGGAGCAAGGCAGAGCTTGGTTGGTTAGGTTGTGTGAGCCTGGAAGGCTTTTCAAAGCCTTGGCAGGGCTCAGGGTTTGTTTTCCTAGACCCTAGGGAGAGCTGCTAGGAGGAAAGTCAGGGCAGGCTCTCCAGAGCTGGAGGGCTGTTTGTGGGGAAGAGACCTGAATGCTTGGTTGTTATAGCACCAGGCTAGGATCTTCCCTGCCAGAGAGCCCGCCCAAATCCAATAGTGCAGCTTTCCTACAGGGTGGTATGGGTGCTTTCCCAGATCACTGCATGTCAGATCCCCACAGTATTCTCCCATCAGTTCTGTCCAAAAGGCTCCCTCACCATCTGAGGAGTTCATCTCTTAAACCTCCCCTGGGCCTGCATGTCCAACCCACTGGTGTGCATCTCCACAAAATGCCAGTGGGTAGGGAGCTCCCAGATTTGGCACCCTGGGCCCACTGTAGGTCCTCAAGGGTAGAGGCATGGTCCCCACTGTCTGTGGAGACCTCAGCTTGGAGTACACACCTGCTGTAGAGAGGCAGTCACTTGCCAAATTCTCATCTGAAACTACTCTCCTGGTTGCAATGGGTTGGGGAGGGGCCACAGTTCCCAGTCAGCCTGAGCACCTGAATGCACCATGCTTGGTTGCTATGGCTCCTGGGGCTGGGCTCTTCCTCACCCATCCTAATCCAACAAAGTGTTTTGTCTGTTGTGGGGGGATGGGTGCTTTCTCAGATCTCTGCATCTGGGAACCCCACAGTATTTTCTCATCAATTCTGTCCATGTGGGCTCCCTCGCCACCGAAGTCCACTTCCCAGACCCTCCCTTTGTGTCCCCCAGCAACCTGCTTAAGTCTGGGGGGCACAGGGCCAGCCTGCTTGTCTACCCACTGGCGTGCAACTCCGTGAAACACCGGCAGGCAGGGAGCCCCCAGATCAGACACCCCAGGTCCATTTCAGGTCCCTAAGGAGTAAGGCATGAATCCTACTCTCCATGGAACTCTCAGCCTGTAGCACATGCCTGCTGGGGAGAGGGGGCTGCTCACCAAATTCTTGGCTCAAACTGCTTTCTTGGTTGCAGCGGGTGGGGCAGGGGTGGGAAAGGAAAAGCATCTGAATGGGAGAGAGCTGGCTCTCTGGCCTCTTGGTTACTCTCCTTGGAGGGGAACCTTGCACGGAATGTCCAAGCTCTGGGATCATACAAGTTCTACCCAGTATTCCATGTTTGCTGCCGTGGCTGGGCTTGTGGAGGTGGAAAAGCCTCCAAGAAACTTCGTAGCCCTCTGGTCACCAAGGTGCATGGGAGGGAGAGAGGGATCTTGCCTTACACCTTTAGTGGGCTCCTAGCCTTTCTGGGTTCGATCTTCACCAATATCTTTTTTCTTTTATCTTCTTTCTTCTCTGCTTTGCAACTTTCCTTCATGAAGTCTCCTTCTTCCTTATGATTTTTTAAATAACATTTTCTTTTCTCCAGCTATGGTAAGGATATAGTATACAATATATATAACACAAAATACATGTTAACTGACTGTTTATGTTATTGGTAAGGCTTCTGGTAAGAAGTAGGCTATTAATAGTTAAGTTTTGGGGGAGTCGAAAGTTATACATAGATTTTCTGTGTGGAGGGTGGACACCCTAACCCCTGCATTGTTCAAGAGTCAACTATAGTTTTTGATGTTTGAATATGCAATGTCAATAAAATGATGAAGACAGAAACCAAATTATAAGGGACTAGGAGTGAGTATAAGGACAAAGAAGAAAATTTGGTCTACTCCTTGAAAAATGTGTTAACACAAAGGAGGAAAGAGTGTATTTATTTATTTATTTATTTATTTATTTATTTATTTATTTATTTATTTATTTATTTACTGGGGAGAATAGAACAGGTTTATGGGAAAAGGGAAGGATCCAGATGCAAGGCAGAGATTAATGGGGAAAAAGATAATTCAGCTAGATGGATAATTTAAGAATAGATGCTAACAAGACCATAAAATCTACATTTTAAGAAACTCATGCCTGTACTTGAGTGTTCTTCTTTGATAAAGGAATGATGATTGAAAGCTGGAGTTCTCATTGATTAATAGACTTCTAAGGTGAGAAATTCTAGCCTTTTCTTCTTGCCATAGTGAACTCATTTCCAGTGATCATTCAGATGCCAAAGAATACTTTCGGTTCCTCTGGTTGGTGAAGACAGTGAGAGGAGAGAGACACTGGAGAGCTGAGAGGATGTGAGCTTTGTTGACAGGAGAATAGGCGTTTTGTACTCTAGATGCTGTGCTCTTTCTGCTACCCTACATTGCCTCCATTTTGGTCTCCATCCAATCTTCTCCTGCTTGGATGGGGAATTGCCAGTTACAGATGGACTAAGAGGTCCCACAGCCTCTTTCAGAGTCAAGGTGATCCCAATTCCCTCATCAGCATTTCACCACACCTAATCTGGAAGGGCTTCTCCCTCGTCATTCTGTCTGCTCCAAACCCACATGTCCTTCAAGACCCAGATCAGGCCTGAGCTCTGAGTTTCTTCCACACCACACTAGAGGTGGTCAGACACCACTCCCCAACCACGTAATTCAAAGGTTCCTCTAAAAGGCTTGCAATGATAAAGATCTTTAAAAGAGTATTTGTCATAAGATAAAAACTGATCTATCTAGAAAACTATTCCAATTATGGCTGTTATTTATAGAAGTAAATACCATTGGTGAGTTTTAGCAAAGCACTTACAGCAGAGTGGTTTGGATCAAATCCAGGTTGTTCACTTGTTAATATATTATTTATATTAACAAAATCAAATGATAGGCTGAGCACCAAGTTTTTTTTCCCCTTAATACCATGTGTTTACTAAGGCTATTGCCCTTCTTGGTAATTGTTTGCCAAACATAAAGTTCATGATATGCACCATAATTTCTGAGATTCTTGATAACATTTGTAAATGCAGACACAGAGACTCAACCAATATGAAGGACAACCCACTCAATCAATTTTGCATCATTACCCTGAAGCTCTTTTCCGCTTTGTTTAAAAAGATTCAGGATGAAAAGAGGCCATGGCTTACTGTTGTTTTATGCACTCCCTCACTATCCAAGTTGTTTGCCATGGATTACTCACTCTCTCCCAGGTGGCTTTTAGCAGTGGTCAAATATTTAAGAAGTATATATTCATCATGACTCTATCACATACTTCAGTGCTTCACTCCTTCCCGGCCTGAGTCATTACACACTTGATTATCTATTGTAGCATTAATCTACGTCCATCTCATTTTCTCTTTTCTTGTTGGAGAAAGATTTTGCAACATGGCAAACCAGAATCACAGCTAACTGTACTCAGATGGGCAGGGCTGGGCAGGTGGAATAAGGGAGTGCCATCCAAGCATAATTGGAATAATTATCTAGATACATCAGTTTGTATCTTATGACCAATTCAATTTATAAGTCTGGCTATTTCATTGCTAGACTCTGTAATTATTAAAAATTCATCTATGTTAATTCAAAATCTGCTTTCCTCTAAATTATGTCCATTGATTTTGTTCTCCTAATAAAGAACAATAATTAACCAATAACAACAATGATAATAATATTTGTCATTTATTGAGCACTTACTATACAAATTCATGTTTTACATGAATTACTTGCGGAGTCTTTATGGAGTGACATGACTTTTTTAACTGGCAGCATGATGCAAACTGGCATATTGAAAGAAGATTCATTAAAAAATAAAAGCTAGTAGAGATCTGGTAGAAAGCATCATGCTTATAAATCCATGGTTGTGGTCTGCAACACTCAGGGTCTCAGCATGAAACAGATGGCCAACTCTGGGGACAGTTCAATGATGGGACTTTTTACAAAGGAGTGGGCAGAATGTAGGGAATCACCAGGAGATGGTGAAGTACCCAGGGACTGGGAACAGGGAAGGCTGTTAACAGCCAGAGGGTAAAGGGAGGAGCTGTTACTGGACCTCCATGAGCACTAGAGCATTGGGAGAGGGGTTGTACCCCAGGAGCTGTGGGTATAGGTATAGGAACACAGCTACTGCCAAACTGGCACAGCAGGCAGGGATGGAAGGAATAAATACTCAGACTCCTACCATTCTTTGACCTCCTGCCACTGCCTTCCATTTGCCCAACCTAATCAGAAGCCAGAGGAACAGGGAGCCAGCTAAAGCATGGAGGTTAATCACCTGGGGCACAGAGCAGTGTGAAGAGTCCTTCTGGAAGGTCAGCCTGGGAAAAACACAGCACAGGATCATGAGAAATGCAAGCATAAGTGATACATAAATGTAGAAGGAAATAAATAATGAAATATGCAGGCCTTACTCTAGGAATGGCACTGTTTCTACAGCTTTGTTTTTTGGTTGTTTGGTGATAACTCAGAGTATATTCTCCCTAGATGCAGTTTAAATGCTGATTCAGGCCCCCGCCTACTCCTCCAAAGCTCTGAGATTCACGTTTATTTGAAATCTTGTACCAATAGGACAGGGCTGAATTCTGGGTTTGAGAGCAAAGAGTCATGTGCTGACAGAGGAGAAAGATGAGTCACTTCCTGTCCCTGACCAGGGCATGAGATTGGCCCTGGTAAGTTCTGAAATAGATTGATTGTTCTGATCCTACCCACACTTTTGCTGGGTACTCTTCTCATTCTGCCCAAAAGCAGCTGCTGCGACAACCTGCTCTCCCTATGAAATACTTTATGCTCACAAATTACCCACTTATTTCTTCTCCTTAACCACAAGTGGTTTGGTGCTAGGATTTTGGAGTTGGCCTTGAGTTTCTCTAGGTTAGGCTTTGCAATTTCCTGCCTGTGCTGTTGGGTTACTTAGTTAACCTCTCTGAGTTTTAGTGTGTGCACTTGTGAAATAAGGACACTACTAGCACTGTCTGTGGGGTATTGAGCTTTTGGGACTCTAGTTAGCTGGAGACAGAGAAATCGCTCGAGAAGCCTGAGGGATGACTTAGCTTTTCCTCTTGGGTTTGAGAAGGTGGTCCTTTGAGTTTATCCCAAGCACTAGGAAAAGGCAAATAAAAGCCACCATTTCCCTTAAATGAGAATGTTTAATAGAGGTTGTTTGAGTTCCTCTGAAAGAATCGACTGTGGTGCAGCATAGAGTTAACTCTGGATCTGACTCGCACAGGCCCTATTAGTCACCTTTGGGGATTCTGGGGCCTTGTAATGAACTCTGGGATGTGCAGTCAGCCTCTGCTCTGTGGGGCCATGCATCTAATGCTCAGGCTCTGTATTCTTTTATGGATAGGTTGAAAACTTCCACTAAATTGGTGTGTGTGTATGTGTGTGCCTGTGTGTGTATGCTACAGGTGGCCTTTTTCTACAAATCTGTAGCCCATTGGTTCTTAAGCTTTAGCAAGCATCAGAATCACCTAGAGAGCTTGTTAAAATGGACTTCTGAGCACCCTCTCCCAGAGTTTCTCATTTAGTAGGTCTAGGGTGGGGCCCGAGAACTTGCATGTGTATTCCCAGGTGATACCAATGCTTCTGTTCCAAGGACCACAATTTGAGAACCACTACTTTGTCTTCCTGAAGTTCTTTCCCAGGGTTTTTGAGAGGGTTAAATGAGGCAATCCACACAGAGTTCTTAGCACAGGGTCTGGCACATAGTAAGCCCTCGCTGGTACTCCCACAGCTATTATGACAGCAGCCTTCCTTGTGCTACTACTGCTGGTTAGCTGCTACTGCTGCTTGGTAATACTTCATTCCAGGTAGCTTTAGTTAGGCATTAACAGCAATGCAATCTGAATTAATTAATTAAGGAATATAATTACCTCTCTGGGAGAGATTTGCGTTTTAAAGAAGCTTGTTAATTCAAAGAGATTTGTAATTTGAAGAATATTAGACACTGTGATAAAGAGATATAAAGTTTCAGGCACTGTGTAGTGGAAGAAAGTTTTGAGAAGGAAATGGACACCCTGTAGGCTCTCTGCTGGGTCACCACCTTTCTGTAAAGTTGCCTGCTATTTAGGATTTCACATTCTTTCTAAAAGTTCTGAGCTCTTCCACAGGTTTCCATGCTAGGGACAGCACGTGGCCTGGGTGTGGGGTAGGGCAGCTGTGGCCATTTATACATATGGGTTCTTTGCAAGTCTGGTGTTTATAAACTAGGTGGTGCTTACATTGTGTTTATTTATTCAATCATATAATAGAAGATACATGTAAGATTTATTTGAAAAGTATGCCTTCCAATTTCACGCTGAGAATAATGAAGGAAGTCCAGTGTAATACAATTGTAATAAAATAGTAGCAAAACAACATTTTATTTTAAATCACGGAATTAGCAAGTAGAACACTAGTTGGAAGCCAATCTTTTGACAGTCTTTTGAATGTAACTTTGATTTTGAGACTATGGCTTGATGACTATATGGACTTAATTTTCTGACTTGATCCCAGAATATACATAAAGAACAAAAATGGTATGATGAACAACAGTTTCAAGTATGGACTTACCAGACATCTTGATAAAATGAGTATTGATGTGTATATGAATGTCAACATTGTGTTTTTCCAGTTCAGTACTATGTTATGCCATAAAACCGCAGCAGTTATAAAAATTAGGATTAGTTAAAAACTGCTGAAATCTTTCAATTTTTCCTGCTTAGAAAATCCAGAAAACATCAAACTTTTTCTAGAAGTTGAAGTAAGGAAATTAATGTCAGTGACAGAAAAACAGTGAATCTAATTAGAAGTCCCTGGGCAGCAGCTCATTAGTGTGGTTAGTTAGTAAATGAAATTTCAGCTGCAGTGAATTAGACTATGTGTCTTCAGTTATTTTTTCTAAAAAGAATTACAAAATATCTACAACTGTTTTTTATTAGTAGAGTTTTTTATTTCCAAAAACAAAAAATATTTAGGACCCTTTGTCATAAGAAAAATGGCTATTTGGGGACAGATTTTTTAAAATGTCTGTATGTTAAGCTTGGCTAAGTGAAACAAAAGCTATTCTCCCATGAGGCTGAGGCTTTCATTGTCTGTTACACTGTTCGGTTTCACATGTTTCTTTTGTCTAGTCCTTTAATTTTTTTTTAACCATTTGTGCCTCTTGATCAGATTTCTCTTAATAAAATCTTAGCTAGATTGAACAATATTCTAGTGACAGATATTTAGGGTAGGTTGAAACACTTATTTGTCAATTGCTAAAATGTGACACATTTCTTTCATTACATTACTACCATGGATACTTGGATCTTTGCCACTCAAGAGTTTTGGGCCCTGCAGCTTCATACTGGGAATACCCCGCAGCAGTTCCTCAACTGGAGGTGATTTTGTCTCCCAGGGGACATTTGGAAATGTGTGGGGAAAATTTTGGTTGCCACAACTCACAACTGGGAGGGTGGGAAGAGTGACTACTGACATCTACTTGGTAGTGATCAAGGATGCTGCTAAATATTTGATACAACAAAGAATAATCTGACCCCAAATGTCAATAGCACTGAAGTTGAGAAACCTTGTCCAATTGTCATGATGTGTTTGTTGAGTGAGGAGACACATACCTAATGGATGGTACAGCTTTCGGCTGCCTGAATTCTTGCAGAGTGCAAGAATGCACCAGAAGGGAGCCAAGCATTCCAAAGACATCCTAACCTTGCCATTGAAAAGACTTCTGTGATAACTGTTTATTTGTCTACTCTCCTTTTAAAGAAATTTACATTTCCAATTTATTTCTCTGTGGAAGTCAGTGGCACATAGAACATTGTGTTACACTTTCAGCAATTGACAAATAAATTTTCCAATACGACTGGTTCCAAATATCAGTCACCAACATATTTTTTAATCTAGTTTAGATGAATTTTTTTCTAAAGTGGAGAACCATGAGAGACTTTGAGTGAAAAATCTAAAACATCATGTTTCCAGTGCAATAATACCACATGTACATTGCAAGAAATACAAAGCAGAGAATCTTCGAGGGTGGGGGTAAGAGTACTTACAGGCTGGCTACCAGGCAGGAATATGGCAGGTGAACCACAATGCCAAAGGAAGAGGAAAGTGAAGAGGAGGAAGAGTTCACTCCTGGGAGGAGGGTTCTTTATTTTCATGAGGGAGAAGTTTTGTGTGTTAACAACAGGGTACAATTCTTTAGCATGTACATTCTCTCTCACTTTTCTAAAAAATTATGTCTTGACAAAGGAAAAGAGAGGAAGGTGATTTGAATGCCAGGAAAAATGGATATACAAAGTGTTAGGAAAGGGAGATATTTTCTTCGAGTCATGAGAAATGGTTTTCAGCAATGTCAAGAAACAACAATTTGACTCGACTTCACAGGTACTGCAAGCTACTGAAAATAATGTAAAACTTTGGTATACTTTGGTATTATTTAGTTGGTGCAAAAGCAATATGAAATATATGGCTTAAATCAAGAGACCAAATGCTCAGGGAAATGCAAGCAAATATATATGATGTTCTACTTCATCTATTTGCCTTAGCTGTTAGAGCATTTGAAATTATGTCATTCACACTAAATATACCTAAAATTCAATAAACTCTTACAGTGCACAATTTGACTCTAAAACACAAACACTTAAAGAATAAAACACAGACATCAGGAAGCACTATGCCTGCTTCATAATCTATGGAGATACAGCTTCTTAGTGAGTTTGTGTCTTCCTCTTCTCCTACTCCATGAATGTCCTTTCCCTTTCCATGTATTCTATTCTTCACTTCTTCATTTACTTTGAAAAAATATTTTAACAGCTGTATTGAGATATAATTTATATACCATATGTTAATAATTCACCTACTGTAGATGTACTTTTCAATGATTTTTAGTAAATTTATACAACTGTGCAACCATCACCACAATCCAAGTTTAGAACACTTCTATCACGCCAAAAAGTTGCCTCATTCATCTGTAACCAATTCCTCCTCCTACACTCTGCCCAGGCAACCACTGATACGCTTTCTGTCTCTATAACTTTGCCTTTTCTAGAAATTTAAAGAGAATGGAATCAAACAACATGTAGTCTTTTGCATCTGGCTTTTTTCACCTGACATAATGCTTCTGAGATTAATCCATGCATGTATCACGAGTTCATTCATTTTTATTACTTAGTAGTACTCCATTAAGTGGATGCAGCACCTTTTGTTGACCACCACGTGATGAACATTTGAATTATTTTCATTTTTTGGCTTTGTGAATAGTACAGCTATGAACATTCACTTATAAGGCTTTGTGCTGATATGTTTTCATTTCCTTTTGGTGTATACCTAGGAGTGAAATTGTTGGATCATACGGTAAATGTATTTTTAACTTTTTAAGAAACTGCCAACTGTTTTCTAAAGTGGCTGTACTGCTTTACATTCCTACCAGCAAAGTATGAGGGTTCCAGTTTCTCCACATCCTCACCATCACTTGGCATGTCCATCATTTTGATTATTGTCACCCTAGTGGGTGTGAGGTACACTTTCCCTTCCTTTTCAATACCAACCTCCTTGAGCCTTTAGCTGGTAGGCTAGTACTGCTAGTAATTTGATATTCACTTATATCAAATCTCATTGCTGACCAATTCTCAGTAGACAACAAGTCAAAGACTAATCTTGTGTGGATTCAAAGACTAATTCCCTTTGGCCATCCATCTCTTCATTGATGTTTTTCTTACAAATGCTCTAGTTTCACATATAGCAGAGTAGAACAAGCAGCTTTTAGGGCCAGGAAGTATATCTGTTTAGAATTAGCTGAATGTTGAGGGTTAAATAAAATTACAGTCATACCTGTAAGCATTTTCCTCCAAGCACCTAGAAAAGTTCACCCTCTCCTCCACATACTGCACAGAGTGGAGGAATTGGAAGATTTCCTGTGTTCCCTCAGTTGTGAAGGCAGATTTGCCTTTTCTAGTGTTCTGCTGTTTTGTTTTCCCACTCTGAGTGCTTTGTCTCCTCAGCCTGAGGTGTGTGCCTGTGAAGCTGAGTGTCTCTGTGGTTGGCATGGTGCCCGAGCCTAACTCATCTCAGCTTTGCAGTTATGTTCCAGCAATCCTCTAGGGACAGGGGTTCGGCACCCTACACGCCCATTAGAATCGCTTACTAAGCTTTAGGGTAATACCCTAGTCTCAGTTCCACCCAGGAACATTTAAACTAGAACCTTAAATGACCAGGGAAATGCAAAAACAGCTAAGGGCTTTCTTTCCTGTCCCCAAAATGCATTTTTCAAATTTCAGTACTTAAGTTATAAAGATATGGAAAGAAGCAGATCCAAATAATCATAATAAAAATTTAAAAAGACATCCTGTACGCCATGCTTTAGAGGTAGCTGGGAAGTTGTGATATTAGATCTGAGTTTTAACTCCGACTGAAGTGAGGATTCAGGCTCTGTGCTTGATTAGTATTTATGAACCAGGCTGCTCCCAGCTCAGGGCCTCTTTGGCTATAATATGGGAGCTCAAACTTGCCTTGTACTATCAGGATCAAAGCAATGATCCACCTAGAAGTATTTTAAAATGATACATTTTCAGAGTACTTTCACATCTGCTAATTAATTATTTTCATGAAATTTTATTAAGGTTGTCCGGCCTTACTTTACCACACACAATTTGGTTTCATTTTTATCTTGTGTTTCCTCTTTTGAACAGAGTCTGGGCTAGAGCGTGGGTTCTGGAGCCGGACTGCCTAGGGGCAGATCCCAACCCTGTCACTGAGTCCACTGGGGGAACTTCCCTTGCTACCCTCCTTTAATCTCAGTTTTCTCCTCTATGAAATGAGCACAAAATAATAATAATGCTTATAAAGCCCTTAGCATACCCCTTACATATTGGGCACTCAGGAAGTGTTAATTTGTCTTTTTATTATTAAATAGAGTGAATACTTAAAAAAAACCAGCAAGATCAGACATTTTATGGTTGAAAGGACAACCATAAATGCACCCTAAATGACCCATTTTAAGAAGTAGCAGTTTAAAGTCTTGGGCGGTCGTTCAATTCAGGCATAGTGTATATTGTTTAGACTCCTGCATCAGGTCAATTGAATGTCAATATTTTTAAATAACTTTATTTGAGTCTGTTTTTTTATTGTTGCATTATTGGTTTTCCCTTACATACAGAGCGTGTGAAAGGAAACATTTCGTACTTATTTAAAGTTCTAAAATAAATAAGGAATTGTAATTAATAACTTGTATACTATCGATTTATAAACTTGTACAGATCACAGAAATCCTATTTCCTCAGTACTCTGTGTTTTAAGTTACAAAAACGATATGTTCTTTAAAAATGTTTTATTGCAGATATTGTCAAATAATCCATAAAATCAGAGATAATAGTATAATGAACTTGCCTGTACCCATTACCTATCTCTAACAATGATTAATGCTTAGTCATGACTAACACTCGGAAGTGTCATGTAACAGGTAGGTAAAGGAACTCCAATCAAACTATTTGATATATCTTTGTTAAAAAAAATATCCAAATAGTACAAAAGTGTGTGAAGTACAAACAGAACATCCATATTTCCAATTATTTGTTAATAATCTTTTAAGCAAGGATGCTGTGTCAGTCAGTGCTTATAAAGTCACACAGTGTTGTAATTTAATGAGTGATGGATAAAAATTCTGGTCATATCCTCACTGGGGATGGTTCTGACATATCAGTTACTTAGAAAATCTGATCTTTTCAGAGTAAAGCCTTTTAGCTGCCATTCTGTTTTAGATCATTATAATTCACTTGTTTCTTGGTGAATATGGATTACAAATTTTTACAAGTTTCTGTAATTGTTTTCATGGCCACAGAGGGAAATAAAAACATGCATAAATAGCAAAAGAAATGACTTCAACACTATTATGGGATGGTTGTATTCTAATGATGCTTTGGGTGAGGGATTGCAAATGTGAGGAAAAGAAAGCTCATTATCGCCTGGTTAGGTTCAAGGACACCATCTTTCTGGATGAAAGGTGATTCTGGTATTCACATTTAACACAGATTCTGTGCTCTACATTGAAGATTATGGTTTGAATTTTCCCCAAATTAGGTGCATAGCCATTTCTGTGTGTGAGAGAAAATGGAAATTCAGGTCACATTACAACTTGAGTTCATTTTTTAAATTCAATCTTCAGAAGAAAAGTCCACACAACCAACTAGCCCTCCAGAAAGCTCTCTCCCCATGTCCCTGCTTTCACTAAAGGTTGTATTTGTTTATCTTAGGTCTTGGGTATGCCATGACCTTTTATTTTAGATTTTACAGAAATCTTGAGACCACAATACTGTTTTTTTTTTTTTAAAGAAGTGGTTAATAGTTTAAAATCAGATTCTACTAATTAATTGTAATGCTTTCTAATTAAACTTTATTTGTAATATTTCAGAAATATTTGATGATACTTCTTTTGCACTCTCCATAACATTTTCATTGGGTTTTAAAGAACATTTTAAAGATGTATTATTAAAAAATACTATCCAAATTAAATTCAGGTTCTATATATATGATATGTTCTAAAGTATTACTGACTGGATTAGGTCAACAATTGGGCCACACAGGATGTTTCATGAAGTTTAGACACTAGAATAACATCTTAAGGCAATAGTAATTTGATTTTTTTCCTAAATGTGTTGCCATAGATTTTCCTAAATGTTTTACAAACAGTTATTAAAAGCACATTGAGAATCCGAATTCCCTTTGGGCAAAACGTTTTAGTACTTAACTTTCATTTAATTCAAAATTACATATGGTTAGAGTTGCAGAAAAACATCAGAAAATCATGACCAGCTATCACAACATCACATATTTAAATCAATGCAGTGCAGCTTCACTCAGAGGCACCTCAAGGTGCCTAATAATAAAAATAAATAAAAGCAATCAACATTACTCTTCCTTACACTAGAAAAAAAGGGACATCTCAATTTTAAGTTTGTTCCTAACAATCCACAGTCTTCTCTGAGATGCTAACGAGGAAATTTCCAGTGATTGGTGTATTTTTGATCTGGGCTCACTGCCAGAGAGAGAACAGGAAGGCTTGGCGAAGGAATTCTTAAAGGGTGGGGAATGTGAAGATCTATCTGGAGAAAACATTGATTAAGGAACTTGATCTAAATCCCAGCTCATTGAAACAGAAAAGCTTTGTTTGTAAATTGCAAATATTTAGGATTACCTGAATTGGAACTTGGACAATTAAATTTTATAATTTGAAGGATATGCAAATAGGCAATCAACTAACTACTAATGTATTTGGAACTCACCAAAGAGGGAGTCTATGAAATGAGCCAGCTGGTGGATGAAAAGAACTGAGAATTAGGTTTTATTTCTATTTAATGTTTCTATTTTAATTGTGCCTCTAGGTAACAGGGTTATAAATGGAAAGCCTGTCTTTTGTGTGGAAAGTAGAATTACCCTTTTACAAAATTTTTAAACTGCAAGAGTTGAAAAATACCTTCAAGAGAATAAATTATTAAGAATACAGAGAGGATTTGCCAATGCAAAATTATGCTGTTTATGTGCCCAAAACTATTTGTATAAAGATGGAAATTAAAGTTAGCATGTGTTTTAGTTGGCTTAAAGCAAAGGCAAGTTTTAAAATTTTCTTTTAGGCCCAATTTCAATTAAAAATATTTTTGATCTGGATTACAATTAGTCATTGCTCTCTAAATCTCCATATCTTTCTTGTAATTATCACTTTCTAGAAGATAAAAAAGAATTTTCGTGGATGCTAGCTGAATTAATACAATGCTTTAAGCTCTAGAATTTATATACCTAACTCATAATGTGTTGTTATGATTTTAGGCTTGTCCACCAACACATTATTTCCAACATTTGTGCCTTGTAGGTTTAAAATTAGTGTGCCAACCAGCTTTACTTGGTGTCTATGGTTTGCCATCACTTCAGAAACAAAAAAATTACATTATACTAAAAAAGAAAAAAATTATTAGTACAATTGTCTCTTTTAGGGAGATACAGGAAACAGAAATCCTGGGACCAAGTAGCTTTGATTTTTCTATACAAAAAAGTATTACAAAAGGACAAATAACATTCTTTTTTTTTTTGAGACAGAGTCTCACTCTGTTGCCCAGGCTAGAGTGAGTGCCGTGGCATCAGCCTAGCTCACAGCAACCTCAAACTCCTGGGCTTAAGCGATCCTACTGCCTCAGCCTCCCGAGTAGCTGGGACTACAGGCATGCGCCACCATGCCCGGCTAATTTTTTCTATATATGTTTTTAGTTGTCCAGATAATTTTTATTTCTCTTTTTAGTAGAGATGGGGTCTCGTTCAGGCTGGTCTCGGACTCCTGACCTCGAGCGATCCACCTGCCTCGGCCTCCCAGAGGGCTAGGATTACAGGCGTGAGCCACCGTGTCCGGCCACAAATAACATTCTTAACTGTGTTATCACAATTTTAAAGTCATTGCTCTGGAATAAGGCAAATTTTCTAAAGTATGTCAAAGATTTAAGAGCACAAAAACTTTATAAGATTTGCCTGTCTCTTTATATGGGTTGATGTGAAAGGAAGCTAAATCATGCTGATTAATGCCACAAAGAATTATATGTATTTTAGAAAGCAATGACAAGATGGCCATCTTTGGACAGTTGAAAATATTGCTATGGGGCCCAATTCTTAGCAGTATCCTGTAACAAAGAGGAGAATTGGGAGGTAAAAGAACTCCAGCCAAATTGAGCTGACATTGCAGAGCATGAAAATACTGACAAAAGATATTTTGCATTAGCAATATTTGTTAGTACAAGAATAGATAACAGATAAATAGATAAATGTGTTGATCTAGGTTTTGGTAAGTGTAGGTGCTGAATCCTGATATTTATGAAACTGGGCAAGAATCCAAGAAATGATATCTTTGTGAAGAAGAGGAAGGCTAAGTCCCACTTTCCCCTCCTAAATATCTTCTCTCAGAGGTTGCCAGGAATAGGTGATATTAACCAACACCCTCACAGGGCTGCTTTCTGTCCAGTTGTTTCTACTTTGTAATCTTATGGGTCCTACTGTGAGTCCCCACATCTTCACCGCAAGATCCTTCCCTTCTTACTTCCTAAGTCTTTCTCTGTTCCTGCCTCTCTTTTCCAACCCCACTGAAGCTGCCTTGGTTCCAGCCCTTGTATTCTTTTTCATGGACTATTGCTACAGCTCCATCCCTGACTTTGTGCCTCTAATTTCACCTACTTCCGATTCACCCATCACTCAGCCATCAGGGTGATGTTTCTATCAAAAAGGTCTCCTCAGGTCATTTTCAAGCTCAAAATTCTCCAGTGGCTTCTATCTCCTGCCAGAGAGAACCGGAACTCTGTATGGCTATCAAACACTTTTTGCCCTGCCCCATGACTGCATGCCAGCATCGTTACTGCCTTTCTGTTCTAACAATGCAGAAACACTTCGAATCCTCCACCCTTGAACTTTTGCATGTGTTTGCTCTTTTCTTTCCCTCTGGTTTGCTCTTGCTACACCCTTTCTCATGCCTACCTTCTGTTTGCCCTTCAAGAAGCATTCTTTTTCCCTGAAACCTTGAGCTGACCCTTTCCTTTCCCAGCTATTGCCTATCCTAAAAGTTCAGGTTTCTATTTCTGCTCTAGTGGTACCTCCTGCCATGTCTTTTGTAATCGTTTGCATGTCTGTTTCTACAATAAACCATAGGCTGATTCCAGTCAGGGAGGGTGTCATTCTCTCTGGGTATCAACAACACACAACACACTATTCCTGAATGCTGCTGCCCAATAAATCTTTGTCGAGTGAATGAATAGCATGAATGGAATCAGATGAAACAAAGAGACTGAAAATGCCACATAACATTGAAAATTCACTGACCTGGTGATTTTCTGTATCTAGAATTCAGATTTTGACCTTAAACTTCCACTAAAGAAAATCTACCAATATTAAGAGCAGTTGTTTTCCAAAGGAGACTTAATGGCTTAGATTTTGGAGAATGACAAAGAGATAAAAACCGTGAATAGTATTTTCTGCCGTGGAAAAGTCTTCAAATTTAAAAAGAAACACAGAAAAAACATTCACTGCACTTACCCGTTCCTGTAGTCAAAACAAAATGATGACAAAAAGCACAGAGCACTGTTTACAGATGTCTTAAAGATGTAGGGCTGCACATCAAGGCTGATACTGGAACCATCTTGGCTTGGCACATCAGGTGACTTCAGAAGGAGGCCCACTGGGGAGACCTCAGAGTTCCTAGAAGGATTGGAGGCTAGAAATGGAGCAATGCCGGATCTGCGAAAGATGGGACAGATAGTAGTCCAAAGTGGAATCACATGGCAGCAAAGGCATAACAAGTCTGCAGGAGAATCCAAACAATGCTTTGCAGTTCTAAAGTTCTTTTCATCCTAAGAGCTCAAAGTGCTTTGCTCTAGCTTTCTTTGAACAAGAAGTCTTGGGTCTGAAGAGAGTAATCTGAGCAGAATTTCAAGAGCTGTGAGTTATATTTTATAATCTGGCACTTGTCCTAATTGTGAACTCCAAGAAGTCACTAAAATGTCTTCTGATCCACACCATTAACTATCACTATATAAGTCTTCCAGTCAAGAAGTGAATGTTTATGCCCTTCCTGGGCATTTTTTTGTTTGTTTGTTTCTTTTTAGGGTAAAACCCCACTGTCTGTGAATACTGCAACCTGATTTTTCCCTTTCAATGTGGAATAAATCCTTCCTACTTTTTTTTAAAAGTGAAGGCTGACTGATAAAAATGGTACCTCATATTTAGGAAGTGATAGTAAACTCATACCAAATAACATATTTAAACTCAACTATCAAATTCCCTATTCCAGCACTCTCTAAAATACTGGTTAGATCACAGAAACACATTTACTGAATACCTAGATGTGAGATACTGGTGTGCGAGGCCAGATACTAAATTTCTAAGTCAAATGCAACAAAATCCCTGCTTTCAAAGAGCTTGTTGTTTAATGAAAGGGAAGGAAAATATGTCGACAATTATGGGACATTGTGGTGGTGCCATGAATAAGCATGCAGAAGGCATGGGGATTTAGTTGTTAGAGAGCAGCAGGGGTGAAGGATATAGTCCTAAAAACATGATATGATGTTATGCAGTTCTTATGGCAGAAAGGAAGCATGCATGGATGGGGTGAGCCCGCAGACGATGACAAATCCTGTTTTATAAACAGAACCTGTGAACCACCCATAGGCAAGATGATATACCAATGACCCTCAAGTGGCAGAGCCAGGATACACTTTCTTGATTCTGAGCCTAGAGTTTGGTTTACCAAGCATACCAAGCAAGCTTTTCCTCTAGGAAAAGGCTGGCCTATCTGCCCTTTCCTGGAGTGTGAGGGCCGGGTCTGGCAATCTTATTCCTTTGATATAGATTTTTATAGCTTGTATCCCTAGCAAGAAAGCATTCCTTAGTGGGCCCCCCAAAAATACTGTCTGAGTGAGGCCGTGGCTGCCTGTTTTGGCTTGGGAAACTCACGCCAATTGCGACTAACAGCTACTAAGAAGAGGTTTATACTAGTGATTCCATGACTCAGAGGAAAGGTGTAAATTTAATTCCTGGGATCCTTACCCTTATCCTGGGCTCCTGTGTCTATTTATAAAGTTATGTCTTATTTCTGGGAGAGTTTATGACATGAGTGTAATGGTCTTAGAATTTCCTTCAGGCCCAGATCTCCCAATCTTTCTCACTTTCTTTCCCAAAGTCATCTTCACAAACAGCCATTTCCAATGGAATGCTTTTATTAGAAGACTGAAACCATAAAGCCAACGCCAGCCAAGCCTGTCTTTTTGCAGGCCAGGATGTTTGCAGGCTGTGTGGTTTGAGGTTCTGCCAGTGACTCCAGCCGTTTTCAGCCATGGCCTCTCAATGCAAAGTCAATCAGGCAACAGTCATGTTGGTTTCACAACGTAAAGGGTGTTTTGCTTTGTTTTGTTCCCCTTTGTTTGCAAAGTCAACTAGGCAACAGTTATGCTGGCTTTGCAGTGTGACGGGTGTTTTGTTTTTTCCATCTCAGCTAGACAGAGCATAGACAATGTTACTCAAAAAGAATGGAAAAAACTGACTATGGATATTAATATGGCCTAGAGATTAGAGAGTTCTGAATGCAACTCTAAAGACTGAACTCAGAACATAAAGCCCTCAGCAGTGATATAAGTGGAATGATATTTGAAGTTGGATCAACAGTTTTTAAATTTTTGTAGTTATGTATTTATTTTAAATAAAAAAGTTATTTCACACACCTGGGATTTGACAGATATTAAGGCTTAGCATGAGGGAATAATTTTTAAAAAGAGAGTTATTTTAAAGAAAAACATTCAATCAATGATATTATAGGTGGTACCCTTGTGTGGAGGACTTTGTGACGTATCCCGAGCATTCTTCCTCCTCTGCCATCCTGCAGCAGCCGCTGATTGGGTAGGCCAGGAAAGGACCCTGAGTGACCTAAACCCACTATGGCCAACCCTTGCCATAGTGGTTGGTCCAGGTGTGGGCACAGGGCCTAAGATGGTCCAGTCAGAGTGCATTGAGAATTTACTCAATGATAGAAGGAAGCAGCCCTCTCATTCCTTCTGGACAGTCTCGCGTATGGAGAGGAGGCCTTTGGAGGGAGGCAGCTGTTTTCCTCCCCCACCACAGAAAAGCTGTCCTCCGGATGAAGGAGACACACCAAGGAGGTCAGAGCCTAGAGAACAGCAGTGACAGGGAGTCTGAGCTCAGCTCAGATGCTAGCTTTGGAATTTTCAGATACTCGGGCCAATAAATTCCCTTTATTGTCTTGTCTTTTGCTACTTGAAGCTGAAAGCATCCTAATAGGACAGGTGTGGCAAAGTGGAGAAGGCAAGACACAAGCACCTGAAGTTTAGGAAACATGGGCTTAGAGGGCAAAGTCTAAAGTCCTCACTTTGCAATCAGATCTGTAATAATAATAATGATAATAATACTAGTGATAAAAATAGTAGCAAGGGTTAAATTAACATTCATTGAAGGTGCCATTCATACTACAGTGCGCACTGTTCTTAGCACTTAACATATATTACCCCATTTAATCCTCACAACAATGAGGATTTGGCTCCTTATGACCCAGGGAGCCAAAACCCCTAGATTCTTGTTCTGTCTCTGTTATTTACTGGCTGGTGACTTTGCATACATCATCTAATCTCTTAGTGTGTCACTTTTCTGCCGCAGAGGGTCATGAAGATCAAACGAGATAATATGATCTGAACACCTTAGTAAAGCACAAATGTAAGTTGCTTTTAAAAGATGTGAATACCTTGATTGTGGTGATGGTATCACAGGTGTATGCATGTGTTCAAACTCAGCAAGATTTATACATTAAATGTGTCAATGTTTTATATATCAATTATACCTCATTAAGAGTAAAGAGTGTCTCATAGCCCATCAGTCTCCTCTGAAAATTCTGTTCTGGGTCAACTAACCTCACAGTTTTGCAAATATGAACATATGCAATCCTATTTCTTGTGGGGGAAGCCTCTTCTCTCTACTCAACCACGTCCTGCCCTTGTTTTAAAGCCTGGTTCAAGACCCACCTCTGGCAGCTTTGCCATCACGTCCTAGTTCAGGCTGCTGTCTTTCTATGGATTGCTTCTGGCTTTTGCTGTCTGTCGCACCCATTGGCCCTCATCACATGCCATCCTCAGGGCTATTTAATTTTGATTTTTTGTTTCTAAAAGATTGCAAATTACTAAAGGGTAGGGACCCTATACTCTAGGTTGTAATTTATCACCACTGGATGCCATGATAACTCAATGATTTTGTGAAAATACTTTTTTGCCTTAATTTACCCAGTGTAAACTTACTTGGAAGAGATGTAGAGGGGAGATGTCGTTTTTGGTCAAAGGCATAAAAACTGGTTGTTCTTCTTTTTTGTTGAATTTAGCCATCTGTATACTTGGCTATTACCCATTTAACCTCTGGTTTCTGCTCCACCCTTCTTGTCCCCCAAACAATGCAAATAAACAGACAAAAAGCAAATAGTACAACTACAGCAACCAGAAAATAACTCCCCACAAATTGGGAGTAGCTAGTGATTCCTGATAATAGGCAGAACGTTGTCAGTGGGTGTAGAGAGAGCTGCCCTAGATGACTTTTCTTGAGGTATCAAGGATTGGTGTGAAGTGTAGATGTGGGTAGCCTATGGGAAGAAGAGAACAGACTTCTTTGAAGTGTGAGCACAGCTAAACGTTTTCTTCTTCTCCATACATCCCGGCTAGTGGTTGAGGACCAGTGGTAGAGGCCTGGTCCTGAACACACATATTATTAGGTACTCTGAGTTTCTTTGAGTTCAGAGTAAGTGCTGGGTAAACCCAGGGTGGCATTATTTAATCCAGATGGACATCAGACTTTCTTTGTTTGCTGTCTTAACTACCATTAACATTTATTGAATCTCAGTAGTTGTAGTATGCCTGTTGAGGGAATAGTAACCCACAATCCGTATATTGTCACTTCAATTGTCTTTAGAATTTAAAAATCCCCAAAATTGCTTTTCATAAGTATTTTGCTGGTTCCTTTGTTTCATGAGACTTGTTGACATTGGCATTGAGGATGACTTATTTTCAGAACATAGAGTGTTGGTATTATGGCAATGCTGGTAAAATGAAAATGAGCGCTTTTCTCCGTTCAATCTAATGAGAAGATGAAGCTATTTTAATGAATAGATAATAATAATAATATGGCTCATATGTGTACAATGCTTTATAGTTTGCAAAACATTTTCACATTTTTTATTCTGCCTTGGCAGGAAGTTTAATATCAAACAATTATGATGGGTGATCAATATGGTGAATATGTGACACTCCAAGTAGGACTGGAGAGAATGTGGATGATCTAAGCTGTTAGTTGGACAAGTGTAAAGTTAATGTCATTTTTCCCATTAGGACACATGCACATTTCTTAATTGCAAGAAAGGAGAACAAAAGCTGCCAATCTCTGATGTGGTCAGGGACAAATGCTTGGGGGGTCAGCTACATTTCAACACCTTTGGCTTTAGGGTAGACTCAGAGGGAGGGAGCTCTGTTTTTTATATCATGGTTATTAACTGTCTGATTGTTATTAAGAGGTAGGTAAAAATGTATTTTAAATTATGGGATAAATAACTCAGATGGTATCTCAAATCCTTGGGTAATGAACTGGCAAGCCTGGTTCTCCAGCATGATGCTCCACACTGGGTCCAGATGAAGATAAGTACTGCTGATAACAGCTATCATGGTGAGCACATACTGTGTGTCGGACACTGCACTAGGAGCTTCTAAAGAATTATGTTAATTTAATCTGTACCACAGCCCTATGAGGTAGATACTATCATTGGTTTCCTTTTAAAGATGGGGATACTGAGATTTAGAGAGATTAAGTAATTCACCCAAGGCTACCTAGCTAGTAATTGATGGAGCTGGAATTTAAATCCATGCTTTGAGATTTTAATAAAGCTCAACATGCTTAATCACCATGCCACAGTGCAGTGCCAAATGCTGGTGGCAAAGCTAGAGGAGAGAGATCTGTATCGACTGCCACAGATACTCGTCAGAATCAGAAGTAGGGTCAAGCCCTGTGGGCTGGTGACTGCAGGTCAACAACCCCCACACTACGCCATCAGAGGGAGAGGATGATGGAAAGGAAAGCCAATCTTGGCAGTACCAGGAAGCACAAATTACATATCGATGAATTGGTGTGTTTTCTTTTACATTAATGTAGCATTGTTACCATGTGTGTTTTAGTAGGTAGATGTCTACGACGATAGTCCTCAATGAATTGAGCCTCCCTGGGTTTATGCCTCTTTCCTGTGGAACTTTGCTACTTCTCTCACCATGAAGTAGAATCTATTTCTCTAGTCCTTTGAATCTGAGCTGGCTTTGGGACTTTCTTTGATCAATACAATATGGTAGAAGTGATGTGTAGTTTCCAGGCCTAGGGTTGAGGGGTGTTGTGGCATCTGCTCTCATCATTGTGGAACTCTGAGACCATGACACTGTGAAGAAGTCAATTTTAGCCCATTAGAGAATGAAAGGCCAAAGGTTGAGGAATAGACTGATGCCCCTGCTAAGAGCTAGCACCAACTGTCAGACATGTAAGTAGAGCCACCTTGGACCCTCTAACCTCAGTCAAGCCATCACATAGATGACAGCAGCCTCATGAATGATCCCAGACAAGACTAGTGGAAGAAATGCCCAAACTGTCAACTTGCAGAATCCTGAACAGTAACAAATCATTGTGGGGTTAAGCCACTACATTTTAGAGTGGTTTGTTAGACAACAAGAGATACCTGAAACAGTTTCATTAATCCTACTAATACCTAAATTATGTAACATTTTCCAACTATTTTCATAAAAACCTAGTGACATATGCCAATCTGAAATGGCAAGTAATTGGCCCAATGCTACTCAGCTAAAAAATAACAAGAGTTAGTATTGGAACCTAGATCTTGTCAGTCCTTTAGCATGAACTCCAGTGCTCTTTATTTCCTCCAATTAAAGGAAAAAAATATATTGGTTCATTTGAAAATTGACTTAATTATGTACTTAATAGATTTGGATGACAGGTATTAAATACAACTATTGGTAATCATTTAAATGTCTCAGGAAGGTGGATTGGAGATCATCGATGCAATCTCTTAAAAGCACTAGTGTTCCCAGGCACTGAAGTCACACACAGCTCTTTCTTTTTGCCATGCAGCTTGGTTCATGGATTCATTTCTTACACAGAGTGGGAGATTTCCTAGCAAGGCATAATTATTAAGAAGTTCTTCCATTTAGAATTTTTTACAGTAGCAAAAATAAATTTCATTTTGAAGGATCAATGCAAACCAAGTTAACCATTTAAAAGTTCTGTAGAACATTTCTGGAGTGTTATCTTGTGGTACCACAGGGACCATTCTATTGGCTTGTTTTCAAAGCAAAGCAAAAGGAAAACAAAGCAAAACTGAACTCAACTTCTCCAGAAATAGAATCTTTAACTTTTAACCAACATTAATACTCATTTCTAGCTGTCAGTGAACACCAGGGGCTTTTGTGTTTTTGTTTTTAAACATCTTATGCTATTAAGTTTTGTATGTTTTTTGTTGTCAAAAAGACAAGCTGTCATTTTCTTTTAAAATAAATCATAAAGAAATTGGAAAAAGTATGAGGAAAGGTTGCTCAAGTAGCCTTTCACTCCTACATGCGAAAGAAAAAGGTCCCTGAAATTTATATACAGCCTCACCTCCGATCAAGTTATTTGTTGTTACATTTGTAACAGTGTGGACATTTCCTTCTGGAAAATGGAAGTGATTTGTAGAACTGTTTGCTATTAACTTAAGCATCTGCTTGTGTGCTAGAAGACTTGTTTGATGTGAACAAGTAGGCACTTGTTCTAACAATGAACTGACAATAAAAAACTAGTAATGATAATTTTATAAGCTGGCTCACCAAAATTGAACCCTATAGTATTGGTTGACAATTGTTTGCAATACTTTGGAACACTTAAATATTGTATATTCTCAGGGTTTACCGAAGTTGTGTGAATGTCTTTTCTTGGCTACTTAAAATGGCATTTGGTGTGTAAAATCAATTATTTAAACATGGCCTAGATATTGCACAATATGTAATGTTATGGTGACCATAATGCGATTTCCTAATCTTCAAAAAGCTACTTAAAAAATTCCATTGTTCTGCTGCAATTATGCAAATGAAAACAGATAGGAGCGTTAGCTCCCATATCTCATTTATTAGGTGATTGTAGAAAATATGAAGATTTTCAAAAAATGTCCAATGTCTATTTGTTTCTAATTTTCCTCCTGTTAATGTCACTGTAAATTTCAATGTCATATTCCCGCACGTTGCTGCCCCTAATCTGACAGTGTCAGAGGATCTATCTTCATTTTCTCACTCTTTTCATAATCTAATCCTCAGCTCTAACATGCAATTAGTGCCCTCTTCGCCCCCTGCATACCAAACAGGCCGCCTGCTACAGCTTTCCCTGTGCAATCCGTTTAGTGAGGCTGCCCGTAATGAATATGTACATTTAGAAGACCTCAGCGCAGAGGGTCACAGGCAATCAACCTTGAATTCAATTATGCGAGTCAAGGTTAATGACTCGCTGCAGTGGTCAGAGGCATTCAGAATCCTGCAGATTAAATCAGCCTGTCAGAGCTGACAATGTAGAAAGGACGGAATTACTTGTGTGAGAAACAGGGAATCGTGCTAAGATAAAATGGTGTCAGTCCTCAACGAAGATTACATGGACTTCTCTGTGGCAAATCAGATTGTAAATCTCCTCTGGACCTGCAATATGATTAGTCTACATAAAGACGTTTCTAGATTGTAATACGGAGCCACTAATAAGACCTCCTGAACTCTACCCTCACTAGGTAACTTCGTTTTTTTACCTTATTATTTACATCTCCTGATTTTTCAGCATGAAAAATGAAATTAATATTTGTTGGTGATATTCATGAAGTATACCCTATGTAATCTTTTATAACACAGCCAAAGATTTAATTGGTAGAAAAAAATAATTTTCTTGTCAGTTATTTTATACTGCATTTTTCCTTAGTTTTCATTTAAGCCCTTGTCTTAGTAATAGTAGACCATAGCTAGCTGGGAAAAACAAAATCAGAAATGGGTTAAAGAGAATGCTAATCGTAGAAGCTGGTATCTTATGATTTAAAATAAAGTTCATGAATTTAAAAGATTTGTTATAATTGGTTTGCAAAACTTGGTCAAGAGACTAACCAATTCTTTGTGTGGTAGATGTGCCTGTGTTCCCAAAATTCATGTGGGAGAGAAACTTCCCTCTTTCCTTCCATAGTCTGAGCTCCTGACTTAGACTCATTTCTCAGTGGAGAATCCCTGACCTGTGAATAATCATTGGCGATACATTTCCTGCATATTAAAAAAGAATGTTCATAGAATTGTGTATTCCTTTAAATAACACATATGTTCTTTAAAAGTTGTGCTTCAGTAAGAATTCTGGGATTTTAAATATGTTAAATTCAATAGGAAAGTTATTCTCTTGTTTTCATTTCCTTTTCTCCTTTTTTTCTTCCCTTTGTATCTTCCTCTCTTCCTGTATTTATTGAGCCCATACTATGTGTCTAGTTTGTGTTACTGTAGGATCAAGGACAAATTGTGCTAATCTGTAAGAAGCTCACAGTTAAGTAAGGGAAGGAAAAAGTAACCAGCTAACTGGGTAATATGGATGGTCAGTGTTGCAATAGAGGAATGTGCAAAATACTACGCTGGGCGCCAGGGAAGTTTGCTATACCACACGTCAGAGCACATGCGGATGGTGTGTTAGGAGACGGGGCTTACACAGCAAAGAAGACTTCACAGAGAAGGGAATATCTGAGTTGAGCTTTGAAGGATAAGTAGGAGTTTTTGAGGTAGACAAGTGGGAAAAGGCCTACTTAGGCCTAGAGAACAACATGGGCAAATGTGTAAGGTGTGTTGGGGATGGTAGCAAGTGAGGTGTATGTGGAGTAGAGCAGAAGACAAAGGGGAGAGGTCGTCTGGGTGCCTGAGTGCTCCACACACTAGTGTAAGACTGCTGGGAAATCTTAGACTCTAAACCAATTAAGATCCCTTTTTTTCATTCATCTTTTCAATACATCCGTGTTTTTAACGTTGCACTTGCTAAAGTAAGTTCATAGTGCCTGTCGCCTTATATCCCATAGTGAAGTGCAAAGGAGGTCTGCTTCCCAGCTTCATATGGGTAAGAGCAGATTGTTGGAGAGGGGGATATAGGGACCTGCTTCTGTGTCGTCACTTTGGGGACCCATCGGGAACCAGCCTCTTGCCAATCTGAATGCCAAGACTTGGTCATGTGTTGAGCAAGGGGCTTTCTGAGTGTGTTTAGCCCCCAGATTGGACACATGTTCTTCTTTTGTGCCAATGATCCTGGGCTCACACCATTTTCTGTGACTAGAGGTGGTCTCTGTTTTCTTTGCTTATCTTTTTTGCCTATGCTTATCCTTCAAGTCTTGAGTTCTTATCCTCTGGGACAACTTTCCCAGACCATGGGTTCAACTGTGACCTCTTCTGCTTCTGGCCCCAGATCACTTGCTGCCTAGGACACAAACGTGGCCAATAATCAGGGCCAACGTGGCTGGGCTCCTCATATGATTCTTCTCTCTTAATTTCTGAGTGGAGTATGGTTTAAAGATTGACCCCATAGCATTGCCCACACTACTTGGTGTGATTGGGCCCTATCTCCTCTCACTGAGTGATTTTTTAATGCTAGGGGAGAGATGAGGGTTGGTTGGTGGCCCTGGCCTGGTGAGGGGTCACTCTTGGAGATATGTAGGAGAATTTTTTTTATCTCAATGACTGGGAAGGGCCAGAGTGACTACAGTCCTGTACAGTGGTCCCCAATCTTTTTGGTACCAGGGACCAGTTTCACGGAAGGCAATTTTTCCACAGATGACAAAGGTTGGGGGATGGAGGGGAAGACGTGGAGCTCAGGCAGTGATGCACGTGATGGGGAGTGGCCATAAATACTGATGAAACGTTCCTTGCTCTCTGCAGCTCACCTATTGCTGTCTGCTGTCTTCCCACCCACCCCCCTCAACAGACTACTGACCAGTAGAACAGTCCGGCAATGTATGGGACAGAAATGAAGATTGTGCACACTGAGTTTTGGTATTTTGAACCTTATCTACATCAGAACCCTCACACATGAAGTTGCTCTGACTAGAAGTCTTTCCCCTGATCCTCTTCTGGCTAGCAACCGGATGTTGATGCTCCCTACTCCAATATAATTCACCATACAGACCCCTTTTCATGGTATGTATTTGTAATGCATAGAACATATTCGCAACTATCTCTTTATTTTCTTATTTATTATTAGACTCAAAGTTGACAAGAGCAGGGACTTTTGTCTGCCTCATTTACAGCAAGAATAGTCACTAGCATACAGTTGGCACTTGGTAACTATTTGTTAAATGATAATTCTTCTCTAGGTAGAGTTTCTAGATTTAGCAAATAAAAATACAAGATGCTCATTAAATTTGAATTTCAGATAAATTATGAACAAGTTCTTTTTTTTTTTTATTTTTTAAAAATTGTGACTGGCGCCAGAGAAAGAAAAATGAGCAGAGTTGAAAGGGAAAAGTAAAGAGGCTTTATTGGGGCGCTCCCGGGTGAGGGTAATGAGTCCCAAGAGAGAGACCCAGGTGAGATTCATGGTCCCACGAGTGGACCAGAGAAGTCGCCATGAACAAGTTCTTGAGTATAAGTATGTCCCAAATATTACACGGGACATACTTATACTAAGTAAATGTACTGAAAAATAATTCTTTGCTTATCTGAAATTCAAATGTAACTGGGCACCCTATATTTTATTTATCAACAGCCTGAAGGCAGGCACCATATGTTATTGTATATCTTACTGTTCTTTCCACTGCCTCAATTAGTGGAATTAGTGCCTTCCAGAAATAGGCACTCAGACATGAGTTGATTTGAGTTGACTGGAAATACATACCATTTTCGTATAACTGAATATTGAATCTCTCTACTATTAAGTTTTCTAAGTGAAATCCCAGGGCAATACATTTCCTCAGGATAAAACAAGAATGAAAAATGTCTCTTCTCTAGGTCTTTTTGTTTAGATGTGGTTATTGGAGTTTCTTCCAGTAAAAATTTCCCCAATCTTATAGTTAAAGCAAAGCCTATAGTTCAAAGCACTAATTGTGTTATGGGACATTTTAACTGCTAATTCAAAAACAGGCTCTGTAAGTCACCTTCATTTTAAATGAGCTTGATATTATTCATAGCACACTTTGTTCTAGAAGATTATTCTGAGTCATGTTGAAAAATGTCCTCTAAACAGGATTCAGTGATGGGCAGAGGCAGTGGTTATAGGAGTCTTCCTATTCAATTCCATCAGAATCACAAGCAAGAAAACAATTGATGTGGGACTGGTTTAGTGAGCTATGTAGCCCAGAAATGACATAAATGACAAGAAGGCTAAAGCTGGGTTTCCAGTCCCAGGTTTGTCAGGTCCCAGCCATTCTTGGTACTCATATGGTGTTTGGCCTGCAGAGTGCCACATTCTTTAACTCCTCTCTTATTTTCTTTTGTAGGTGGATTTGTCTAGAGTAAGATCCTGGCTGCAGGTGTGGAATGCTGCAGGTCTGGAGAGGGAAAGTGTTAGGTGAAGTGTATGAATACATTTGTCTGCACCCAACAGTAAGTATAGTTGAACGACCAAACATACGCTGGGTGGAAGAGTGAATGAAAAAATCTGGGAAAGGTGAATGAAATTTGTCTAGCTGAGGAGATAATGGGTTAATTTGGAGATTCTGTTAAGTGATCTCATATATGTCAATAAAAGGAATTAGAGTTATATAAGTTATATAATGCCAGAAATTGTTATTATCTTTGTCACTATCACCATTAGTGTCCTCTTTTAACATTATTCAGAAGCTTCAAAACTAAAAAAAAATCATAGCATCTGATATTTAATCTGATTCTTCCCAGACTTTCCAAGCAAAAGAATACCTATCTCTTAAAATATGTGTTTTGCTGTTCCAATTTAGATGTACATAGTTAAAGAACAGTTAACATTTTAGAAAATTGTTTTCTATTCTTTATTTTGTAAGAATAGGATTTTCAAGTCTGTGCATGTGCAATAAGCCAATATTGTTCTGGGAGAACTACCAAGTTGTCTTTGGGCTGTACATGCTCCACTTATATGTTTCCTTGCCGTGTCTTTGTGTTTTCCTTCTTTTTCCATATCTTTAACATTATTCACCAAAAATCATTTTTTCTCTCCTTATTCATCCCCTGATCCTCCTAGGATTTCAATTTTTCACGAAAGCCATCTGATTCTATTAAACAGCAGACAATGAAACAAATGCTTCCAAGCCCAGACTCGGCTGGGAGGTCTGGCCTGCACAGCTACCACGGGACTCAAAGAAGACCCTTGTAATATACGGGTCACACGCCCAATTTAATTTCAGATTATTTATGCTAAATTGAGCCAATGTTGAATTGACTATAATGTTCTATTATTATTCCCAGCTTCCTTCCTGATCAGTGGAGTTGATGGAGTTGGCTAGTTGAATCTTTCCCAAATTGTGGTGCTCATGTTGTTGTTACCTGAATGAGCTCTGCTCTGTGTGGTACTGTGGACCCTTCTTTTGTGACAATTCATACTAGTTTTCTGTTTGTGCTGATAGCATAAAATTACCTTTATAATTAAGTGTTTGATATTTTTTAAATTAAGCAGATAATATTACAAAAGGTAAGTGGGTACAGCCAAAATAGTAAGGTAGTCCAATGACCCAGGTTTAAGAAACATTGGGTGAGGGTCCACTGATTAGTTCATTCAGAGGACACTGCACAGTTTTAGCCACATACTTATCAGTCTTAAATTGTACTAGCAGAGCTGCCCTTGCTACCAGAAAGGAAGCAATGGAATTTTCAGGATCCATTACTATATGAATTATGGATTAAATCAGTAAAGGTTCTGAGCTATAGATTGACATGATGCATCCTGTCAAAGGACCACTTATAAACTTGGAAGGTTCATTTATGATGTAACATGTCAAAAGCCCATTTATTAAAATCTCTATGCCCTGGATTGATGATATTGTCTTTTCTCAAAACATTTTAGTCTTAAGTGAAGGGAAGAGGAAAGAAAAGATAGCTTTCTTTTTTTAAGTGACAGTTAGGAGACTACTGCAATAGTTCAGATAAGTGGTGGTGAGGGTCTGAACTGGGTCAGTGGCTGTAGGGATGGTCTGGAGAAATACTAACATGTAGAATCAGTAGACTTTGGTTGCCAACTGTGTTGTCTCCCAGTTTAAAGGCCTTTGAAAACGAGAATGGAAAAACAAGCGCCATATGTACTCACCATCAAATTTGTGTTAACTGATCAACACTTAAGTGTACACAAAGTAATAACATTCATTGGGTGTCGGGCAGATGGGAGGGGGAAGGAGGGAGTGGGTATATACACACCTAATGGTGCGGTGCACACTGTCTGGGGGATGGACATGCTTGAAGCTCTGATTTGGGTGGGGCAAAGACAATATATGTAACCTAAGCATTTGTACCCCCATAATATGCTGACATAAAAAAAAAAGAATGAAAAAAAAAATGAAAATGGATTTCCAACCTTGTTCATCCCTATAGCTGCCCTCAGGGCCTGTGAGTGTGTTTTATACAT
The DNA here is from genome assembly GCF_020740605.2 of Lemur catta. Lineage (NCBI taxonomy): Eukaryota > Metazoa > Chordata > Mammalia > Primates > Lemuridae > Lemur > Lemur catta. Next base: position 187,136,688 of record NC_059128.1, on the reverse strand, counting down.
TTTCAGCCTTTGCACCAGTAAAGATTTTGAAAGGAAATTAATATAAGCCAGTTTTCTAAGGGGCCTCCTAAGTGAATGCTGATGTCTCATAAAATACACTTTATAAATTAAAAAACTGTTATATGAAAAATGCATGTTAAATGTACAATGATATTAAAGATGACAAATTGTTGTGTAGTTACAGTGAAATAAAAGTCATGAAGTACAAAAGGGTACCGATGTTGTTAATGACATGGCATAACAGACTGTGAAGCAAGTTCTGGATTGAGTTGATTCTTCTGGTAAATAGAAAAGATATAAGGATTCACTCATTCATCCATCTAGTCTATAAACATTTATTGAGCACATCGATTATGGTTTTATGGATCAACAGCAGCAAACATGAAGGTGGCCAGAACAGGTTGTGGACTCTATTGCAGAAGTAAATGCTCTGCCCAGGAACTGCTTGCTAAGTGGAATGTTATTTACTGGTGCAGACAAGTTAAAAACATAAATAACATTCCAGTGTCTAAATATTTTCAATAAATACAAATTATGCATTTTGTATATGTAAAACATAATCTCCCAGTGGAAAAACACTTTACTGGTGATTGATGTTGTACCAAGTATGGGGCAATTGCTAAAGTCAAAACCATTCTCTAATTTTGTCTGCATTTATAGCCATCCCTCCCTCCCCCCAATAGCCAACACAAATATATTCAGATATTAATTTGTGGATAATAAAGTAGTGTCTGTTTGGCCAACTCTTATTCATTCATTCCTAAATGGGTGGCTTTGGCATCACATTCATTTGTTTAACTCCCAGTTTGATTACAAGTCTACACTTGGAAATGACAACAAATAAAGGGCTAACTCTGGTCCTATTCATGCTTCTTTTTTGGGTGTGACCAATCTCAGGCAAATGGATGAAGCAGAGATAATTTATCTTTGATGACCCTAGACTGGCGGTGGGTGGGTGGAGTTATCTTCCCCTCAAGCCCACTTCTCTCATGCCTACTTGCTATAGTTTGGATGTCTGTCTTCTCCAAACCTCTTGTTGAAATTTGATCCCCAATGTTGGAGATGGGGCCTAATAGGAGGTATTTGAGTTATGGGGGCAGATACCTCATGAATAGATTAATGCCCTCCCTGGGGAAAGAATGATTGAGTTCTAACTCTATTAGTTCCCTTGAGAGCCTGGCACTTCCCTCCTCTTGCTTCCTGTGTCATCATTTGATGCCTTCTCCCCTCACCTTCCGCCATGAGTGGAAGCAGCCTGGTGTCCTTGCCAGAAGCAGATGCTGGAGCCACGCTTCTTGACCAGTCTGCAGAACCGTGAGCCAAGTGAACCTCTTTTCTTTATAAATTACTCAGCCTCAGGTATTCCTTTATAGTAATATAAAATGGACTAAGACACTACTCATCCCACTTTTAAATCCATTCTTTACCCAGCAACCAGAAAGATCTTTTTTTTTAAAAAAAAAAAACAAACCCTAAATTGAATTGCCACCATTCTCTCTAAACACCACAATGCATTCAGAATAAACCCTGACTTTTTATCATAGCCAATCCAACCTAGGCTGTCTCCTTTTTCTCACTGTGCCTCTGCCACATTGGTCTTTATTCATTCCTAATACTTCCTAAGCTCTTTCTTGCTTATGCTTTGCATAAATTGTTCATTTTGCAGTGAATGCTCTTCTCCCAGCTTGATGTCTGCTGGGCTCCTACTGACTCCTTAGGCCTGGGCTAGGAGGACTTTCCTTGACCATCCTGTCTGAAGTAGACTGTTTGCTTTTATCCACTGCTAACATCACTCATAGCATCCTATTCTTTTTCTTTATAATGTTAATAATAATTTGTTATTATATCTTTATTTATTTATTTTTTAAAATTTCTGTCTCTTGTCTAAAGCCCATGAGGGAAGGTAACATGCCTGTTTTTTTGACCACTGAATAATTAAAAGAAAGCATATATCTGGCACATTGCAGGTAATCAGAAGGTATTTGTTAAAAATGTTGACTATAAACATCTGTTCAAGTTCTGTAAATCCATATTTGTTGAGGCACAAACTTCAGGTAAGACATAAAGAGTTGTGCATCTGTGGAGAAAAGAATCGTGAAAGTCCAGGGTATGGTTTGTGGTCAGAAAAGAGATTTTGTGCCATGTGGCAGGGCCTTCATGGTCTAGGCAGTGTGTAGTCTTTGACTCTGACATTTTTCTTGGTGACTTTTGTACTTGCTGGGGAATAGCCTAAATAATGTGTTGCTTAGAATTCAGTATCTCTTATGGGTAAAGGCACATGGCCTTGTTTGTCCCCAAGTCCCTGAAGACATACCATCTCTATGTGCTGTCTGCTTTCATTTGGAATCCTGGCTGATACAGGATGTGAACTAATGGACCAAGATTAGCATGAGTTCAACAGCTAAATAAAGAGCTCAAAGTAGACTGATTGTAGTTTAAACCTTGGGCCAGAGTGGGAGAAAGAGTCTTTGCAATTTCTACATGGTTCAGCCTAGCTCTCCTCTTTGGCGGGCTCTGGGGAAGTTTTGGGTTTTCCTTGTTGTGGTTCTCCTGATTCTCGCTTGACTTTAAGGTTTGGAAGTCTCTATCTTATCATCAGGGCTCAAGGGGGGAAGAAGAGAAAAACAATATAATACAGAACCATAGGAGAGGAAACAGCCAAGGACAGAGTCCCACAATGGTACCATTATTATCATTTTTAAGAAAAGTAAATGCAATAACAGCTTTTAACCTCTTCACACTTTACATTGAATGCTTTATTCCCTATTACTAGGGCCCCAAAGAACCCTTGACCTTAACTCATGCTGCTTTCCTCTTCTGCATGGCAGAATTGAGGACGAACATAGGGGGACCCCATTAGAAGTCGAGAGTATGCTGCAGTATTAACCAGGGCATGGCATACCTGTCTGCCTGTACTTCCAAAGGGGCCATGTGTGTGTGTTTTGGATTTGGGGTGACTTTGGATGGCATTTCTATCCCTCTGTTATCCATTTCTGCAGCAAATACTCTGGCTGGTGAACTCTTACTCGTCTTTCAGACCTAGTTAAGAAGCCACTGCCTCTGTGAAGTCTTCTTTGACTCTGTCACTTCTTGCTTCCCTCTTGTGCTCCTTCTCACCAAAGTATCATGTGTTGGTATACTTGTCTGTCTCCTGCACTCAACTGTGAACTCTTTGGGTGAATGGATTGTGTGTTACCTGTGCCATTAGCATGTAGCACTGTGCTTGACACATAGTAGGTACTTGTTGAATGAACAAAGGATAGAAAATTACAGGCTTCTTGAAGCAAGAACTTTCCTGGAGCTTTCTTGTTTGATTTGTAGCAAACACTATTGGTACCCCACCAAGATCCCCTCGGTTCTTTCATCATTTCCCTGTACTTCTCCCCTGTCTGCAATGTGCTTTTGCATCTGATGTCCTGAACCTGCGACTCGTTGAAAATCTGCCCTTGGACTACTGGAGTCATTTTGTCTGCTAACGCAGAAAACTGGGAGTGTCTGTGAGTTTATAGCTCAGCCTTAGGGACTCACTTATAGCAAAGCATGGAGGACAATGTACATATGGCCACACAACTTTAGGCTCTGTGGGGCTAGAGATCCTGGTTCCCAGAGAAAGGAGGCTTCCTCCAAGGGCGCAGGAAAAATTCCTTTTAAAGTAAATCTGTGGCTGTCACCTGATCATTTAGAGATCCTTGTGGTAGTAGACTAATAAGAAAACAGCTATGATACCGGCAGGGTAATTGACCCTGATCATCATGAAGAGGTAGAGTTGCTACTACACAAGTGGATCTGAAGGATCCACTGGGCTTTGTCTTGGTGCTCCCAAGGTTATTTTTAACTGTGAATCAGCAATTACAGTAACCACAGCCTGAAAAGAGAGTGGTAACTGGGCTCAGCTCTTTCAGGGATGAAGTCTGGTGCATTTCATCAGGCAAGCTGCCTAGACCTAGCTAAAGATAGGGACATCTAGAATGGGTAGTAGAGGAACAGGATAATCTATACAGTTATGAGCTTGAGATCAGCTGCAAGAGTGGGCTTCTCCATATCTCACTAACCCTCTTCTTGTAAGTTTTTCCCCGGAAATTCTGACCACCTATCATTTGGAAAAAGCTGTGACAATGTGGAGTGAAGATAAGTGAGATGTAAGTGTGTCTAAGCAAGTCTGTGTCCCATGTATGTCACCCCAGGACCTCCAACCATTTCTGTGTGCCCCTAACCTGGCTTCAGCAATGCTTTTGCCTCCTGTATCCATCACCTGTCCCTCTTCCTCAGGTCCCGGAGAGCTTTAAGTGCCTGGGAGTTCTCATCCACCAACCCCCTTGGTGGCCTTAGCCATTGACTGAAAGGGATGGGAATTTGAGAGTCCAGATGTCGTTCCTGGAGTTGGGACAACTCTGAGATGTAAACTACACTCCAGAGTTTTCCTTCAGGATCAGGCTGAAGCTATTATGGAATTTTGCCTAAAATTTCACCCTAGCTTGGCTTTCTGCCTTTCCTTACCAGATTGTCCTGGGATTTCTTTAATAAATCATTTGCATATGAAGCTTCATCTTAAAATCTACTTTTAGAGAGCCCAACATAAGACAAATTCTTTCCTACTTGTCTAGCCTTTCAGAAAGTATATTATAATTGGATCATAGTTGTCCTTTTAAGTGACGGTAGTTGAGGAGCTGGTTTGTTGGGAGACAATTCTCCCTGAGTCTCTTACATTTCTACATATCTTGCAAGAGAGTCACTGATTACCCTTTGTATTATCTTTTCAAGATATTTGTATGATGAACACCTTTGGAAGACAGAGATAGTGTCTTTCTCCAGAGCAAAGGGCCAACATGCTTACTGACCATTATAAAAGATTCATATTTCCTACGCTCAGGGTTCTCTTCCTATAGTGCAACCCACTGCATGTGTGGGCATCTGTGGGGGTCCATCTACATTGCCCAAGGGAACTTTGGAACAAGGGGCATTGGTGCAAATATGCTTATGCTCATGCTGCTTGCTGTGCTCTGAGTATAAAGTCTTTTGTCTTTGACCTAGGAGTCTTGTGTCTTCTGCCAGCATCCATAAAACTGTAGCAAGCTAACTTCTTAGCTTGAAAATAGGGTAGAATCTCAGCCCCTTTACTTTTCTTCATGCTCAGGAACTGCCAGTGGTTCTTTCCCTGTGCTGTCCTTCTCATTTTACTACTCATTCAACTGCTACATTTGCCAAAACAGATTTTTCTGACTGACCTATTGGATGTGGTCTATTCTCCCTCAGATCTTCACTCTTGGTCTCTGTTGGTTGGTCACATGCCACCTTGATCTTCACCCTCACAAACAAGTAAAAACCAAAACCAACAGAAAAGCTCTTCCTCACAGATGCTCTGCCTTAGATACCCAGGCCTTCTCCGTTGACTGTGACCATGAAGCCCCAGCTCCCCTGTGGGGTGCTGAGGGCAGTGCTCCTGGGCATGCCTTCAGCCCACCCTGTCCCGCTGCCTTGTGCTGGAGGGCCTACCTGGACCACAGCACCTCCTCCCCATACTTCCCTACTTTTGATCCTGTGTTTGAAAGCCTGAGTTTTCAAATAGAATTTGAGTTGTTCATTTACATGTTAAAATGAGTGCAAAAAACTTCACAAATTGGCATGTTATTATTTTAAGTGACAGGGAAAATAACATCTAGACATAAAACCCAAAGCTTCTTGATGGTTTATCTGTGAAATCAGAAAATCCTATTTTTTTTAAAGTTTCAATTTCTATTTTACTTATTGTTAAAGTAGTGATTTTGTTTTTATTACTGCCCAAAGAGCCTATTATCTCTCTCATCACATGAGACTGCCCAAAATAACATGTCTCACTTAGAAAGGGACAGCTCACAAAACCATGCTGTAAAGAGTTGTGGTTTTGTGATGGAACTTCTCAGGCTTTGATTGGTTGAAAGGAACATGGAAAATCTAAATTGTTGTGAGTTAAAATCTAGTGAAGATTTTATTTTGGGACTTAGTAGTTACATAGTTTTAAGCAAGATATCCAATTCCATGGGAAAATTGTGGGTTAAGAATGAGCTCTATTTTTTTATTTACTGATCTTGGGCACTTGAATTCTCTAAGTCTCTGTTTATTTGACTGTAAAGTGGAAATAATAATGAAAGTAGTCCCAAAGGGCTGTTAGGAGGATCAAGTGAGATGATGCATTTTTATCCACTATAAAACATTATACAAAGCTGAGCATGCTGCCTGACACAGAAGAGGAATATGATAAATGTTTGTGGAATGGAGGAAGAAGATGTTATTTAGCAACTTTTGATTTATTTGGATCCATCAAAGATTTTTTTGGGTCCTTATTAAAGAAGAAGTGATTTTTCATAAAACATAATTCATAAAAATTGTATTCCTGGATCCAAACTTAGTTTAGGGCTTTATGACATCAAGAGTTGTTTAGAAGGAACCTGGTTGCCCTCTATGACAGCAAAAGGTTAGGGATTTATCCTCTAATATATGATGAAATCAAAACCCCTACTCAACCTAATAATATTCTCACATGATACTTTCTGCAGGTATGACAAGTTCTATCATTTTTTTTACAGGGGTATAAGGCAACCCTTTCTTTTATTTGTCCTGAAACTTCTGACTTCAGTTCTTTGTTACCTTTCTTTTCTTTTGTTTACCTTTTTCTTTCTTTCTTTCTTTCTTTTTTTTTTTCTTTTTGAGAGAGGGTCTCACTATGTTGCTTGGGCTGGAGTGCAGTAGTGTCATCATAGCTCACTGCAACCTCAAACTCCTGCGATCAAACGATCTTCCTGCCTCAGCCTCCCAGAGTCACTGGGACTACAGGCATGTGCCACTATGCTCAGATAACTTTTCCATTTATTGTAGAGATGGGGTCTCGCTATATTGCTCAGGCTGGTCTCAAACTCCTGCCCACAAGCAATCCTCCTGCCTCAGCCTCCCAAAGTGCTGGGATTACAGGTGTGAGCCACTGCACTCGGCCTATTTCTAACAATTTATCCATGAGTAACCATCTGAAGAAGGGTTTTGGCAATGATTGCTATACTAAAGTAAGATGAGTGGAAATATGGTAATGAAGGTTCAAGTTTGGAATTTAAACTCATGTATATAATGGCATAGATTGATCTTTGTTGCTTCAGATGTGGCTCTGGTGTTCCACAACTGTTAGGCCTTAGTGTAAGCTGCATCTTCTTGTCTCTCTCTCATTTTTTGTCTTTAAAAGTATCTAGTTCTAGCACTTCAAATGTGAGCAATAAGATTACTGTATGGTAGACTACAATAAAATGTAATGAATAAATGGATGAATGTAATAAATGAATAAATGAATAAATGTAATAAAATGGAATGAATTAAATATCTAAAGGAGACATCAATCAGTGAGTGTTGACTTTTAATTGGTTCAGTGAGTTTATCTACTAAAAATTTTTTATGGCTGGGTGAGGTAGCTCATGCCTGTAATCCTAGCACTCTGGGAGGCCAAGACGAGAGGATTGCTTGAGGTCAGGAGTTTGAGACCAGCCTGAGGAAGGGTGAGACCCCCATCTCTCCTACAAATAGAAAAAAAAATTAGCCAGGTATGGTGGTATGTGATTGTAGTCCCAGCTACTTGGGAGGCTGAGGCAGGAGGATTGCTTGAGCCTAGGAGTTTGAGGTTGCTGTGAGCTAGGCTGATGCCATGGTACTCTAGCCTGGGTGACAGAGCAAGACTGTCTCAAAAAAAAAAAAATCTTTATCTTGTAACAATAATTCTCTAAGGTCTGATTTTTGTCATTCCACTGACAAAAGAGTGTTAAATCTCATGAATGCTTTTCATCGGTTTGTATATTTGTTGAACATCTGCTGAGTGCAAACTAATGTATACAAATTTACATGAAATCATTAATGTACATGATCAGAAGTAGGAGGATTTTTTGGGAAAATTATTTTTATAAGATGTTACATGCTTCTTTTCATCTGAAAATTTAACAATTTTACTTGAGCATGTTGGAATGAGAAAGAAAGAAAAGATGGAACACATTCAGAGAAACTGTAATAAATAGGTAAGTTCCTTCTTTTTTAATGTAGCTTTCCTTCCTGATACATTTATTCCATAATCATTGGTGAGAGGAAGAGAAAATAGAGGAGGAACTATGTGAACAACTGCATTGTGTCTCTCATCACTCTCAAAAATCTCTGCTAATCATTTAGATTTTCACTTTAGCTTAATAAACATCACCTAGTGCTACCCCCAATCCTCCTACTGGTTAAGCCAATAGAGGGTGAACTCTTCCAGGATTGATTTCTCAGGGATTTCTTATTGCTTGATTGCTTTCAAAGCAGACTTTTTGTGTTTGTGGGAGAGAAAGGACCAATGAGGTGGTGATTTGCCACTAACTGAGAAATGGGTTTATATATATACTGGATGATTCTTTTTCTCAAGGTTCCAGAATCATATGGTTCCTTTTGGTTCAGGAGCAGAATGTCCAGTCAGAAGATCGAGTCATTCACTCTTCCAGGTAAGGAGAGTAGAAAGCCCACAAATATTGAGCCAGTAATGTCGGGGAACAGGAGGGAGAGGGACAGAAATCTTGAGGAAGGATGAGAGAAAGAGATGGTGGTATAATCCAAGAGTCCTAGAGTTGTACTGGGGATAGAAGCCTGTGTTAGAGCACCTTGAGTACTGGTGCTCTGAAGCCAGCACAGGTCCATGGCCAACAGCTATGTCCCCAGACAAACTCTCACAGCCCCCAACAGAGTCCCCAAGAAGGCTCTCTTTCTCCCGACAGGGTCAAAGCTCAGGGAAGTAAGAAGTGAATATATACTTCACAATTTCTTTACATCTTCCTGTCTCTGCTCCCCTTTCCCACAGGGCAAAGGTGCATCTCTTGAGTGAATTTTTAGCCTCCCACTTGGACATTTGGTAGTCCATCAAGCAAAATATTTATTATTTATCCACGCAATACATTTATGTTGCAGGCATTGCTTTAGACTCAAGGATAAAGAAGCAAATAGCAAGGAACTTAATGTTCTAGTGGGGAGTCAGTCAAGAAACAAGTAAACAAATATATGAATTAAGTAGTGGTGAGAATAAGAAAACAGAGTGATGTGACAGGCGTAGGTGTGGGCAGTGAGGAGTGATTTGGAAGGCCTTTCTGAGGGCCAGGGGGTGACATTGGTTTTAGACCTGAATGTCTTGGAGAAGTCAGCCACATAGTTATCAAAAAAAAAAAACAACATCCAAGGAAGAAGAAGTAGCAAGTACAAAGGCCCTGAGGCAAAAATGGGCTTGTTGTGTTGGAGGGCCTATTTGGCGTAAAGCACATGAATAGATGATGGCTATAAGATATTGTAGGGCTTTTACAGACCACGATGAGACATTCTGAGTTATGTTAAGTGTGATCAGAAGCATTTGGAATATTCTAAGCAGAGGAGCTGCAAAACTCAATTGACATTTTACATTGATTTCACATGTGTGGAGAATGCAGTATAGAGGAACAAGAATGGAGGCCAGGATACTGGCTGGGGCTATAGAGTAATCCATGGGAGAAACGATGGTGGCTGGAACTTGGGTGGTAACAGCGGAAGCTGAGAAGTGACTGGATATGGGCTAAATTTTATAACAAAAAGGGAGAGAATTAAATGATATATTGGAAGAGAGGTTTGAGAGAAAGAGAAGTCAAGATGGTATTGAGGTTTTAAGACCTGGTATGTACCATTTACTGAAATATGGAGCATGACAAAAGAACCAGTCTAAGGGGTGATGGAAATCAAGTGAAGATGATAACTAGGCAGTAGAAGCTTAGAAGAGAAATCAGGGCTAGAGATACACATCTGGGAATCATTAGTTTATGGATGGTGTTTAAAGCCACAGCACCAGGGAAGCTCATGCAGGCAGGAGCCAGGCATCTGGAGACTTAGATGTTGGGAAGGGGAGAAGGAAACAGAAAAGGAGGCTGAGAAAGAGTGGGCAGCAAAATTGAAGGGAAATCGGAGAATGTGCTTATGAAGAGAGCATTTCAAGAAGCGGGGGTGATCAATTGTGTCAAGTGTGTCCAACGGGTTTGAATAAATGAGAATTGATCACTGCTTTTGACAATATGGAAGGAGAGGCTTTGGTAGTGTGGTAAGAATGAAACTGTGACAGTTCAAGAGAGAATGGGAAGAAAGGCCATTGATTTACCTATATGGAGACGTTTTGTGCATTTCTTAGTTTCCTGTAAAAGGAAAACAAAAAAATGGAGAAGAGCCGAGGGGAGATACGGGATCATGAGACTCCTTCCTCTTTCACTCCTCCCCTTCCCTTCTTGCCTCCCTCGCTCCCCCTTTTCTGATGCTGTAAGAAAGAGGGGATGGGATCTCTACTGCACTGAATGCAGTGATCATGGGTTTCAGGCACAGCAATCCCTAAATCTCCCCAGCCTCACACTGTCCCATGCTTGTTGTGCATATGGAATTATTGTGACTTAAACGAATGAGGCTGTAACTAGAGTCATCTAGCCAACCATGACACCTGGAGAGAGAATTATATGATCTGATCCGGCAATTGTAAAGTACTATGTAAATAATCCATGAGCTTGGGGACTGGCAGGGCAAAAATAATTGTCAAACATGACCTCTTCAGTGTCTACATCACTTCCAAGCAGTCTTTGCACCATCCTGCTCCTCTGAAGCCACGATCAGACAGGAGTTTCCAGGAAAGTGTGGGCTTAGGTGGATGCTGAGCAGCGTGGGATACGGAAAATTGGTGCCCCATTGGCAAATATGAAGTGGAGAACAGAGGACATGTTTTAAAAGAAAAACGAAGATTTCTGTGAAGAAAAAATGTTTTAATAATCCATATTAGTTATTTAAATTGAACAAGTTAACCAAATAATTAATTGCTCAATTTTCAAATTTCAGATGTACTCAGGTAGATTGTGCTGCTTTTTCCTCCATGTGAACCCTTAATTTAGGTCTGTTGGGACTTCAGTATTTGCAGAAATACATTATGTTTCTATTAAATAAGGGAGTAATTTTATATTGAGAATGCAATATTAATAAACAACTTTTCAGAATTTGCTTTTTAGTAAGGTCCTGTCACAGAACTTTACATCATCGCATTTAATCCTCACAAGAGCAAACTGAATTTACTATTATAACCTCCATTTTATGGATGAGGATACTAAGGCTTAACGATCTTAAGTAACTTGCCCTAGGTCACAAAACTCAAAAACGATAGACCTAGGATTTGAATCCAGAAGCCTGGTCCCAATGTCTCTGCTTTTAACCACTAGGTTATAATTCTGTTATGTCTAAAGTTATAGAAATATTATCCCATGGGTGCTCAGATCAAGGATAAATAAAGTGAGAAAGCATAAATCATACTCTGAAATTTCTCATTTTGATTATACCTCTGCCCTACTCTTTTTACATTTTGAGGCTGGCCTTAGCATGTAAAACAAACTCAAATACAAACAAAAATTACTCCATGACCCTCCTGGCTGTTAGAAATGATTTAAAATTTTTTTATTTTATTTTTTATTTCAGCATATAATATTCAGCATATAACCTACAAATGTTTAGGTTACATATATTGCCTTTGTCCCACCAGAGTCAGATTTCCATTTCTAGTGTGGAGCAACTAGAGATGGGAGGTGACCAGCTCTTTCTCACCTTTGCTGAGCAAACAGTCATTAGAAAGGTCCTTAAATTGTAGCTGAGAAACTTCATGTTAAAAGACCTTCATTTCTTGACTGTGAATGCTTTGAACAACTCTGGTGTCTGTGATGGTTTAGGGGCCTCTACTCAGTTGGCTGCTAGAGGGATAAGATGATGATATATTGTACCTTCATCCAGGCTTTAATTTCCATAATGGCAGAGTATTTGTCTATCTTTGTACACTCATTCCCTAACATCAAGCTGGGTGTGTTGAATAAATAAATAGAGTAAATATTGAATTAATCAATGAATGAATGACTCCACCATCCAGAAGCAATACCCTCTCTTTGAAGTATGCACTTCTGGACTTTTCTTCAATATATATTAACAAAATTGAATCCTATGATGTCTACTTTTGTTTAATTGCTTGCTTTTTCCTACATATAATAAAGTATAAACATTGTAACATTATTCACAGTAGCCAAAATATGGAATAAACCGTGTCCATCAATGGATGAATGGATAGAGAAAATGTGGTACAATATACATAAGGGAATACTAATCAGCCTTTAAAAAGAAGGAAATCCTGCCACTTTTGACATGTGAGAACCTGTAGGACATTATGCTAAATGAAATAAGCCAGGCACAGAAAGACAAATACCACATGATTTCACTTTAATGTGAAATCTGAAGTTGAACTTCTAGAAATAAAGAGTAGAATGGTAGCTACCAGAGGCCGGTGTGGGGAGGTGGGCAATAGTGAGAATTTGACCAAAGGGTACAAAGTTCCAGTTAGATAGGAGGAATAAGTTTTCAAGATATGTTGCACAAGGGCAATGTATATAGCCTGGACATTTGTACCCTTGTAATATGCTGAAATAAAAAAAAAATGCAAATGAAAAAAATGAAACAAAACAAAAAAAGATCTATTGCACAGCAAAGTGACCATAACTAATAATAATGTATTGCATACTTCAAAATTGTTTAAAAAATATATTTTAAGTGTTCTCACTACAAAAAATAAGTATATGAGGTGATGGATATGTTAATTAGCTTAATATAACCATTCCACAATGTGTAAATATATCAAAATATCACATTGTACCCTCAAAATATACTATTATTTGTCAATTAAAATACAAAATTTAAAAAAGTAAAAAATAAAGTATAAACATTATTTCTCAATACATACTTTTTCTACAATTTTATATATAAATGTATCATAATTTCTCTACTGCTGGATAGATTTTTTTCCACATTTCTTTACATTCTAAACAAAATTGCAAAGAAAAGCTTTGTGGATAAATTCCTGTACAGATCCTCTTTTCTTTAAGTCAGATTTCTGGGAATGCCATTGTTAGGTCAAATAGCATACACTTTTTAAAGGTTTTTCCCAAATTTTCCTGCAGAATGCATATATACCCATACCATATAGAAAGTCTATTTTTAAACATACTTATTACTACAAAGCATATGCTCTAAAAGATATTTTTGCCATTATCTTGAAGAATTATATCACAGTTTTAATTTGCAACAGTTTCTGATCTTTTGATTTTGGGCTTTTCAAAAAAATGTAACTGGGATAATATTTTTGAAATATATTAATGTTCTTTTCCTTTTTGTCCTTCCTTTTACATGATTTTTCTCCTATCCAGCCAGAGGCATCCAATGCTTTGGGGAAGCTTAAGATTGCTAGAATGAAAAGAGAAAGATCCAACGTTTAGCTTTTGAATTCTGAAATAGGACTTCTGATCTGTATTAAGATAATTGTCTCAAAAGATAGGCTCTCTCTTTTTAAAGTAAACTTTTGAATCGAACATAACATACTGACAAAAAGTGTACAAATTGTTAAGTGTCCAGCTTGCTGATTTTTTACAAAGTGAATATACTTGTGTAACCACTATCCAGCTCAAGATAAAGGTCATCACCAGCATCCCAGAAGTCTCCCTGCTCCTTCTCACTCATGACTCACCACCAAAGTAACCGATAGTCTAACTTCTGTCACCATAGACTCATTTTGTCTATATTTGAGCTTTATAAAAAATGACTCATCCTTTTTATCTGGATTTTTTCCCCTCAAAATTAGGTTTGTGAGATTTATTGTATATAGTATTAGCTTTTTCAATTTCATTGATATGTAGTATTTCATTTTATGAATATATCACAATTTCTTTTTTAGTACAGTGGACGAAAATTACAGGTGCTAACACTTACCACTGTGACCTTTTCCCCCACCTTTTAGCTATTTTGTTGCATGGATAGTGGGATCTCATTGTGGCTTTAATTTGCTTTTCCCTATTGACTAATGATGTTGACCACTTTTCATATACTTATTGGTCATTTATCTACCCTTTTTTGTAAAATGCCTACTCAAGTGGTTTTTTGGGTTTGTTTGCTTTTCCCATTAAAATTGTTTTGTCAGTTTTGTTTCTTGTTGATTTGTAGGAGATCCCTATAGCTTCAGATATAATTCCTTTGTCAGTTATATATCTTGTAGTTATCTTCTTCCACTATTGGCTTGCCTTTTTACTTTCTTAAAGAGGTGTCTTTTCATGAAAAACATTTTTAATATTAAAGTGTTGTTTTTTGTTTTGTTTTGTTTTTTAGAGACAAGTTCTTGCTCTGTTGCTTAGGCTGGAGTGCAGTGGTGTGATCATAGCTTACTACAGCCTCGAATTTCTACACTCAAGTGATCCTCTTGCTTCAGCCTACCTAGTAGATAGGACGACAGGAGCGTGCCACCACACCTGGCTATTTTTTCTATTTTCTGTAGAGACGGGATCTTGGTATGTTGCCCAGGCTGGTCTTGTATTCCTGGCCTCATGAGATCCTCCTGCCTCAGCCTCCCAAAGCACTGGAATTATAGGTATGAGCCACCACACTCATCCTAAAGTGGTCTTATTGATCAATCTTTCCCTTTATGATTGATTTATTCTTCTATATTTTGTCTAAGAAATCCTTGTCCACTACAATCTCATGAAGATGTTCTCCTATGTCATCTCCTGAAAGCTTTGTGTCTTATTTGTCCCATTTATGTCTAAAATCTATCTGGAGTTGATTTCTGTGTATGGTACAAGGTAGAGAGTCAAGATTAATTTTTCCCCCATATGGATACTTAATTAACCCCTCTATTTATTGACATGAACTCTGAGCTGCCACTTTCTTTCCAGCCTGTCACTTGAACCTCTTACAAATTGGCAAATGCCTTACAATAAGAGGAGGCAGGGAAAATCAAGCTCACCCTTAATGCATTTCTCTTTTTTCTGGGATCATGGCTCCTCAAGTCTGGGATGCCTTGGTTGCTCTTTGACGGCTTCAAGCAGTTGCTTAAAAAAAAACCAAAAAAAACCAAAAAACAAATTTGTCCAGTTTTTTAGGTATTTTATCGTGAAGTTTAGATCGATACAAACTACTCTGTTTTAGCTTGAAGCAGAAGTCAAAAAGGTAGGCTTTCTTGTAAAAGAGAAAGATTTTCTAAATTTTATAAAGATTCACTTTATAAAACAGCCTTGCTTGATTAATGTACGTGTAATAGAGTTTTACTATAAATACATGGTGCAGAGAGGACGCAATATGATGAAAGAGATGTTCTCACCAGATAGGAGGAGGATGTGGAAATCTCGCCACCGTGGGAGGAAGGGAAATTTTTTGAGGAGCAAAGGCAAAATAAAATTGTAATCTGAGTTTCTCAGAGACTCTATTCTCACCATCTTGGGCTTTGGCTTAAGAATTCATGGAGATAATAGATGAATCTTAGAATGCTGAGTGAAAAAAGTAAGCCACAAAGCATACATACACCATGAACCATGATATGATATTCAAAGACAAGCAAAACAAAAATGCTATATTTTTAGGCACATATGCCCATATTGTAAATTTATAGAGATAAGAAAAGGAATGATAAACAGAAAACTTAAGAAACTAGTTACCAGCTGGATGGAAGCAGGTGGAGGAGATTGAGAAGAGATTGATAGTGGATTTCAAAGACACTGATTATATTCCATTTCTTATGTTGGTTATGGATTCATGAGTGTTCTAATTCACATATATATGTAGATTATTTTGCATGGATCAAATGCATCAAAATAAAAAATGCAAAAGAAAAAAAGGAAGAAGAAAAACGATACTAGGCAGGAGCAGCTGTGCCCTAGTAGTGACCAGTACAGAGCTCCTGGGGATCAGACCTGCAGTGAATTCCAGTGAATAGCCAAAACCCCACACAGACCCAAAGCCCCCGCACTGCCATGGGGCCACCTAACCTCCTCATAGACTCAGAGACCATCTTGAGAAGGAGCAAGGGAGAAGGAAGAAATTTTCCAAATTGAGCATGTACCTAAAGGAGACTGAGGCAAACTCAAATGGAAGGAGAGTTATCTTTCATTATCAAGTTCTCCCCGTCTTGGCCCTGCATCACCAGCGGAAATGCAGGGCCACTGGAGCAAGCTGAGATCTGTCTCAGAATATAAAAGAAGCTTTATTTTTATTGCACAACATAGCCGTTGACCATACGAGTAAATTTTTGACCCTGGTACAGAATAGTGCTTGCACACTGTGTACGCAGTAGGAAAGGGCAGCAGTTATAACAGACCTAGATCCTCCATCCTGTCCTGCCCTCTGGCTGGCTGCATGACAATTGTCATGTCCCTTCAACTGTAGGCAAGTGAGAGGGTGATTACATGATCTCTGAAGTTCTTTCCAGGTCTGTGAGTCTAAGTATCAGGGACAGCCTTTGTTCTCTTGAGCATTCACAGTAAGTTTTCTTTATTCTTCATTCTATGATGTGATACAGAGTTGAAGCCATTATTTTAAATATGTGGTGGTGACATTGGATCCCTTACTTCATAAAGATAAATCACTTTAGAATGATTTTTACTTCCCTCAACAAATTGTGTGCTTTAAGACATTCAGATGGCTTTGTGAGGGAGAAAATAGTCCAGAATAGTGAAAGTTAAATACAGCTTCCAAAGGATTTATCAGGTAAATGTTATGGATTGTTGTGATTTAATTTATGGGATTAGTTTGACTTTCAATTACCAGGCATCACATTGAATCACTTTATATTTTGAACTCTGTAACTAGGACTCCTTACACTCGATCTTTCATTTGGAGAGGGATTATCAATAATTAGACACTGTGGCCTTATTGATCAGCTAATCAATACTCACATTAATCACCAGTGGTCTAAAAACAATTCATTCTTTGCATTAAAAGGAATCCTTGTGATCAAATTAGCATCTTTTGCCATAAGCTGAGCAAAGATGTGGCTTTCCAAAAGGAAGGCAATGTTGAAGGAGGATGTGTCTGCAGAATTCAGATCAAGGTCGACAGTTGCTAAATGAAAATGATCTAATGAGAGTCAAGTTCTGATTATGTGTCTTTATTTTCTGGTGTTTTTCTGCTCTGATATTTGTGTCATTTAGTCAAAGGTTATTCACTACAAAGAGTAGGACAAAATGAGTATGATCTTTCCCATATTGCTTTGTAAATAAATGTTCTTCATTCTTGCACTAAGACTAGAAGCTATTTTATGTTGCAAAAAAATTCCAAGTATTTCAGCAATTCTAGAAAAATGGCAAGTGTTTAGGTTTAATACATGGAAAGTGATTTGTTAACTGTTAAAAATTAAGAGTATTCCTATTTTCCAAGGTACACCTGTTACCCCAAACAGAGCTCTAGAATGGAACATACTTTTTTCTTCTCAGAGATGTGTTTCATCTGGTTTTAAACCAAAGCAACTTGGTGAGTAGGAGAGAGCTTGTCTTGGCTAGTCCATATCAGCTTTGACCACACTGTCTTGCAGGCTGTCACTCTAACCAGTGGCTGTCAAACAAGGTCACAGATTCATCCAATGGCTTTTCATAATTTGGCATTACTTTCATGTTAATAATTTATAATCTCAAAAGATGAGACTATTATTTATGGTTAGTAGCTGTGAAATAATGAGGCACATGGTTTTAAGGATGTTTTTATTACCAACTGGTGTCCGTACAGTTGTGGAGAGTTAAAGGGAAGTGGAAGTGGATTTTTTTTCTTTTTAAAGATCATATCAGAGGCAGAAATGATATATCACAGATGGAAATAATACTGGCTGTCTCTTCAGATTTATCCATTACAAACACCACACCATTTCTTTGAAATGGGAGCTTACAGCAGCATTCTGGCAGTTTCTTGAAGTCGTCGTTTTCACTCTCTGAGGAAATAAAAAACTGACTTGTTTGGTCTTTGAGTCTTGGTTCCTACTGGGAATAAGACAATTAAATATCATTTTTTATTTCCATTTTGGGTTTTAAAGAATAAAAACTATTTTGTCAGTGTAAAAACTTTGGAAAAGTAGATGTGTATAAAGAAAAAAAATTACCTGTTATCTCACCAATTTTCACAAAAACAGGTTCATAATAATTCAACACAGTTTTTTATCTTGTTACCTTTGATCATTTTCCACATTATGAAATAGCTTTTGAAGATGTTATTTTTAATGATTGCAAAATATTCTACTATATGGATGTTATTTCTTTATTATTTAATAATTTAGATTTTTCCAATTTTTTATTGTTATGAATAACTCTTTGATTAGATTTTTTTTCTTTTCTTTTCTTTCTTTCTTTTTTTTTTTTAGAGATAGGGCCTTGCTCTGTTGTCCTGGCTAGAGAGCAGTGGTGTCATCATAGCTCACTTCAGTATCAAACTCCTGGGGCTCAAGCAATTCTCCTGCCTCAACCTCCCAAATAGCTGGGACTATAAGCACACACCACTACACCTGGCTGACTTTTTTTTTTTTCCTATTTTTAGTAGAGATGGGGGTCTCGCTCTTCTTCAGGCTGGTTTTGAACTCCTGGCCTCAAGCAATCCTCACATCTTGGCCTCTCATAGTGTTGAGATTATAGGCATGAGCCACCATTCCTGGCCAATTTCACATTTTTAATCTATCTATTCATCTTGTAACTGAAGAGAACCATGTAGGTTCTATAAATATGTCATGAAATAAAGATGGGTGTATGCCAAATTTCAAGTGAAAGTGTGGTTTATAAAATTTTATAATTAATATCTATTTATATGTGACAGCTTTAATTTCTTTAATTGGTAGATATTTATTAGTACCTACTGACTATTAGTTATATATACCCACATACATAATTATATATTACTATAATTCTCTGTGTGTATATATACATATAGAAAATATAGGTATTTGAGATATATATCTGTTATCATAACTTTTGCCTATTATAGACAAATAAAACTTACTGTCTTCCTATAACCATTTTTCCACCAACAACTGGAGACTCAGTTCAACATATGCTTGTGAGGAAACAAGGATGTTTAAGATGGCTTTCACTTCTCAAGCATTCACAGTCTGGTGGGAGAGATGGAAGCACAATGCAAGGCAGAATTTGTTAAGTACAGCAGCAGAATCATACATAGAATGAAACAGGCTTAGGTAGGAAGGAGAGATTAAATCTGACTAAGGCAGTCCCTTTGTGAACACTGAGTTTTGAAGTATCTCATATATAATAGGTAATTTATAGCCTGGCTTGACCCCTTTAAGCCTGGCCTGACCTTCACTAAACACTAAATAGGTTTTTGACAAGAAGAAATTGGGATCAATCATAGGGATGAAGATTGAGGAGTGAGGAAGAGGGAGAAGTGGAAGAAGAAGGATGTTCCAGGTAGAGGGACAGTTGAATAAAAGCAGCAAGCTGGAATGTGGAAGGACAACTTGGGAAACTGCAAGAGCAGCGCCTGTGGAGGTGAGGGTGGAGAGCCTGGAGTGGGAATCAGTACTCTGGAGAGGCAGGAAGGACCAAATGGCAGGCATCTCTGAATGCCAGCCTGACAAACAAGGATTTTATGTTGTAAGCATTGGGTATCCTTTAAGGGTTTCTGAGCAGGCAAGTGCCATGATCCAAGCTTTTCAAGACAACTTTCCTATTGTGGGTAAGAAGTGTGAATGGGAGATGAGAGGAGGTAGAAAACCTGGCAGGGAGGTGAGTAGTGAGTGCTGTCACTAGCAGAGGGTCAGTCGAAAGGAGAGAATGGATCTAAGGTACAGTTTGGAGACAGAATTGCTAGTATTCGGTGCTTAATTGGATATGGTGAGAAGGAAGGGAAGGAGAGGGAGAAAAATGAATCCAAAATAAACCTAAGGTTTGCAGCCTGAGCTGTTCAAGCAGTCCAGCTTAAATCCCCAGCCTGGGGAGTGATTTTTCCTCAGTATGGCTCCGGAGGTGCAGCATCAAATGGCGGGCTGGAATCAAGGATTCTGGCTTTGGAATTAGAGGAAAAACTCCTCCTTCTGCATGTCTCACAGGGTCCTTATAGCACATTGGTCAAGACTCTGGAGACAGACTGGCTGGAGCTTCATCACAATTACCTGCCTGAGACATACACTAAGCTGTGGGACATTGGACAGGTGCCTCAGGCCGTCAGCCTCAATGTCCTCATAGGAATTTATTTTCTTTTGTGGTTTTAAGAATTAGGGTAAAGAAAGAATGTGAGCGCTTTGCAGGGTCACTGGCAAATAAAATGTGCTCACTGGCAAATAGTACGTGCTCAGTAAATGCTAGCTATTTAATTAATAGTGGTGATTATTTTGGAACTACTTTTGAGAAGTAAGAATAGTAATACTTCCATGTTAAATTCAAGCACTGAATATACAATAACACTGAATAAAATCTCAGGGCTTCAAATTCACAAAATAAAGAACATCTGATCTAGAAGGAATAGAAATCTAAGATATAGTATGTCCATTAAAAAGAAAAATCATTTGAAGAATGAACTATTACACTTGGTTTTCTTGTATTCATAAAAGGAAGGCTTATGATGGCATCTAAAATGTTTTTCTGGATTAACTATGAAAACCAACAGTGATTATAACTGTGCGATCTCCAGCAGCAATTCAGTGAATGCACATGGCAAGCGGTCTGTGAGAGAGTGATTGAACTGGTAGAACAGTGTGTGTGGACCTTATGCCTTCTTGAAAGGGAGTCCCGAAAGATGAAATGCAGAGAGTGAAAGTTTTTATGAAGGCACAGACAATAATGGGCACTCGAATATAATTTCAAGGCTGTCCCTTTCTCATCAATATCTAATTGTATGATGAATTTTTATTTTCTTATTCTTAACATTTCCACTAAGCTTTCTCTATTGACATTTGGCTCTTTGTGGAAGGCAGGAAATCAAAACTAAATTTGTTTGCTTTCTTAGTAATTTCTTTAATAGTCAAAGCTGTCTTAGTTTCTTCACATTGGAGAAGTGACCCCTGTTTTTCCCACCATATTTAAAGTATCTGTGGATTTTAGCATCAAAAAAAGATATTAATGGATTATAACACATTCAATAAAACAAGAATTCATTAGTCTATATTAACAACAAATAAATAAATAAATAAATAGACAAATAAATGGGACAGGGGGTAGAGGAAATTCTTCCTTACAGTGGAAATCAAACTATTAATAATAAATGTAGACAGAATGAGGACTGATAAAGTTAAAAAACTACCCTTTTGTAATTTCCAGGAAAGGATCATGAATAGATGCGAAAAGTAATGGGTAAAAATTTGATGAGAAATAGTTTTCAAAGTTTCAAAGGATAGTATCCTCTCAAATTGTCCATTAATTATATAAAGAAAATGGTAACATTGCAGTGGAGCAACTGGCAGATGCCACCTTTACCAAGCAAACAAAGTGAACATCACCATTAATGGGACAAACCAACATTACAGGATCATGAGATGATGATTCCATGGGAAGGGCCCAGTACCATTTTTTTATATTCCTGCTAAAAATGCACAACTTGAATCTAATCTAACCATGAAAAAACACCAGACAAATCCAAGTTGCATGTTGTCCTATGAAGTAACTGGCTTGTTCTTTTAAAAAATGTTAAGATTGAGAAAGAAAAAAGTTGATTAACTGGTTTGGATTAAATGAGACTAAAGAGACATAACAACTAAAAGCAAGGTGTTATCTTGGGTTGGATCCTGAAGCAAGGGGGAAAGTAACTGTAAAAGACATTATTGGAGCAATTCATGAAACTAGAATATGGAATGAAGATAGTAGTATTATATCAATGTTCAATGTCTTGATTTTGATAACTATACTGTGGTTATATATGATGACATTCTTGTTCAAGGGAAATACACACTGAAGTTTTAACAAGTAAAGGGGAATTATGTATACTACTTACTCTCAAATGGTTTAGAAACATAATAATATGTGTATATATGTATATATGCATATGTGTATACACACACATGCACACAGATAAGATGGGGCAGAGGGAAGGAAATGTAGCATGTTCAAATAAACAGTTCTTTTTTCAGAGGAGAGTGATTCACTGTTTTTAAAAGAAAAATGTTGCTTAAGCAACAAGAAGCATGTGAGGACAGATTGTAATTATTTTCTCTCCTCTCCTCATTGGTTGAGTGTACTTGTGTAGGCATAGATAGGCAGTTGCCTCGCCATTGATTTTGGGGCTGGATATCTATTTAAATGACTGGATATCTATTTAAAGAGTGGCAATATTTTCCTTTCTGGAAAAGCAGAATGTAACTTCTTTTCACATACTCATCTTAAACTTTTGGCTTTGGGCAGGTATTACATGTGTGCTTTTACAGTCTCCTAGTAAAACTATAAAATTGGGCTTTCAAATTTGAATTTCTTAATCTTTTTTTCTTTTGGATAGGAAGAATTTCATTCAGTTTGATTTATTGTAATTCCTTATTGATCATTTAACAGTTATGACTCCCAAGTAGAAGGGAGCCATCAATAAGTCTCAATCTCATTTTCTTCACTGTGATCTTTGACTATTATTTGCTCAACGCAGTAAAAAAATATAGGGTTGGAAATTCATCCAAACAGATTTCATAATTGACAGTCTAATTTTTTTATGTTATCAGTATTGTATACTATGCTAGGAAAGATTGCACTTCAAAAACTCAGAAGTGGAATGAGATGTTCTAATACATCCACAAACAAAGCCATCTCAGAAATTTCTTCTGTGCAATTATCAAAAGGGAATGGTCTTGCGGACAGAAGACTTTGGCTCTGATCCTAGTTTGATCACTGTGTCCTTGGGCAAACTGCTTAGCCATGCTGACCCTTAGTCATCTGAAATATCTCAAATCTTTCTCACAAGAGAGTAGGAAGCATTAAATGTGAGAGGGTATCTGAAAAATGTATAGCATAGATCTGACCTAGAGTAGGGACTCAACAATTTTTTTTTAATTTAGTTTAATTAAAATTTTTTTTTTTTTTTTTGAGACAGAGTCTCACTCTGTCACCTGGGCTAGAGTGTCATGGCCTTAGCCTAGCTCATAGCAACCTCAAACTCCTGGGCTCAAGTGATCCTTCTGCTTCAGCCTTCTAAGTAGCTGGGACTATAGGTGTGCACCACCACGCCTGGCTAATTTTTCCATTTGTTGTAGAGATGGGGTCTTGCTATGTTGCTCAGGCTGGTCTCAAACTCCTGACCTCAAGCGATCCTCCCACCTCAGCCACCCAGAGTGCTAGGATTACAGGCGTGAGCCACCACGCCTGGCCAACAAATGTTTTGTCTTTGTTAATTCTCTCACTCAACAGTTCTTTCACACCTGAGCAAGACAGACAAAGGCCCTGTCTTTGAAGTCCTTCCCATTGCATAATGGGCACACCCTGGCTAAACACGTAAGCTCAATTGGCTCTGGATAGGGGGCATTGAACAGTGATACATAGGTACATAGGACCCTCTTTAGAACCTATAATATCTGTCCAATTGGGGGCTCTTTTTAGGTTTGAAGTGAATCTTGAAAGTTCCTATCACCTGCCAAAATCAAGCATAGTTTAAAACTGCCTCCCTCTCAAAGTGTGGGGACTCAATTTATATCTCAGAGTTTTCAGTTAAAGATCAGGTGTTGTGGTCTTAGGATAACACAGGTGGTAGGTTCTACATTTAAAGTCTAAACTTGGAGGAATTGCTCTCACAGAAGGAAAATTCTTTGAGGTTAGTTTTAAATTCCCTGATAAAACGACTGCTGAGTCAGCCCTGACACAAGGTATCAGCATTTCCTAGTGTGAAGGTGTGAAGTATTAGAAACATGATAAATTGTCATTCATGGCTTGCTGTATGGAGCATGTGATTGTTTGCAAATATTTTCTCCCATTCTGCAGGTTGTCTGTTCACTCTGTTGATTATTTCTTTTGCTGTGTGGAAGCTTTTTAATTTAATTAAATCCCATTTGTCTATTTTTGTTTTTGCTGCCTGTGCTTTTGAGATCTTCGTCATGACTTCTTTGCCTAGATCAAAGTCCAGAAGAGTTTTCCCCAGGTTTTGGTCTAGTATTTTTATAGTTTCAGATCTCACAGTTAAGTCTTTAATCCATCTTGAGCTGATTTTTACATGTAGTGAGAGATAGGGGCCCAGTTTCATTCTTTTACACATGGCAATCCAATTTTCCCAGCACCATTTATTGAAAACAGTGTCCTTTCTTCAGGGTGTTTTTGTCAACTTTGTCAAAGATCAGTTGGCTGTAGATATATGACTTTATTTTGGGTTCTCTATTCTGTTCCATTGATCTATGTGTCTATTTTTATACCAACACTATGCTGTTTTGGTTACTATAGCCTTGTAGTATAATTCGAGGTCAAGTAATATAATGTCTACATCTTTGTTCTTTTTACTTAGAATTACTTTGGCTATTCAAGCTCTTTTTTGGTTCCATATGAATTTTAGGGCTTTTTTCTTAATTCTGTGAGGAATGATGGTGGTAATTTTGATAGAGATTGCATTGAATCTATAGATTGCTTTGGGCAGTATAGTCATTTTACCAATATTAAGTCTTCCTATCCATGATATGAGCATGTGATGTTTTCCCATTTGTTTATGTCATCTACAATTTCTTTCATCAGTGTTTTGTAGTTTTCCTTGTAGATATCTTTTACCTCCTTGGTTAAATATATTCCTGAATATTTTTCTGTAGCTATTGTACATCTGACAGGGGATTGATATCCAGAATTTATAAGGAGCCCAAACAACTCAACAACAACAGCAAAAAACAAATAACTCCAGTAAAAAGCAGGTAAAGAACATGAATAGACATTTTTCAGAAAAAAAGACATACAAATGGCCACAGGCATATGAAAAATGCTCAACATCACTAATCATTAAGGAAATGCAAGTTAAAACCACAATGAGATATCATCTTACACCACTCTGAATGGTTGTTATTATTTATTTATTTATTTATTTATTTATTTATTTATTTATTTATTTTGAAACAGAGTCTCACTCTGTTCCCCGGGCTAGAGTGCCGTGACGTCAGCCTAGCTCACAGCAACCTCAAACTCCTGGGCTCAGGTGATCCTTCTGCCTCAGCCTCCCGAGTAGCTGAGACTACAGGCATGCGCCACCATGCCCGGCTAATTTTTTTGTATATATTTTAGTTGTTTGGCTAATTTCTTACTATTTTTAGTAGAGATGGGGTCTTGCTCTTGCTCAGGCTGGTCTCGAACTCCTGAGCTCGAACAATCCGCCTGCCTCGGCCTCCCAGAGTGCTAGGATTACAGGTGTGAGCCACTGCGCCCGGCCTGAATGTTTGTTATTAAAAAGTCAAAAAGTAGCAGATGCGGCAAGGATGCAGAAAAAGAGAAATGCTGATACACTGTTAGTGGGAATGTAAATTAGTATTATACAACCTCTGTAAAACAGTATAGAAATCTCTCAAAGAACCAAAAATAGAGCTACCATTTGATCCAGCAATGCCACTACTAAGTATCTACCCAAAAGAAAAAAAATCATTATATCAAAAAGTTACCTGCACTAGTACATTTATTTCAGCACTATTCACCATAGCAAAGATTTGGAATCAACTTAAGTGTCCATTGATGGATGAATGGATAAAAAAGTGGCATATTTATACCGTGGAATATTATTCAGCCATAAAAAGAATGAAATCATATCTTTTGTGCAACATGGATGGAGCTGGAGGGCGTTATCTTAAGTGAAACAACTCAGAAACAGAAGATAAAATACCACATGTACTCACTTATAAGTGAAAACTAAATAACATGTACACATGGACATAGAATGTGTAATCCTAGACAATGGAGACTGGGAAGGATGGGAGGGAGTGAGGGGTGTGAGGGATGAGCAATTACTTGATGGGTACAATGTACATTATTTGGGTGATGGTTACATTAAAATCCTAGAGTACACCGCTACACAATATGTCTATTTAACAAAACTGCACTGTATCCCTTAAATTTTATATAAATAAACAGACAAAACAAACATGATTGGACTTATATGGAGAGTACTGTTTTCAATTTCTTTATTTTCATTATTCTTAGACTAAACTTATTTAATTTATCTCTTCTTAATTTAGAACTCCATTTTTAGAATAATCATATCTGAAATGAAAGTTCTTCAAACAAAATCAAATAAAAATACCTGCCCTTGAATCAGTTTAGATTTAATATATTGCATATTTTTGTCATTTGTTTTTATGACTAAGAATAATTTTAATTAAGATTTAAATTCAGCTCCCCTTAGTTGAATTTTTTTTTAACATTTTCCAGTATGTGGACTGGGGAATTTCACTGAACCTATATTTCACATATGTCTCCGCAAAGCAAACATTAATAGTTACATCTCCCATAAATCAGATTAGACTATTAGGAGTACCATATAGTAAACTACCTAATCATCCATTCACCAGTAGTAATAAAACCAACCTAGGTAATTGATGTAGTCAGTTTACTAATTGGGCCTTAAACCACATTGGCCTTAGCTTCAGACTTACAGATATTATGGATATGCAGTTTGGCTAAAGCCATAAAATTCCTTCAGAGGTCAGTGACAGATTTTTTTATCAGTTTTATAGTGTTGCTCCAAACAAGTAAAATGGTATTTGCTTTACCTGTACATCATTTTATTCTAAGGCTGGAAGAATCAGAGTTAGCGTCTAAGTAGATATTAAGATGGGACTTAATCATTAAGTTGAGTTAATCTTAGCTTGATTCAATTCTGAACTAAAGCCAGTTTCAATTTGGACAAAGCCAGTGCATCTAGTTTATTATTAGTGCTTTGGCAGTTGACAAATAGGAAGATGTGTTCCACTTGCTATAATCCTCCTCCTGGTCTATAGCACTAACAAACCTTTGATACACAGGCCCACTCTGAGTCCCAGAGCTCTATGTGAGTGTACACCTGGGGCTGGCTTCGGGGGCATGTGACCTGTGCAGCTACACAGGGCTACAAACTTGGTGAAATGCCCTGTGGCTTTCTTGAAATTCTTAATAATTTTTGAACAAATGGCATTCCATTTTCATTTTTGCACTGCACCCCCAAATTATATAGGTGGTCTTGGGTGAATCCACAGTACCTCCACTCACATGTACATTTACATAACCAATTTACCCACTGTTTTGGTGGGGTGTGAGGTTTCCTTTCTTTCTTTTTCCTTTCCTGAAGCCACTTTGGCAGATGCAGATATGTCTTCTGAGAGTGGGCTGCCTTTTTTATTTTATACGTGGTAGGGTTACAATACTGAAGACAGTAATATAAAGATAAAGATATTTACAAAAAGTCAACTGTTATCAAGGCTGAAAATTTTGTTAGAATTGGTCAGGGTTTTTACACAAAGTTGTTGGGATTGTGATTTTGCACAGTATAAAATGAAGATTCTTTGAGCTTTCTGTATTGGGGCTGCTTGATCATTATCTATGGAAACTATATATTTTACCTTAAAGTTTTGAGGACACAGTGTGAAAGAAAGACCAAGTAATTCTCAAGGCACTTTCAATTCTGAGATTCTACCATTCCCTTAGAAATAGACTTAAGATAAATGAAAATTTACTTTTTACATGAAAATGATTAAAAACATGTCTTATTTCCTACAGAGAAACACAATAATAGCTACCATTTATAGAGTTCTTTATATGTGCCAGGCACTTAGCATGCATGTTGTTTTTCACAGAATCTTTCAATAGCTGTATGAGGGAGGGCTGTTATCTTTGCTGCACTGATGGGCAAATAGAAGCTTGGAGAAGCTAAGCAGGGCAGCCAGGACTGAGGACTCAAACTGGCTGGCTGACTCCCAAGCCCTTATGCACACCCGCTGCCTTCTGTGGCCTCTCATCAATTAAATAAGCACGGGGCTAACCTTTGAGTCAAGGAGGGACTTGCCCAGGGAGTTGAATGTGACGGTGACCTGGCTGTGACCCTGCCACCCCATTGATTGCCAGGGCCCATTAGACTGATGTGGTGGCCCGGTGTCTTCTTTCTTCCTCACCTCTGCATACGTCAGTCTTCAAGTCTCGGCCTCAGACGACAGGAATGACCTTCTTGATAAAGGAGCGTTCATTCTCGGTGAGCCCAGGCGGTGCAAACATTGACTGCTCAGTGAGGCTTCAAGTTGGGGCTTTTTCTGTGACCCCACAATGCCTCCCAAAGTGTTGAGATGAATGCTGTGGGAAGGGACTTGCTGGGTCTCTTTGTACAAGTTGCCTACCCCTCCTCCAATATCACCAGGCACATTTTCAGGGGAATTTTAGGATTGACACTTATAGCTTACTGCTTCACTGATGCTAATTTTTTTTTTAAATAAAAGATACAAAGAAAGTTGAGGATGGATTATCTATAGCAGAGAAACTCCTTTGCATTTCAATTAATTGTCCATTTAATTAAAGGAATGGAGAAAATATGCTGTCATGGAAGCATTTACTCAATATATTAGAGAAATGGCTCATTCTTACATAGGAATTACCCCTGTCAAATCAATGAAGTGGGGTCACTGAGCACATAAATTCTGTTTACATAATCTTAAACCAGCAGAGGTAAAGAATGTATCTCCTCTTTAAAAAAAAAAAAATTGATTTGAAGTTTGGAATGGGCCTGAATTGCTATTGGTTTCTGTCTAGCAAGAGCCCCTCAATAAAGTTGGTACCTATCTGCTGTCCCATAAATCACTTCCAGCAACTTGAAGGTAAAAGGAATCAAGTCTTCTCTTCAAATAAAAGGGAAAAAAAATGAGAAAATGTGTGTAAAACACACAGGGTCTGCTATATGGTCTGTATTCATCAAATGTTAGCTATTCTTGTGGTGGTGGTGGCCGTTGCCTTATTCTGAGTCAGTTTTCTGATCTGTGATAGGAGAATCATAACAATGTTTTTGTGCTTTAAATTTTCTCATCTGTAAAAGACTTGATTAAACTAATAATAAAATTCCTTCAAACTCGAAATCTCTGATACAATGTACAGTTCTTTTGTTTTTTCTTTAACGTCTCACATTATCCCAGAAGTTTTGCTGTGATGCATTTTAACTTTAAATTGAATTTGTATTCTTAAATTAATACATACATTTAATGTAATTTATGTCAAAACCTAAATGGGGCATGTTTTAAAGGTAGCATATTGAAAAATCATTCTAAAGTTTATCTGAAAAACAAACATACTGAAATAGCCAGAAATTTTTTTTTAAAAAAAGATTTATTTGTTAGGGAACAGGGTATTTAATCAGGAATCACTATGAATTATAATGTCTCAATAAATTAAATCTGTTGTAATGGTCTTGGTGTAATAGTAAACAGACAGTGGGGTAGATTAGAAAGTTTAGAAAGAGACTCAAATATATCTAATAATATAATAAAGTCAATGTTATTTCAAGTCAGTGGGAGGATGTATTATTAAATAAATGGTGTTGGGAAAACTGACTTACTCCAGAAAAAATAAAGTTATATTCCTACCTCATATTTAAACAAAAATAAATTCCATGTTGATTTAAGATTTACAAATAAAAGGTAAAATAATAAAAAAATTTAGAAGAAATTATAGATGAAAACCATGAAATCATGGTTTTCATGATCTCAGGGTAGAGAAGGACTTTCAGAGCATGACTGAAGGCAAGAACCATGAAGTGAAAGGTTGATATTGGTATATTTAAAACTGTGGCATAGCAAAATAGAGTAGAAACCAAGACAAAGCACAAATGATAAACTGGGACAAGTGTTGGTACATATGACAAAATGTAAAGATAAGGAGCTCTCTCAAGTAAATGACAATGATTATCTCTCTTATAGAAAAATGCACTAAGGAGTCCAGCTGACAAGTCAATAAAGCAATAAAATGGCCAATAAGTAATTTTGAAAGTTCAATGTTACTTTTAAACAAAGAAATACAAATTAAAAACAAAACAAACCATGTTCAACTGTGGAATTAATGATGGCCAGTAAAACCAGAGGATAGGGGAAAAGGCATTGTCAGAAACAAATTACTGGTTGTTTCCACATCTTTGCAATTGTGAATAGTGCTGCTATAAACATTCGAGTGCAGATGTCTTTTTTATAGAATGTCTTTTGTTCTTTTGGGTAGATGCCCAATAATGGGATTGCTGGTTCAAATGGTAGGTCTATTTGTATCTGTTTAAGGTATCCCCATATTGCTTTCCACGGAGGTTGCACATGAGTGGATTAATAAAATGTGGTATATGTATACCATGGAGTACTACTGAGCTATAAGAAATAATGGTGATATAGCACCTCTTGTATTTTCCTGGATAGAGCTGGAACCCCTTCTACTAAGTGAAGTATCCCAAGAATGGAAAAATAAGCACCACATGTACTCACCATCAAATTGGTTTCACTGATCATCACCTAAGAGCACATTTAGGAATAACATTAATTGGGTGTTGGGCAGATGTGGGGGGAGAGGGGATGGGTGTATACATACATAATGAGTGTGATGCACACCGTCTAGGGGATGGACACGCTTGAAGCTCTGATTCGGGGGTGTGGGCAAGGGCAATATATATAACCTAACTTTTGTATCCCCATAATACGCTGAAATAAAAAAAAAGGCAAGAAATTACTGGAGAACATACCTTTTGATTTGGCAAACCTGTTTTTAGAAATGTATCCTAAGGAAAATGATTGGGTATGTACGCAATGTATATAAGAAGATGTTTATATTGGATTTAAAAAAATAATAGTGAACAATTAGAAACAGCTTAAATGCTGGCAATAGGGTGCAGTTCTAGAGTGGAATACTCTGCAAACATTTCAGAATGCTAATGTGGCTACATATTTATTGAATAGAGAGTCACTATTATTGAGCAAAAAATAAGCAAATGACCACACAATATATAAAGTATGATCTCTTTTTTGTGATAAACACATTTGCATAAATTGAGGAAGAAGCTGGGAAGGGTAAGCGTCTGATTATTAATAGGAGTTACACCTGGAGGTGGGATTAGATTAAGCATAATTTTTACTTTTTTGTGTTTTCAGCATTTTAAAAGAAATTTAAAAAATTGGCTATTATCAAAAAATCAAAAGATAAATATTGGTGAGGGTGTGAAGACAAGGGAGCTCCCGTTCACTGTTGGTGGGAATGTGGATTGGGGCAGCCATTATGGAAAACGGTACGGAGATTTCTAAAGAAATTAAAAATACAATTACCATATGACCCAGCAATCTCTCTTCTGGCTGTATACCCAAAGGAAATGAAATCACCACCTTGTAAAGATATCTGTACTCCCATGTTCATTGCAGCATTATTCACAATAGCCAAGACATGGAAACAACTTAAGTGTCTGTTGATGGATGAATGGAGAGAGAAAGTTTGGTGTATATATATACATGAAAGAACATTATTCCACCTTTAAAAAGAAGAAAATCCTGCCGTTTGCCACAAAGTGGATGAACCTGGAGGACATGCTAACTGAAACAAGCCAGACATAGAACAGAAAATATTGCATGATCTCACTTATATGTAGAATCTAAAAAAAAAAAAAAAAGAGTCAAATATACAGAGGTAGAGAATGAAACAGTAGTGATCAGGTGTAACGGTGTGTGGGGTGGTAGGAAATGTGAAGATGTAGGTCTGAAGATACAAAGTAGCAGATATGTAGGATGAACAAATCTAAATATCTAGTGTATGACATGAGGACCATAAATAATAAATTGTACTCTATTTGAGGTTTCTGCTAAAGGAGTACATTTTAGCTGCTCTTGCCACAAAACAAAACAAAAAAAGGGTAACTATGTGAGATGATGGATATGTTAATTTACTTCACTACAGTAACCATTTTATACTGAGTAATAAGCTCACTATGAAAAAAATATCGTAACCATTTTACTATCCATATGTATCCCATAACATAAATATATACAATAAAATTTACTTTAAAAATTTTTAAAAACTTATAATAGCAAGACTGATAAATTAGAAATATCATTCCAAAATACTAAAAGTAGTTAGTAAGGTAGTAGGAGTATAGATGATTTAAAAATTATTTCTCTATTTTCCAAAAGTCGTTTACTCAAAAATGGTTATATTATTCTTATATTAAAACATTGAAAAGAAAGCAAAAAAATCTATATGTGAATATACACACATGCACACATGAAAAGTCTGGAACATTATACATCAAAATCTTAATAGTATTTATTTCTGAATGGTGATGACAAATGAGTTATAATGGTTTTTCTTTTGTTTATCTGCATTGATTCATTTTTAAAAATATACATGTATTACTTGTATAATAAATAACAAAATTATGAAATGAAGCTCCTTTAAAATTGTATGTAATGCAATTTACCTTTGTTGAAAAAACCCCACAAACCCTGCAAATAAATAAGAAATCTGGAACAGAAGACCAAAATAATGTGTGCTTTGATAATTTTTAGAAGGGAAAATTTATCATGAAGACTTTTCAATACCCCTTGACATAATTTGGGACAGTGTAGATTGATGAAATTACTGAGGCTGGGCATTCCTGTTGCTGACCGAAGTGTGGCTTTTGTTTCTAGCCCATTACCTTGGTTTGCTTTCACCAACACAGGCTCACATGCATCAACATTTGGAATTGCAAAGCAAGTGGTGATTGACGGGTCTGAAAGGATTTTTAAATCTGGGATCCTGAGGACTCCAGAGCGTAGAATTCTGTCTCTGTTGGGGTTTCTGTGCCCTTCCACGGGAAAGCTGGGCTTCCTCTAGAACCTGCGTAGTGAGCGTTTTACCACAAGAATGTTTCCTTAGGCCTGGGTCCCTAATGCCACCTCCTCCTGAGATCATGGTGTGGTTGGTCTCAGCAAGTGGCTGCTGAGAGGCTCTTGCTTCTGTTAAGATGATTGGCATTTCAACCAGCACCAAAGTTTTGATTCTCCTTCCACTCTCAGATCGAAAGAGTAGAGGGTAGAGGGGAAGCCCCCACTTACACTCTGAATTCTCTGAGCTCCCTGCCTCCTTCTCCCCCAATGCCAGCTTTCACACCCCTCTTGATGCCCATAGTGTGTATATTATGACAACAATCTATCCACTGATGGTATGTGTGTTCCTTGGGTTGTCTTGTGTTTCTTTTGTACTTTGTAACCTAGGCCTTTTGACATGCTCCTTGAGGGTAGGAATCATGCCTTTTAGTTCTCAGGATTCTATATTCTGGTATGACAGAGGTAACGGTGTAGAGCGGGAAGACCATTGTTGGAAGCCCTGGATTCTAGTCCCAGCTCACATTCCCTCTCTGACCCTCAGTTTCTTTTTCTGAACAATGAAGGGTAGGACTGCATTCAGAATCACGAGCTGAAAGGCCTGCAGAAGCAAGGTGGGAAACATGAATGAGTGAAGCAGGCCAGCTATAAGGTGAATGTTTCTCAGAAGATATATGGCCTTCTTGACCTATTTCCGCCACATTTGAGAAAGATATGGGTACTAGGAACTAGTGTCTTTAAAAGAAAAATAATAGGGCAAGAACAATGATAATACGTAGCAACTGGTACTCTACCTCAGTACTGGCTACATGGCGCGTGGTGGGGATTTTGGCAAATTGAAAGCTCATGACTAGTGCTGTCTTGTTGATTGTTGCCACGTTGGAATGGAGGTCAGTGCTTCCAGGTCTTCAAGACGGTTAAGAAAAGCCAGATATATAGATGTGTATGTTAAATATGCTGATTTTTAAATGTTGGCAAGTAGCATAAATGGATTTTAAAAACAGGAGAAGGCAAACATGTCTGCAGGTCCCATCCAGTCTGAGGGCTGAAGTCTGCACTTGTGGACTCCTGGCAGTCTAGGTGCCTTATTGCTCAGTCTGACAGGGGGTGCTGCTGTGTGAGCCTGGAGAAGCTCTTGACCAATTTCCCTGAATTCATTTTTAAGAAAACACCCAGTTTAGCAAGGGCAAGAGTTAGGATGTTGAAGCTCCGTCCAACATCCCAGGATGAAAACGATAATGCCTACAAAAGAAGCTTGGCGTTAGAAAACCAGTCTGTGCTTTCTTAGCTTCTCAGACTCATAGCCAATCGGAGATGGGGTGACAGAGGGAAAGCGGAATGTGTGGAACAGACAATGTCAGCTGGGGCTGGAGGAAGCATGAAAACAACTGGAGACGGGCAATCTGAAGAAATGAAGGAGGCTAGATGGTGAACAAAGCGGCTTCTCTTTGATCTTCTGCCTGCAGCCAGGCGATAGGAATGATGCTGTTTCTCTCACACACGCCTCTGCCTTTGCACTGAACATTTGTTTTCAATTTAAACAGTTACATCGCATGCTCTCACTACACCATTGTCTAAAATATCACCAAGGCCCTAACCGTTGTAATTTATCTTTTGTACTATATAATTTGGAGCCGTTCTGGCCAGAAAGGAACATCTGTACTGAAAGGTTGAACTCGACACAGTTTAGAGTTCTACACTGAGCCTGTTCTAAGGTCAGGTTCCTCATAAACTTCGTTATCACTGTTGGTTTTATTCATTCTATTTGACATATTAAGCTTCTGTATCTTGGCATAAAGGACACAATATTGCAGCATATTGGCAAGCTCATTTGCTTTTCCCAGCTAGTGTTGTGTCCAAATATCAATCCCCAGGGATAAACACGTGTATATCGACTGCAGGAAAATGAAGCTTAGCAGCAGGTGGCCTTTTGCTGCCTAATGAACATGGCAATCTGTTACTATCACCGCGGTGCTTTTCAGCAGACAATTAGGCAACTAAGCATGTAATTATTCAGGCCAACGAGAAGAGGCTCTCCTCTAATTTCATCTTTTCATTGCTGTTTACTCACCCACACTCCCCTCATTAGTGAGAGATTTTCCAGTCTATGCTAATTGGTTTCAATAACATTCATTTCAGTTGAAAGAGAACGATTCCGTTAATTGAGAATCGAAAGAATCTTTTCATTTTAAGTGCGTCCTGCTATGGAAATCTGAATACTCTCAACAGGTTCGAGCTAATGAAATTAAGTCACACAGCCATTAGTGGTGTAATAGAAATAAAGTAATTTATTTTTATTGAAGCATGTGCTATAGGTCCGGAACAATTAATATAGCTTGAAGAGGATGGTAACTTGGAAAAAAAAACCAAAACAGATTAAGGATAAACGAGATGATTTCCCTTAGAATGGCTTGTTTAATTCCTGGTTTAAACCCCTTGTCCGTTTCGTGCCACTTTTGAAGTATTTAAAGCGAAGAGCACTCATTTGTAAAATGACACCTATACTAATTGTACATGAAAAGCAGCGCTTTTTTTTTCCTTACAGCAGTCACTTAAATGTATCAAGATGACTCAATTGGTTAGTTGTGTTGGATATTTTAAACTGAATGTGTTTATAAAACTTTTATAGCAAAACAATTAGTCAACATATGGATGTTTCGGTCTTCTTAATACAGGATCAGCATATTTACCTGTGTGTGATTTAGAATTGGACTGAGACCTATATCACAGCTCTTAGGATTTCATGGCACTTGGAATCCATCACAGGTATTATAATATTCAGGCACTGCACTGCCAGTTCCAGGAAAAGATAGGAAGAGAATTTTAAAAATGAGGTGCTAATAAATGTATTTATATAAAAAATACCACTCCAAATAAACTAAATTATCAAAGAAAAAATCTTAAGTGTAAATGAAATAAAAATCTTTATTTTGGGCTATATGTTACAACTCCACATTGACAAGATACTCCCGATTAGAAGACTAGTATATATTTTTTGCCTGCAAGACTATTTATTTTTAAAGCAAATCTCTTCCAGTTTCAGAGAGTGAAATATTGAATATATTACTTTCACACATACAAAAATGTACCTGTATCATGACACTTTTACCAAAATCCTCATATCTTATTTAGTTATTATTTTTTTAATGGAATAATCAATACAAAACCATTTGGGTTGCTGTCAGGCTAGCTACCTGTGTATAAAATTCCCTTTCCTTCTCAAACACAAGAACCAGAGTTCTGCAGTGGCCATTAGTATATAGTGCAGGTCTGCCCGTTTCTAGAAGCTCATGTGGACGTCGGTTGGTAGGTGGATGGGTGGGTGCGGTTGGTACGTTATGCAAATGTTATGTCTATTTTTTTTAGTTAGATTCAAAAAATGCATAATGGGGACAGACTTACAAAATAATACACTGCATAGAGTTATGAATATTTCAAAGAATTATTTCTTTATTTTGTGCATAGCTCAGAGTGCTGACATTTGATTTATAGCTGCATGGATGTACCTGGGGTTGCTAAGGTTACCCAATTTCATTCACCCATAGATATTTGAGATCTACATAATGCCATCACATCCTCCACTGCATTTCAAAGTGATGTTGATAAATGGTGCCTTCCTTAGATGATATTTCCATTTAGATGTGATATATCTCATGATTTCTGTCTTTTAAAATATTGTGGTTGATGAAATTTTACATTATGTGCATATACAGAAAGCAGGGATACATATTTTTGCTGTTTTAAAGGTTCAAAAAACTATGAGTGGGCTCCCCTCCCCCTTTCCCGCCCTGCACCTATTCCCATATGTTGAGGCTTACTGTGACTAATATTGAGTTTTTTCTTAAAAGAAAAAAAAAATCCCCACATTATTGTTTGTCTTATGTTTAGAGATATAACAAAAGACTGGCTAGTCACCTGCAATCGTTTTTACGATGTTTCATATCTTTGCAACAAAAGCTTAAGGTTTTTTAAAAAATGAAAACATCTTTTGAGATTTTGATAACAAACCTATGGAAGTTATTTTCCCCAACAGATCTTTTTAAAAGTAACACTTAGAAAGTGTGTGTGTGTGTATGTGTGTATAATTTATAATATGTATTTTCTTACTGCTTACAAATGATCACTGACCTTTTAGCTTGTAATGTATCCCAGTCCTAGAAAGAAGTCTGGTTTAGGGTCTCCTAACTTCAAAGGAAGAAGGGATTAGATGTATGGAAGAGAACAGTTAAAAACTCAAAATAATCCATAAATTTTTGTGAGAAGAGTAGATCTGGCTCCGTGGGGCAATAAAGTTGCTGGTGGGGAGAGATGAACATATACAAAAAGCCATGAGCCCCATTTTACAAAGGACTAAGCTGTGGATTATATGGTTTCATTTCTCCCTAACCAGCTGGGTTGAGTTCTGTTAAATAGTTTTTTTTACTTTCCTCATCTGAGTGAGAAAACAGTTACAGAAAAGGCTGGAATGATGGAATGCAGGAAGGATTTCTAGGAGGCCATGATGAGGGCCTTTGGACCACACTTTTTGGAAGGAAACAGGCTGGCTATGAGTAAAGGATAGGGATGACAGAGGTGGAGTGTGTAGGCAGTTGGGAGAAGGTGACCACTGGGCTGGGGAGAAGCCCTTGGGGAAGGGCAGTGCAGGGGCAAAGGGCTGCGAGCCTGGGGAGGGAAGAGGTGGGCTGAGGGTAAGTTGCAGAGGGTCACAGGGTCAGCCACACTTAGTGAGGTTCTGTGTCATGAATATTTTCAGAAGGCTGCAAGGTGGTGGCCTATAGAGCTGCTTTGTTAGGCTGTATAGTGTTAAAAAAATATTTGCATTTGCTGTCAACGTGTAAACATTGGAAGATTTCACAGAAAAGTTCTGATATTTGGATTCTTCTGCAGACTCAGATGATTTGGTGACCTAAGTTTGCATTCCTAGATGGAGCAATTGGATGGACCCGAGTAGCATCGGAAAGATGATGCCTTTCCAGGTTGCCACAGTTCCCCCTCCCTCCAACCCAAACCCTTCTATTAACATATATTGTCCTTTGGCCAGGTGAGCTCACTCCTGCTTTGCTCCTGTACTCCTGCAACTTTGCCACTCTGGTTCCACTCCGTGCCTTATGCCTGTCATAGAGTAGATGGCCAGTCGATAATTTGTTGAATGAATGGAAGATACACTTCTTATTGTTTTATGTATATACAGTCAGTCCTCCACAGGAAAGTATTAGATCTTGTAGAGTAAAGACTGTCTTATTCCTTTTTGTATCTTCAGTGCCAGCACAGCAGAGTAAACAGTTAATAAGCATTGGTTCAATGTTGCACACAGATTGTAAGGCTGAGCAGCTGCTCCCCTTATATAGGGAAAGAATTGTACAGTTGAGAGATGGAAGACAGTGGGTCTGCTAAATTGACCCAAAAAAGCCAGCCAGCTCATGGCAGCCCAGGCCAAAGGGGCTGCCAGCCCACTGCCAGGAAATAGCTGTGGAAGCCCTAGCCCTGCTACTTCCAGTCTCATTTTTTTTGGCCCCACTTCATCGGACTCTGGAACCCGTCTGTGTTCCCTTTAGATTATGGTTCACCTTTTACCCTGCCCTGTCCCTTTGTCTGTCCCTCAGCAGGGTCTGATTACTCACCCCTTGGTTTTCCTTTGTAGCCATCTCCAAACTGACAATGCCCAATTGTGTCCTTTTCTGTCACGTTTGGCTGGGACTTGAGGGGCAGAGTGGGTAGATACGGAAGGACTGGAGAAAGAGCAGGAAATGTAACAATACACTCACCTGTAATGTTCCATTCATGATTCCCGGACAAAATCACTCGCCAGTGAAACTGTTCAGGAAGGGAGTCAGGCGCACAGGCTCTGGCCCCAGATTTCTTGTGTTTGTGTTCTGACCCTTTCTTTTATTAGCTCTGTGACTTTGGATGAGCTATGTAACTTCTCTGACCTCAGTGTTCTCACTTTTAAGTGAAGATAATAATGGTGCTGACTCCTAGCATTTTTGTGAAAGTTGAATGAGTGAATACATGAGCAGTGTTTAGAGTGGGGCTAACATATACTGAATGCTCAATAAATGTGAGCTGTTACTCTCCTAGTCACTTGTTTGTCCTCATTCCCAAAGCCTTTTGGTTTCATGACCACCAAATTACTAGTTACACAATTACTTTTCTAAATATTTTTGGATCTTTGGGCATAATAAAATATATTCTTTGAAGGAAAGTAATTAGACTGGATTGAAAAATGACAGATAACTATGCACTTATTATATTTATGTTCAAAGGGTTGTGTGGGTATCACTGGTGAGATGCATCAGGGTCTTCTCGAAGTCTCTCCAGTGATGTTTTAAGTACAGGCGCAAAGTCTCTTATTTGCAACCTGAAATCAAAAAAGTTCTTAAAATAAAATTTTTTTCTTCATAATTGTTGACAGGAAGATATGACCTGTATTTGGTGGCCAAACCTGTCATAAGCTGGCAGAAGGCTATTTTCAGTCTTTATCTTATTTAGTGTCAATATTCTATGTTTTCCACAAAAAATATTAACCTGTTTTATTATGGGATACTGTCCCAACCCCTACTTGGGGTGCTATATGATATATTCATTAAATGATCTTTCTAAAATTTAAAAATTCTGAATTCCAAAGCAATACGTGGCCAAGTGTTTGTGGACCTGTATAACCATATCTGTGCTCTTGTTTGGGCTGCAAGGGCAGAGGGACACTTTTACTTCTTTCTTACCACCCTCCCCTCTCCCATTCCAAGCACATGCTCTGAATCACCCATTCATTTAATCAATGTTTACCGAATGCTCACTTATTTGCCAGACACCATTCTAGGCTCTCGGATACAGAGAAGAAAATTGTAATCTTTGTTTTCATGGGCTTTATATAATAGAAGACACTAGGTAAAGGAATAAGATCAGTGTTTTGAAGAGGATAAAATGATGGAGTGGGAAATTATTCCATATAGTGTGTGTGTACATATATATATGTAGTTACTTTAGACAGGCTGGTTAAGGAAGGCTTCTCTGAGGGGTGACTTTTGGGCAGAAATCATTAGAGCAAATCATCTACACAAAGAGTTGGACAAGAGTGTTTGCAGAAAAAGCAAATAGCAACTATAAAATCTCCAAAGCCAGAATGAACTTGACCGTTTACAGAAATTGAAAGAAGACATGTGTGCTTGGGGCAATACTGGAAAAAGGTGCAAGATGTGGTCGGAGAGGCCTGACAAAGGAGGGCCTGGCAGGGCAAGGAAGGTGTTTGGATTTTATTCTATAGGTGATAGGGGCTGCTGAAGGCTTCTAAGCATGGAAGTGATATAATGTGTTTTGTGTTTTCAAAAGATCACTCTGTTGAATGACTACTATACATATGTGTTGTCAATGTTTGTGGAATGAATAATTTAGTTATATAATTACGTATTGCATATAATGTATAGACAATCTGCAAGTAATGAAGTTCCAAATAACAGTGTCTAAAATATGATAGTTTACTTCTAAACTGTCTTGTTCATAGGAGTATATAGGTAGGCAATCTAGGGCTATATAGGGGTTCAGCTAGATGAAGAACTCAGAGTGCAGCCCCTTCTCAGCTCTCTGGCCTACTATCCCTAGGTGTAATCCCCATCCTTATGGCCCAAAATAGCAGCAAGAACTCCAGCCATTGCCTCTATCTTTCAGGCAGCATGATATACGAAGTAGGAAAGAACACTTATGCATTGTCTTTTAAGGAAGGTTCTTGGAAAAGTTAACTCATGACACCTCTGCCTGTATCTCCTTGGTCAGAACTTAGTCACGTGTCACACTTAACTGCAAGAATGACTGGGAAATGTAGACATTATTCTGCGCAGCTATGTGCTCAGCTAAAACTTGGGAATTTTACTACCACAGAAGAAAAGGGAGGGCAGATATTAAAGGCCATTTAGTGGTCTCTCTGGCACGTACTTTTGTTATTCTACACAATCATAGTTCATTAAAGCTGAAACAACTCAGAGATCTGCTTGGTCAGCCCCTCCTGGGGCACCATTTGTACAAGTCCTTTTTCTCACAGGTGCTTTCACTGAGTTCAGAGAGCTGATGTGAAACACCCAGTGTCACACAGAGAATCATCAGCTCCTCCGAGAGGACTGTGCTGCCTCCTTAAGTTTTTTCAGCAGGAGCCAGGCTGTTCCTCTAACCATTTGTGCAGTTCACTGGACTCCCAGCCCACATACGACAACAAACAACGGCCAGTAGAATTGGGCAGAATGGCTGGATTTGAGTGTTTTTTAACATGCCCCAAAGCCTAAGAAGCACCAATCTCCAAGGTTACTATTGAGGAAGCTCATCTATTTGTTCTCCAAGGGAATGGTCTTAGAGGTCAGTAAGTACTAGGTTTAGACCAGGGATGGGCCTTGAACAGGTGGGGCCTTCCAGATCCCAGAATCGGTTTTCATTTTCCCCCCTTTCTTTCTTATTTTTAAAAAATATTCATGCCCTGATGAGCAATGAATTCCCCAGAGCAGAATGGAGATGACCCCGCGGAGCACTGGGCTCTGTTGATGGGAATTGCTTTTACCTTCTGGAAAGAGAATAGGCCACAAAGGATCAATCTTTTCTCTGTTGTATCTCTTTCAAGTTGAACTGCATTGGACAATGAGTG
This sequence comes from Lemur catta, assembly GCF_020740605.2. Taxonomy (NCBI): domain Eukaryota; kingdom Metazoa; phylum Chordata; class Mammalia; order Primates; family Lemuridae; genus Lemur; species Lemur catta. The sequence goes on along the minus strand of NC_059128.1, from coordinate 187,095,505 downwards.
GATTAAAAAAAAATCCTGTGGCCTGGTGTGCCTCAGATGCATTTGCCAATTTTAACATCATTCTCCAAGTTATATAAAACTGGAGAATAAATACCCGAGCCCTCTGTATGGTGAGCAGTTTACTTCCCAGGCAGGGATAACATTTGTAACAAATCTCCTCAGAGATGCATTTTGTAAGTGAAGTGAAGAAATCATTAGCGAAGCAATATTTGAAGAAGAAGACTGGCCCAGTTCTGAAAGCAACTCCATTTTAACCTTTAAAAGATATCATTTTACTTACCAGGCTGCTTATTACAATGACACAGTGTTTTCCTTGGCCCCTGGCTCCATTAAACATATGTTTTATAGCAAGTTCTCAATTACATTATCCTGACAGGCTGGCTCATAAGGGCACATTATAAAGTAGAGAGACTGCAAAGCCGTAAACTGGCCCTCATTAAGTTTATAGTTTTATTACCTTGTTTAGGGCACTTTCTCTTCCCTTCTTCTCACCAGCTTTCTTTTGTGACGTTTAATTTATAAGAAGCAAGGGGACACTCTTGTCCCTCTTTTCCTTGTGGCTGGTGAACTTGCTTGCAAGGGGCATTTAAGGACTGTACATTTGGCTCTGCCAATCCCTCCTCCCCACCATTCCCCCTTAATGTAAATGCTTCCTTTCCCCCAAAGGTTGTCTGCATTTTGGTACCCTTATGGTGTTAAACTTAATTAGTGGGCTCTACATTTTGGTCTAAGACTGATTGCTCTTAGATGGAGATGAGATCTTCATAAGCTTGCAAAATCCACTTAGATCGACGGAACTTTAATAAATGATGTGCATTACCTCTTCCAGCTGGCCATCTTGCTGATCTGCATGAGACAGTTCTTTTGCACCAGCCCATAGTCAGCCTCCTGGAGAAGCAGAACTGGATTCTCTCACCGCAGTACTTGGGTCAGCCAAACTGTTTTGATTTACAGACCATTACACATGCACAAATATTTTTATAGCTCCATAGTCTGACAAGGGAATTAAATCAGCTTGAATTTATATAAAATGTGTTATCATTATGAGACAGGGAAGGAGTATTGTGCTAAGATGCACAAACATCATCTGGCCACTGCTAATTATAGGCATGTAAAAAATAGCTGGTGGTTGCTTCTGAACCCAGACAGAATCTGTGGATGTTGATTATGAAGGGCTATTATGTATTGATAGGTTAGGATTTATTACTGAAAGTATAAACCAATTGCTCTGGATTGGATGGTAGTCGGACACTGGGGAATCAGTCTTGAAGCTGTTAGACTAGGGTAATCTATCAGGAGGAGGAGAGTATATTCTATCAATTAAGGAACAAGCAATTCTACTGATTTGCTATTGGCAGACTAATAGAGGTAATGGGTTTTCCTAGACAGCCCAGGTACTGTATAGCCGAGTTGGGGAAAACAGTGACATTAGACAAATAGAAGAGCAGTTCATTAAACCTGACCGAAGGCTGTGAGGGGTGAGAGAGCTGGAGGACCCTCGGCTCTGGCATGTCCTGCATGGGGACCTTTGTTGAGTCAACAAGAATGTGGATGGCTTTTGTCTTTGGTGTATGCAAGAAACTGATATTCATGGGCTACTCACCAGAACCCTTTGGTGTGAAAGTGTCTTACTTAGCACTGTGTATCAGTCATCTCATGCTACAAAAATACTGCATTAAAAACAACCTTGAAATCTTAGTGGTTTAAACATAAATATTTCTCTTTCTTGCTTATAGGTCAGTGGGTCATTTGGCTGGTCTTGGCTCTGGCTGCATGTCAGGATTGGTGCTATCGCATGTGCCTCACTTTAGTGCCAGGTGGATAGGGCAGTGGCAAGCCAGAGCAGGTGCTTCTCATGTCTTTGGCTGATGCACAAGGGAGGTCTACATCAAACTCTGCAAGCTCATTTCAGCCTCTGCTACAGTCATGCCCAGTGACATCCTGTTGGTCAGAGGACGTCACATGGTCAAGCCAAAGTCAAGGGGCAGGGAAGTACACTCAGCTCATGACAAGGCTGTGAATGTATAATTTTACTACAGAGGAGTGAAATATGTGATCAACAATTAAAGTCACAGTAGTCTGTGTTAAATGGCATTTCCTGTGGTTGAGGCTGAGCTTGGGCCTCTTCCCCTCCTTCTTTGTCTACCACAAGGTAGTGCAATTGCTTGTTCCCTTGTCACCAGAAGCAGTGCTGCTTCTTTCACATTCCTCCTCCTCGGGCGGTTGTGGAATTGCTGTGTATTACAGCGTACAAGTCAACATGGCTTATAAGCTGAACCGAATTTCTATAATTAAAATGTTGCCCTAATGCCACGTTTTACTGTAGAAATCACCTCAGTGAGTCCTTTTTTTCTCCCAAATCTGTCTCATATTTACTTCTCATAAGCCAAGGCTGACAAACCAAAGGTAATGCCGATGTAGCTGCAGCTCATCTGAAGTGAAGCAGAAAGGACAGGGAGTGCCTGGAGAGGGGACCAACAGTTCACTACACTTGGAATAGATAGGTGTGAACATCACAGGTGGGATCTTAGAGTTCGCTGGGGTCGAGTGTATGTATGTGTGGTAGTGCTACTCTACCAGGCTGCTAGCTAGAGTTTACCAGACTATAAATGCCAAGAGGGCAGGAATTTTTGTCTATCTTGTTCACTGATATCCCCTGCACTCTAACTAAATGCTGGTACATGGCGGGCTCTCAAGACATATAAGTTGAATGACTGAGTAAAGGTGAAAACAGAGCCTTCTACTTTGGGGGCTACTATGCTCTCTAATGATGTCTAATCTTAGGATGTAAATAGAAACCTATAGCTCCTTTCCATTTATGGGGTGGGGTGTGACTTGCAGGGTGGAGGAGCAGAGAGGAAAGGAAGGGGCCATGAAAGCTCAGCTTGGAGGCTGTGAGACAGGGAGGCTCAAGAGAGGGCTAAGAACATCTACTCTTTGTTCTGCCATTAAGTAGCAAGTGCCTTGTAGCTCACTGTCTCGCCTCAACACAGACTTCTCAACTGGATCTTCTGTATGTCCTATAGAAACTTGCAGGGCACAAAAATCATATGAAGAAATACTCAACATCACTAATCATCAGGGAAATGCAAATTAAAATCACAATGAGATATCAACTTACCCCTGTCAGAATGGCCATTATTAAAAAGTCAAAAAACAGTAGATGCTGGCATGAATGGAATGCTTATACACTGTTGGTGGGACCACAAATTAGTACAATCTCTATGGAAAACAGTATGGAAGTTTCTCAAGGAACTAAAAGTAGACCTACCATTCAACCCAGCAATCCCATTACTGTGTATCTACCCAAAGGAAAAGAAGTCATTTTATCAAAAAGACACCTGCACATAAATGTTTATTGCAGCACAATTCCCAATCACAAAGATAAGGAATCAACTGAAGTGCCCATCAATTCATGAGTGGATTAAGAAAATGTGAGATACACACACACATACACACACACACACACACACACACACACACACACACACACACACAAACCAAGGAGAGTACTACTCAGCCATAAAAGGAATGAAAGAATGTGTTTTGTGGTAACTTGTGTGGAAATAGAGACCATTATCCTAAGTGAAGTATCTCAGGAATGGAAAAACAAACATCATATGTACTCTCTAATAATTAGGAGCTAATTGATGGGCACACAGGGCACAAAGAGATGTAAAGGTCTTTGGAAATCAAGAAAGGAGGAGGGAAGGAGGAAGGGAGAGGTCAAAACTTACTTAGCAGGTACAATGAACACTATTTGGGTTATGGGCACACTAAAAGCCCTGACTTAAGCATTATAAAATGTGTCCATGTAACAAAAACATTTGTACCACCTTAATAGTGTAAAATAAAAAAAAACCCACAAAACGTCCAGGCCACAAAAATAAAGCACAAAACATTTTGGGGTAAAGAAGTTGAATGAGAGGCGACTTGAGTCTATTATAGTAGGCTAGGCAGAAATTGTGACTCATTTGTAGGGGTTAGGACAAAAAAGGACTTAGGTGTAGCCTTGGCTGTAGTGAGTAAGCAAGCAAGGGACTAAAACAGCAACCAGTCAGTAGGAGAAAGCTCAACCACACCATAGGCTTCTCCAGGGCAGGGATCATACTTTTTTTATCTGGTAACTTTAGAGCCCAACCCAGTGCTTTGGCACATGGTAGGTGCTTCCTAGAGAATGAAAAAATTCAACTGCCATTGTTATGTTATTTGTAGGGCAATCAGAGAATGGGAGAAGGGCAGCTGAGAGGAAAAAAACTTGTAAGACTGGATTTGCCATCTGACCTCCAGCATCAAGATTTATCTGGTTAGAATGTAATTTCCTGGCTTTAAGCCAATAAATAACAAGCTGCTCTGTACCAGGCTTTTCAACACAGACAACATTCTAAAACAACCACACCATTGTAACCGGTGTTACTTGAACAGGCTCCTGGTGTAATTACATTGTTTTCTGCCTCATCCACTGATTTTCTCACCCTACACCCTGGGAGATTTTCATTCATCCTAGATTCTAATTCCTAAGATCCTTTATCTCCTCCTGATCTCTCTCCACAGCTTTGAGTTTTGGGTTTGTCTACAAGGCAGCTCCTAGATTTCTTACCATCAATATTTCCTAAAGCAACCTCTTCAAATTTCTGCAAGCCTTGCTCCTTCTTCTATGGCCCCATTTTAATTAATTGCACCTGTCCCCTGAGATATCTTTTTGTCTCTTTCCCATCCCACACCTGATGCACAACTTCCTGCCAATTTTTTGCCCAAAATGTTTTTCTGAATCAATTTCCTGTTCCCTATGTTGCACACACTGCACTTGCTTGGGCCTTGCCATCTCTTGCTGCTACTGTCACGCTAGCCTACCACCTGGCCCCTGCCTCAGGTCTTACCTTCCTCCTCTGTCCTCTGTGCTGCTGCCGGAGGGACCCTATCTAAAATGCAAATCTTGCCACATGAGACTTCTGTCTCTGGCCACCTCCAGGTAAGTATAAGCTCCTTACAAGCACACAAGGTCTTGCCTGCCCTACCCACCTCCCCAGTTTCATCCCCTGCTGCTCCTTGACTAACGTTTAAGGCCCTGGAGTCTTTGAATAGTTTAGGGTTTGTGTTCTGCACATGCTTTGCTGTTTCATGCCTCTTGGCCTATTCTGACACTGGCTTGTCCCACGTCAGCTGCTTTATTTGCCTGGGTATCTTCTACTTATTTGGCAGCTCTCAGCTCCAATGCCATCTCCTCTGGGTGGGGCACAGTGCTCCTCCTCTAGGTTCCCAGAGCACCTTGTGCATGCCTCAACAATTTTTAAATATCACCTTTCTCCATCTGCCAGTCTTACCAGGCAGGCTATAAACCATTTCAGGACAGAGATCTTTTTTATTGACCTAATTATCTTCATCCCCCAGTATAGTGACTGATGCAGAGTGGACACTCAGTAAATATTTTTTGGGCTGGACAGACATTTGTCAGTGAAGTTTCCTTGCCTTTCTTTTGCTTGCCCATCATTTCCTTGTCTCTGATTTACCAGCCTTCAATGATGAGAAGTCAGTGTGAGGTTGAGGTTTTCTTTTGGAGCCTAAAATTGGTACATTTGTCATTGTACACTTAGCCAAAAAAGAAAAAAAAAAGTCAACTTTGATTTTTTTTGGAGGCTACATTTGAAGTTGAAAGGTTGACGTATGCATCATGATATAAAGTAGTAGTCTTTTCAAATGATTTTGCTTCAACCTTCCCAATAAAACAAATGAACTGTGTTCATGGGATTTCGACTTGCTGGTTTCTCTTTGACACTAAAATGAAATGAATGTGCAAAGGCACAAAAACAGTATGTATCCTCAATTGGATAAAAGCTCACCTTTATCTCTCTTTGACCCTTTTATTTTCACAATACTAAAGAAATATTAAAAATGGTAGGGGCTGGCGAATTTTTAGAAAAGGTATCAGTTCCCACTCCCTTTCCATCCTATTGCCCTGGTGTAACCTTGACCTCCTCTCCCTCTCACCTCTGCAAACACTTCCCAGAATCGGCTTCCTTCTGCTTTCTGAAGCCGACAATAGACATCCACACAATGGAAAACCCTTTGCTACATCATCTTTTCTTGGAATTCAGTCCCCAGGGGCTCATGTGGGGCTTGATCTAATCACTGATCAATGTCTCTGTGGGGAAAGCTGTCACCAGAAATGGTCTCCTCGAACCCTGGTCTGCCTCTACCCACTGACTCTGGCTCTCACGCCCTCGCACCCACCCCCAGACAGTGGAGCTTTGAGCAGAGACACAGCCAGGTCCTGATGGCAGGAAGGCAGGCCTGGGTGATGTGGAGGGGGCGGCCATCTGGTGGTGTGGAAGTGAGCAGAAAGAAAGCACCCTTGTCTCACCGCATTCTCTTCCCTCTGTTTCTTTCATACTCTTTCATCTCGAGATCACAGTAAGCACTATGGCCACATGTTACCTAAAAATTGTTGAAAAGATACCACTTTTGGAGAATGAGTTCAAGGGAAGCCAATGACCCCCTTGCTCCCGTCTAGATTTGCTAAGGGACTGGGAGATTGGGCTTTGGGTATGAGTTTGTGTGAGAGTGTGGGTCTGTGTTTGAGTGTGTGTTTATGTGAATGTGTGTGTGTTGTGTGGGTATAAGTGTGAATGTGTGGCTCTGTGTGTGTACGTGAACATGTGTAAGTCTGCACATTTGGAGATACAGTGTCTTGAGAAGAAGCTCCCTCCCTCCACATCCAATGTTTTCCCCCAACACATTGTTCTCCAGTGGCAGCACCACAAGTGACTATAACTCCCTCCATCGCACCCCCATCACCCAAATAAACCCACAGCCCACGTACAAACACTATGCTTTTGACTTCCGCTTCCAACTTGTTTGCAGTCTCCAAGCTCTTCTTGAGGAGACGTGCCAGAGCTGCCTTCGCTCCTGTAAATAGTTATTAGTTACAGGGACCTGGATGAGAGGAATTACCTAGTCTGGAAAGTGATGCTGAAGAGCGAGCAAGGCTTCAAACAGAAGGTAGGATGTAGGCCTTGCAGAAAGTCTCTGGGCACAAGAGGTGGTAGCTGTAATTTTTTTATAGACGCTTATGGCCACAGGCCTTAGTGGGGTCCTTAAAGGCACTGACCAGAGCAGGATACACCTGCTAAACAGATGTGGTGAAGTGCGTTTACAAAGATGACCATAGCGACATCTCCCCTTCTGTGTTCTTCGGCAATGTGACCTTGTCAGTTGTCTATTCCTTCTCCTCTTGAATCTGGGCCAACCTGTGATCTATTTTGACTGGAAGAATGTGGCAAACTTCTGAGTCTGGGCCTTAAGAAATCTGCAGCTTATACCTTCACCTCTTCTAGTGCTTCCTCCTGAAGCCCAGCCTCTACATTGTGAGAAGCTCAAGCCATGTGGAGAGTCCCATGCAGAAGAGAACTGGGGTGCTGCATTACCAGCCCAAACTAAGCTTCCAGCTGATGTCCAACACCAACTACCAGCATGTGAATCGGCCACTTAGATACTCTAGTCATTTGAGTCTGTAAAGCTGTAGCCACAGCCAATATCATCTGGAATAACAGAATCACCCAGCCAATGCACAAAATCGTGAGTGAGAATAAATGGTTGTTGCTTGAAGACACTAATTTTTTGGGGGGGGTGGTTTATTATGCAGCAACAGGTGACCAATCTAGACGAGGTGGAGCTACTGCTGTGGGAGTGTGCTGGGTAGAGAATAGGCTTTCTTCACAACTGCCAGAGAGTGAGCAAAAATTAAGTTAAGCAGAAGGCAAATGATAGAGGAAGGTACATTTTATTCCCATGTTTCTTTATGGAGAAGCAGTCTTTAAATATTGAGCCTCCATATGGTACAAAATAGTTCAAGGAAAATGTTGAATAATGGTTATTTATTATAGTAAACATTTCTACAATGAACATTTATTACTTCTGTAACAAGATAAAATATTACTGAAAACAGTTAATGGGCTTCTAATGCTATTCTGTAAATAGAATAGTACCTCAGGGATGCTGTACCTCACACTGTGAGGAAGGTAGGGGAAATTTTTCCTGAAAGCATTAGCTTTTACTTAATTATTAGAAAGTTCTCATGAGGATTATCTCATTTGTCTGGTTTCTAATACTTAATTTTTTTTATTTAAAAGGAATATATTTAAATTACACATTGTCAGTTTGAAATGTGAAATTTTTCTTTTAAGTCAGTCTTAGTAAAGTTGGATCATAGATTTAGATGGATTCAGAGAGAACAGCACTTGGGTTGGCAGGGTGCAAGGCACAATACAGAACCTTGTTTCTTCTTTTAGTTGTCTGCTAGCAATATCTCGTGTCAGAGAACGTCAATACCTATGCTTCACCTCTCTTCCTGGGAACATGCCTATACTACTCTGCTAGCCCCTAGAAGGTATGTTTTCCCCATGTATTTGTATTCTGGCTAATGGTATGGTTCATTAAAAATTTCCATGTAGTCCCATTCTCCCTTCTCTTTTCCAGTCCTGCAGTACCTTGGAGGTCACATGATGAAGACAGCAGCACACTGGGTGGAAAGGGGTCTCTGAATGGCTAAGCAGAGCACACCAACACAAACACCCACCTCAATGACCTGCTGCAGTAGACTGTGACTTAAGCACAAAGTAGGTATTTGTTATGGTAAGCCACTGTTAGCATTTCCTGACTAGTCCATATTTACAATTGTAAAGTGCTATACATTTACAAGATGTTTTTATAGACATTATCTCATTTGATAGCCACAATAGCTCTGCGATCTAGGAAGGATAAATATTACCCTATTTTACAAAGGAGAAAACTGAAACACAAAGAGTTGTATATTCTTAGCTCAAACAATGTTCTATGGTCAGTAAATGGCAGAGCATTGAATTGCCTTTAAGTTTAATTTTTTTTCATCTTTCCTTTACTTCTTTTCTTTAATTCAGGTCTGGTTTCCTATTTGAATTTTATTTTGACTCTAGTCTCTGGAGCTAAATATCACAAAGGAGTGCTTTACCTTCTTCTTTTCCAAGGAAGAAAGGTCAAACTAAAGCATTTCCTGTTCGTAAAGTCAAGGTAAATTTGGCAATCATTTCCATGTCCTCCATAGGGGGTCACAAAATTAAAATCAATGGTTTATGCCAGCATTTCACAAAATGTGCCCTGGTAACCCTGATCCTGAGAGATGATTTGTGTAACAGAGTTCCTGATCAAATACATCTGCTCAATTCTGGATACTATATCCCTTTTGGGGATTAAAAATATACATTAGCATGTTAAAGGCTCTGAGAAGTCCTGCAGTTAAAACACTCATTCTATGGTATGGCATTTCTAAATATTCTTTTATGCAGAACATAGTTTTGGTAACTCTGGTTTAGACATTTACTTTTCTGAATATAGGGAATGGGATTAAAACATATTTTGCAGTTCTCTTTTGTTCTATAGTTGCATTATATTATCGGTTTCTCCATTCTCTTTATTTTTCTTAGTCTTTACTCAAATTTCTATGTTCTCCCTCTTTCCTCTTCCTCCTTTTGCCCTTCTTCTTTCTCCCCTTCTCCTCCTCCCTCTGGTCCTTCTCCTCTTCTTTCTTCTTCTTCTTCATCTTTGTCTTCATTGTCTTCGAAAATTATTAGCTTCCTAATTTAGTTGATCAGAAAATGCTCTAGACATAAAACATCTGAATTTCAGTAACAATTTGACAAAATTTATCACGTTATCTTTGGATACAAGGTGGATCAATACAGGTTAAGCAGGTCAGGATGACTGATGGGATGTGAGGGAGGTAGGAAGGGCTGCCTTTAGCCCCACCCCATCAGCAATTTTAGCAGTGATTGGATGAGCACATTAACAGTAAGCTGATTGAATTTATGAATGAGGTGAAGATGGAAAGGCTGGATAAATACACTGGATGCCAGGACCAAGATCTTTTAAAATCTCAGACAAGGCTGAATTTAACAAGACATCATTTAACAAGGATAAATTTAGAGTTATGCTCTCAAATCTAGAAGCTCAACTTTATAACTATAGTATCAGATGACATGACTGAGGAGAACCAAACATAAAAAAAATCCTGGGGTTTCTAATTTGATTGTACATTCAATATATAATTTTGTGGTTTCCATTTAAAAATGGCAAAATAAAGCACTTTAACCCTCAAAATCCACCCAAAACTTTAAAAAGAGAAAAAAGATGGAGAAAAAAAACAACTCTTTATTAAATGAAACCAGAACAATGACATAGCCCAAGCCACAAAGCAAGAAGTACACATGGCAAATACTGTGACCTCCAGGCTGAGATAGGGAAGCTTGCTGAGAGTAAAAGCATGGATCCTTGGATCAGGCAGGATTCGGGTGCGATAAGCCTGATGGACGTGGACAAAAATGCTTCTAGGAGCAAAGGCAGATCAAAGGAGAGTTTGAAAACATCTCTAGAAAGATTTCATTCAACATTGTTGAAAGGCGGGGAAGGTAGATTTTAAGGAGAAACCATGCTGATATGCTCTTTCTACCATCTACCATAGTGCAATTTGCTGAGGGAGAAGACTTTGGAGGTGAAGGGCAAGAAAAGAAGGTAAGAGAAGAAAATAGCGATTGCCAGATCAGATCCCAGAGAGCTTGTCACCTAATGTATTTACTATGAAGCCCAAAACAGTGAGGATGAATGACTCTAGGACTGACGAAATAACAAATTTGATAAACTTTGTTGAAGATAATACTTTGTCCTCAATAAACTTTGCAATTAGTTTGTTAAAGGTAACTATGGCATTATGTACTTCCTCCTTCAATGGTATTATACATCCATACTCTTTCATGGCTTTCATGGTGGCAGAGTATATTTCCCATTCCTTGACTTTGGGTTTGGTTATGTGACTTGCTTTGGCCAATGTGATGTTAGCAAACATGCAAACAGAAGCTTGAAATAATGTGCTTGCATAGTTTGGCTAGCTCTCTTGTGCTCTTGTGATTGCCATGTGAACAGCATGCCCCAGGGAGCTGCTGCTTCTTCATCTAGCTCCAGAGTGAGATGGAGGCAACATTATTAACCTTACAGAAACCATGGAGCCAAGGCAAGCTGAAGCAGAGATGTCCCAGCCAACCCACAAACTCATGGGTTTTGTGAGACACGGAGTTTTGAGGTAGCTTGTTAAGCAGCTTTAACGTTGCGTGCAATAGCTAAGCAGTACAACTATAAAATTAAGTGAAGATTCTGAACTCTGTAGTTTCTTCCTCTGTCTTCCAGCAATCCAATCCTTTGATACTCTTAAGCAAGTAGTGACTCTTCAAAAATAAGCAGAAAGATGGAAATTATGTATGAAAATCTGTAAAAGAAATGAGGAAAAGAATACGAACAAAAGGAAGGTGAATAGTGTACATCCACTTAAGGAATTACTCACAGAAAATAAAGGAAGATTTTAAATAGGTCTCCATATTTCAAAGAAATTATAGATGATCTGATCTCTTTATAAAAATAAGTTCTGAGAAGTGATATAATGGTTACAAGAAGAGATCATGGTCCATCTCAACAGAAGGAGATAAAAAGAAAACAAACACACAAATAAGAAAATTAGTATCCTAAATAAAGAAAAATAGAAAACAAATAAAGAGATGACAATTACATTATGTGTCACAAACTGTAATGAAATTTTTTTTTTTTTTTTTGAGACAGAGTCTCACTCTGTTGCCTGGGCTAGAGTGAGTGCCGTGGCGTCAGCCTAGCTCACAGCAACCTCAAACTCCTGGGCTTAAGCGATCCTACTGCCTCAGCCTCCAGAGTAGCTGGGACTACAGGCATGCACCACCATGCCCGGCTAATTTTTTCTATATATATTTTTAGTTGGCCAGATAATTTCTTTCTATTTTTTTTAGTAGAGACGGGGTCTCGCTCAGGCTGGTCTCGAACTCCTGACCTCGAGCGATCCACCCGCCTCGGCCTCCCAGAGGGCTAGGATTACAGGCGTGAGCCACCGCACCCGGCCTGTAATGAAATTGACCAAAAAGTGAGTAACAACATGTATAGGCTTGAGGAAATAAGCATAAAATTAATTACAGAGAAAGTGATCAACATATACATAATTGATATTCCTAAAAAGATAGAAAAAGTGGTATGAAAAACATATTTAAAGATATGATAAAAGAAAACTTTCCTTAACTAAGGGAAAACTTAAATCAGTATATCAAAGAGTACAGTATGTCCAAGGAAAAATCAATGTAGAATACAGAACATTCCATGCTGATAAATTATAATGAATTTATCACAATTTAGGAAAAAAAGAATCATATGGAGAACCAGGTTTAAAAAACAAAGGGGATATGTACAAAAGACATCAAATAAAGGCTATCTAGATGATCTATAATAGTTCTTCCAAATCCATGGCTTGAATTTTGAGTTCTTGGAGATTAAATTACTATCTAATAAAGTATAAGCCAATCCTAATCAACACTTGGAAGTTATCAAAATAATTTTAGTGTTTATTTGTAAAAACAAGTATGAAAAAATAAGGAAACATTTGAAATATAAAATTATGATAATCAAAACAGTGAGATACTGTTATCATGAGAGGCAAACAGAACTCCTATACAGAAGAGAAATGCCTGGAATTCCTTCTCCATTGTTATCTGCCTGAAGATAGCCTAGTCATCCTGCAAATTTTAGCTCAGAAGTCACCTCTTCTGGAAAATCCTCTTTCTTTTTCTATATTTTCATTGTACCTTGAAAACATGTTCAAATTTCCTGGAGACATTTGTCTAGGCTGTAAGGATACTGAGGGAAGGAACCATGCTTTTTAACTTATATCACTGATGCCTATATTAATTCAATAACTGGCACATAGTATATGCCCAAAATTTTTAAATGAATATAAGAAGAAATAGTAGATGGAAGAAAATAATCTTGAATCATATAGACCTACTTAAAAGAGTAAGAGTGGAATTAATAACTGTAAAGCCCTAATTTTACATGATTTTTGCAATATGTGACAGTTCCTAAAAGGAAAAAAAATAATCAAATAATTATTTATTAAGTTTGTTGGATTGTCTGTTGGAAACTCAGCACCATTTTTCCAATTCAGTGTTCTTTCCTGAATTGCAGGGGTTCAAAGCCTTGTAACTACTTTTTCGGAATCACGGCAGCAGGGTCCTAGGTTAGAGTTCGCCAATGGGAAGTATGAGATTTGGAAGCAAAAGAGATGCAGAAACCATTGTTGCACCTATGGCAGAAGTAGGTCGGTCTCAGGCCTTGGCAGATGATGGACATGAGGTTTTGCCATTGTCTTCCAGACGTCCTCCTGTATATTACTCAATTTGGAGTGGTAGGCTGCTGATATTTTTGCTGGCAGTTTCCTGTATCCTCTACATCCTATTTTCTGTATGTCCGTGATTTAGTAAGACTCTGATTCTCTGAATTAAGTTTCTTTGTGCTTGAAACACCCAGAATGGCTTCTTTTCACTGACTAAATTTTGACTGATACATTACAGAATTAAATAGGCTACAAACTCCTTGGTACATATATTAATTAATGAAAGCCTTTATTTTTTATGTAGATTATAGTAGGTATTTGGTGGTTTTTCATTGGCTACTTAGCAGCCACTTCCCCTGTTAACAGCACTTTAATTTTTTTTTTCTTTTTTCTTTCAGCATATTATGAGGATACAAATGTTTAGCTTACGTATATTGCCCTTGCCCCACCTGAGTCAGAGTTTCAAGTGTGTCCATCCCTCAGACAGTGCTCAGCGCACTCATTGTGTATGTATATACCCATCCCCTCCACCCCCCTCCCATCTGCTCGGCACCCAGTGAATGTTATTCCTATATGTGCACTTAGGTGTTGATCAGTTAATATCAATTTAATGGTGAGTACATGTGGTGCTTATTTTTCCATTCTTGGGATACTTCACTTAGTAGAATGGGCTCCAGCTCTATCCAGGAAAATACAAGAGGTGCTAGATCACCATTGTTTTTTGTGGCTGAATAGAACTCCATGGTATATGTATACCACATTTTATTAATCCCCTCATGTATTGATGGGCACTTGAGTTGTTTCCACATCTTTTCAGTTGTGAATGGTACAGCACTTTAATTTCCTTTTAGGGAATAAACTTTCTTTGACTGTGTGTGGTTTTGTTAGGATAGTAAATTATGGCTCCTATTCTTTTACTCTGTAGGCTGAAGGAAACTTGGGAATTTCTCTCCCCCATATTCCCTCTACCACCTGGTATGAGCCTGAAATGGACATGTGGCCTAAATTTAGCACTTAGATTTTCTCTTTGGACTTTAAACCTTGAAGAGAATAATTAAAGGCTCATCTATGGTCGTAACACCCTGAATGCGCCTGATCTTATCTGATAATAACTAAACTCAGTACATTGTTGAAATGCCTTTATTTCAGCAGAAGTGCCTCCTAAGGCTGCCTAGCCATTCCTTTTGCCAAGACCCTCTAGAACTATTTGATTTCTGTGTTTTTAGTTGTGTTACTCAGCCTTCTTTTAGATACTGTGAGTTTTTCCATATCATCACAACAGCATCCATTTTTGCTTGTTATCCAGAGATGGACTCTGTTGCTTGCAATCAAGGAACTCTGATATACAAAAAATCTGGGAATAGCCTGAAATAGGATTTTAAAAATTTTTCTGGAACATTCTAGAAAAGTTATTTCATCAATGAGAGGAATAAAATACTTATTTACTCATAATCACATTCCTCTTTCCTATCCATGTTTATAATATCGGTGAAATGTTAGCCAAATTAGTGATCTAAATTAGATTCAAACCCAGTAATCTAAATTTAATAAAATGTGCTGCCACTGCTATTAGAAATGGCAAGGGATTTTGAAAGTACAAGAGCATGTATTTTATCTTCGCAATTAGTGGTCTCACAATTAGTGAGACCTTGATCCTGATAATTAATGTCTGGTAATGCCACAGGTGAATTATGAAGGTCCCATTTCACACACAGGCATAAATGAATAATCTTACTATAAACCCATTAAAAATGCACAGGCTGCAAAGAGTATAAGTTAATAAAGTGCCCAATAAATAAATTAAGATACTGGCCATAAATTATTGTGTTCTGTCAACATCAAATTTGTTAACCACAGTACAGCAGAGAAGATAAGATCTTTAAATTGAATTAATGCTGTGGCTGATTTAATAGCAGGGAAGAGAGAAGGTGCAAGAATGAATAGCACTTATGAATGAGGAAAGTTACTTCAGTGAGTTAAAGCTTATACAGCTATGAAAAGTAATGTATTAATCAGGTTGGGTTAGGTTATGCTGCTGTAACAAAAACTCCACATATCAATGGCCTAATCAACAAAAGTTTATTTGTCTGCGATGTCCCATGTTCATCACTAGTTAACGAGATGCTGTTTGTCATGATTATCCTCATTTCTGGACCCCGGATGACAGAACAGTTATCTAGGGTTTTGCCAGTTGTCATAGCAGAGGGAAAATGAAATCTCTGGAGAGTCTGCCTCCATCAATTAAATGTACAATTCAGCAGTGATACATGTCACTTTTGCTTAGAAGTTATTGGGCAGAACTAGTCACTGGTTCCACCCAGCACAAGGGGCCTATGAAGTGCAATCCTACCATGTGCTCAGATGTTAGGTCAAAATATCTGATAAATAGATGAATAACTGTGGCTTAGCTTGAGAGAAATGGCCGATGGCTTAATTTCAAATTACTTTTAAAATTTCTGATTGGAATCTAAGTGCTTCAGAATGTTAACTCCTGGCAACAAGGAGCTTAACTTAGAATTGGTACTAGGTAGGGTATAAGAAGGCTCTTACAGATTTTTTTCTGTGTCCTAATCATCACTCATACCTCCCTTTTCCATGAAAAATATCTCAACTCTTTTCTATGCAGAACCCTAAAAATAAAGCCCAGTAACCTTAGGTGGTGGAGCATCTTTGTATTTTGGGGGATAGATGGGTAATGAGAGAAGTGTTTAAAAGCTTCTTATAAATATTAAACAGAAATCCAATGGCAAATAGTTTGTTTTCTGTCTTCCTTAGGTTGCTGGTCACCTGGGTGGTGTTTACATTTACTTTTTTTCAATTTAGAATGCTTCAGATCATTCGAAAAATACAGTACTACTTCAGGTCTCTGGTTTTCTTTTTACCTACTGATCCCTCTATTCCCACTTTAACTTTATTTATTTTTACCTCCAGGAAGAAAAGTGTTGAGAAACCCTGAGTTGCTCTTCTGATTACTAGGCTGTAGAAGGTCTCTAGCAAAAGCCATGTGAAAAGAGCTCTTGGTACCTTTTCTTTGAAACCACAGCAACAGAAAGGTTTGCATGATGGTATTACGTTTCACTCTTGGTTCTTTGAGTGCAAGGGCAAGCCAGCTTGCTAAAGTTGTTGTTAAAGTTCATGAAAGGCGTGGTGCTGCTTGTTAGACGCCTCCACGGAAATAAGCATTAAGAAATGTGCTGGGTTTTAACCTTAAAGTCTAAATACTTAAGAAAAGATATAGAGTACATTACAGACTAGGGTAATAAACAGAATAATTCATGACTCCCTTAGGGGGGTGGGTTTTTTTTCCAAGGGGCAAATGAGCAGGAACAGAATGCCTCTCTAGCCCTTGAGAGAAGAATGTATTGTATAGCTAATTCTCCTGGGCACAACTACTACTTTATTCAATGGGAAATTGTATTTTTTATTCAACATCTGTTTTATCACTTTTCTTCCCTTAATCACCTCTTTTTCAACATTGCAGACTATTGAATCATATCCCAAGCATGGAAAAACAATTGCTGGCGATCAATGATTTGTATCCTTTCTGTCCTGATCAGCAGAGGGAAATTAACAATAAAATAGTTCACGGAGGCATTAGGACATTATTTCAACCAGTTACTGGGTGCTTGTAGAGCACAGATGCATCACTGTGCAGCCCAAAGTGAGCTTTTGATATTTTGAAACCTTTAAAGTGTATATAGGGCAAAGCTTTCTGTAGATTTGCTGAAAGAGTTTCAGTCTTATTCTTTGGAACAAAGGGTGTAAATTGGTACAGAATAATGGTCATATTAGTGATAGCTACCATTGATTTTATATGTACTGAATACCAGATACTCTTCTAAAATGCTTTCCTTCTATTACTTTTAATTCTTTGTAGGGAATATTTTATTACTCCTAATTTACAGACGAGAAAACTGAGACTTAAAAGCATTAGGTAACTTGCTCAAAGTCATGCAGCTAGTAAGTAACTGATTTTCTAAATTTTCTTTTTTATTTCAGCATATTACAGGGGTACAAATGTTTAGGTTACATATATTGCCTTTGCCCCACCAAAGTCAGAGCTACAAGAGTGTCCATCCCCCAGATGGTGCACACTGCACACATTAGGTGTGTATATACCCATCTCCTCCTCCTCTCTCCCATCTGCCCAACACCCGATGAATGTTATTACTGGAATGTTATTACTGATTTTTAAATTCTGATCTGTGTGACTCTAAAGCTGCTTTCTTTCCTCTATTCCTCTCGTGTTGCTCTGGAATCTCTAAAGCACAATTTTGTGCGTCAACTCTAGCATCCTGAGACCAGACAGAAAAATTGAGCCAGCACTGTTCAGTCTTTCTTTTCATAAGTCACTTATTATTTCAGACACTGTCACTGGGAAATGCCTGGGTTTTGGGTCGAAAGGTGGGATTCTAACATCTGCTCTACCCACTGCTGACAGGCTGGATGACCCACAGCAAGGAAGTTATGTGTGCTCACCTGAAAAATGGGGCTAACGATTTCCATCTATCTCCCTTGCAGGAACTAAAGAGGGAAAGTCCATGAAAATGTTTAAGAAGAACAAATTGCTCCATAATTGAAAGGTATTAAATTTACAAACATTGGTTTTTTAAGGTAGATAAGCAGTGGTTAACTAGAAATTTCAGAATGATCCCTTTATCTTATGTTAATTCAAAATGAACAAACAACAAACCAACAAATGTCAGCAACTCCCTGCAGAGGAAAGAAGCCAATCTTGAGTGGCTGCCTCTTCTGACTCTGGCAAGTCTACGTCACCATTTTTCACTCCTTAGACCAACTGTAATCTGAATTTAATCTTCCAGTCTCAGTCTTTCCTTTTGGCATCTTCTGGCATCTTAGGCTCTTTTGGATTCTGGGTACCTTATAAGCATTTTGGGCTTATATTTACACATCTAAGTGGGTAAATATGATCAGCATTGTCCCTCCCTTGCTATTTTTGTTGGTGGAAAGTGGAAACTTCTAGGATCTTCTAGAGTTCTCAAATAACAGTGACATTTAGCCCTTTGTGTGGTGAAAAACTTCTCTTGGAGATGATGTTTCCCCCTTAACATTGCATTCAAGGCTCTCTCTGGTCTGGCCCTTCTGGAATCCTCTCCTGCCTTTTCCCACTTCTCACTTTACACTCCAGAAACGCTGAACCATCTCTGGTTCTCTACGTCTGCCATGTGGCTGGTCACCACTGTGCCTTTGCTCTAGTTGTTTCCCCTGCCTAGAAGGCCCATTTCCCCACTGCATGTACCTTCTTCCCCGACTTACTCCAGTTTCCTCTTTGAAATTTGGCTTAGACATCACTTCTCCCAAGAAGTTGTTCCTGGTCTCCCACTTTCTCTGTGCCCCCACGTCTCTTTGAGCATAAGTCTCCCGTATCCATACCACAGTCCATCGCTTCACAGTGTTTAGCTTCCTGTCTAAACCACATACTCCCTCAAAGAGAATAACACTATCTTCTCATTCTATGAACGCAATCCATGACATATAGTAAGCATTAAAAATGTTTGTCAAATTAATTAATTTCTTCATTTAATTTTGTATGTTGAAATTAGAAAAATCTTTTTTTATGAACACAGGTTATGTGATACTCATATGCCCAGCCAGTGAAAACACTTGTGTAAAGGTAGTTATTTTCAGTGATGTTTTTTCCTCTTCTGAGAAACCCTTCTCCTCCTCACCACCCTCCTAAAGAAAAGATTGTTATAAACTTCATGCGTTATGGAGAGATGGAAGTACAGACCTTTGAAATTATCTGATAAAAAAACCCATATAGCCATAGAACTTGAGCTAGGTTGAGTCTAAAATTGGACATTCTTTGAAACTGGGAAAATGAGATCTTGTTATGACTTGAATGTGTCTATCAAGGGACAGAGGATAAGGGGCATGAAGGCTCAAAAAACTTATGCTGCCCTCTTGATATAGGTCCCCAGGCCAGTTTCAGCAGTCTAGAGCTCTTAGTTGATACTGTGTTACAAATTACAACTGTGTGTGAATCAAACCCTTATGTCTATCCTTCCTATTTACTTCCAAATATACTGACATTTTCTTCCTCTGATACTTGGGTTCACAAATTCTTCTTTGGGTTTCTCTGGGTTTAAAGTCATATCTAGATAGGAAAAAAATGAAAATGATCATTTAGATAAGTAAAGTCCCAAGTTTTTTTTTTTTTTTCCTTGGTTGACCTAAAACATCAGTTGAAATGAAAGAGCTGGTTGCAAGAAGGGCTGGAATGAGGTGGCTGATTGCTTTGACTCCTCACCATGCTCTGTGTCTGGGAAGATACAGCCTAAATTTTGTGTCTTAGACATTCATCCCTCCCTCTTCTTGCTGTTTGATTTTTGCTTCTTGTTCTGTGCTAAAGTTGCTTGCCTCCTCCCTTCTCCAAAACCATATTTTATACTTGAATATACTTTCTTCTCTGCTTTTAAAATTTTTGGTAATCAGATGATGATTTTATAGTCCTGATTTATGTTTTAGAAGTTACTTTTCATAAATATCCCAAATGAGATCTATTTAGCCCCTGCTGCAGACCAGATGCTGGTCAGATCTGGCAGAGCAATTGATTTAATCCTGTACATTTTCATAATTGGTAGGAATCAGTTTTCTCTTTATTCTAACATTACAGATTTGTAACAATATGTGAAACAGGCTTCATGCTTTCCCTCTTCACTTTCATGTATGGTATGGCCTTAATAAACATTTAGTAGTTTCCTGCAAGAGCATCACATACATCAGGATGCTGGACTTTCATTCCGTTTTCTGTTTTTAGCAAGTGAATTGGGTTAATAGGAAAGATTATTAAAAGAGAGAGGGAGGGCATAGGGAAACAGGAATGTATGTTTTCCTCATTGAATCTTTTTATTCTTTGTATGCATCCGACTGTCTTTCTTCCCATCTTTGAAATCTTCTCTAAGATTCCATTCTCTTGGGAAACTCATCTTGGGCCTTATTAGGAATCTTCTAGGTTATTCAGGCAAAGCCAACTTGGGCCTAATTTTAAATCAGATAATTATTTCAACTCCCAAGCCCACTTAGACTGAGCAAGCTTGAATAATGAGGGTGGATATAGACTCTTATGACAAATTTTTACCTTGCATGTATTAGATATGGCCCTGAACTTGCAGAGGGAAGACCCAGATTGAATCTCTGCCCTACCATTAACTTGCTGCATGAACTTGAACAGATACCTGAATGACTTTGCATCTCAGCTTTCTCATATGTAAAATGAAAAATCATAATTCTTATTCCTGGGTTATTCTGAAGATTAAAACAGGACAATACTTGGCAGTGCCTAATGCAGTGCTTATTTAGCAGGCATTCAAAAATATTAATTTCCCTTATCTCATTTGTTTCCCATAGTGATATGGTACCCCCTCCCTGATGGGGACAATGTTGGCTTAATGCATTGTTCACAATGCCTGTTGAGTAAAAGGGATAATGGTGATGTCAAAAGAACATGACCATTTCTAGGATATGCAATTGCTCATTTAAACATGGTGTATGCCTTTTTCTTTTCCAAATTGCAGGACCTTTGAAGGCTGGTCTATAAATTGCCCTGAAAAGTCACTGTGAAAAATCAGCTTTCAGTATTAAACACATATTTTTAGGACCTGGAAGTATTTTAGATGAGGTTTAGCCAAAAGCCCTCATTTTCATTTAAGGCCATAGAGGTAGATGACTTGCCCAAGGTCACATAACTAGTTGGTTATATCTGTTTATCAGTTAGGGCACCTAGATGCAAACAGAAGAATCATCATTATGTAGTTGAAGTGGAAAAGGAATTTTCTACATAACATTAAGTGGCAGATAGAGCCTCCAGAAGGACCCAAGACACAGGGTTGGTGGCTGCACGACCAGGAACCATTCACAAATTACACTCGTGGAAGGCTCTACTGGAGAGCCAGCTGCACCTGTCACTGGGCACAGGTATTACAGCTCACCAAGCAGGACTCTAGTGCTGGGCCTTCCTGTCCTACCCCCATCTCTGGGAGCTGGATGACTTTCTGCCATGCTCCTCTCCCCTGTCAGTATGGATTCCACATGGAGACTTTTTTCTGCTTGTCTCTCTCTTGGTCAATGAATATCTAATGGGCCTAAACCTCAGCCATGGGCCTGGGCCTCGTACCAAGGAAGGTCAGGAAAATGAGTTTCTGGCTTTTGCCTTAGCAAGGTGGGCCTCCTAAGATTGGAAATTCCCCAACTGGAAAGGGTGTTGGACAGCCCTAAACAACATCAAATGTCCACTGCATTTGATGATCCAGGTGGCCATATGGTGCTGCTTTTACTATCCTGCAATTGCTCTTCTTAGTATAGGGCCAACTCTGGTTTCTAATGTGAGGCTCACATTTTAGTACAAGTATTAAATTTGTCAGAGCTCTGCAGGCCTCTTCTCTGGGCAGCATTGGGTGTGTGGCATCTCAAGTAGAGAAGTATATTAATCTTCTTGAATAGTATGTACCTTTCTAGGATATTGAAATGCAAATAGATTTGGATAAATAACCAATGCTTCAAATGAAATATGCCTGAAATAGTCTTTTAAACAAGTGTTTTTTTAGTAAAAGCTTTTATATAATCTAAACTTTTGATTTGTGTAGGTCAAAGATGGTATTTAAATTGCGTTATTTATCCTAAGATTCCCTGGATTTGGGGGCAATCAAGGAGAAAAGGAAGAATCTATAAACTCTGTACTATCAAATTTGATGTTAATTCAAGATAGTTCATTAAACGTATAGTTACTAACGCTTAGAGAAAAGGAAGTGGTCACTAGGACTTGCATGAATTTACAAAGTGGAAACATTGTGTGTTCTGAGCTATTAAGAACCGACTTCTGGTCTGGGCCAGATGTAGAATACGTGTACCATTCATGCTCTGCTTCAGTTCCTCTGATGACTTTAGCCTGAGAGAGAATAAGAATAAAGAGAGAGGGGGAAATGTAGAGGATACCAGAGACCGATAGACACTCAGGAGTAATATTGACCTCCCACATCCATTTGGAACATGACCATTAAAAACTTTAGAGCCATGTTTGGGCACAGATGGGGATATCTTCATTCTACAAACTTGTTGCATATCTATTTTATGCCAAGAATAAGAAACTAAACATTTTTGAGAGACCATGCTGGGATCTTTATATCATTATCTCCTTTAACCATCACAATAATCTTCCCAGGTAAAAATCATTGCCCCTTTTCATAGATTACATTATACTTTTTTATAGATCACTAGGTGACAGCAAACTAATTCTCAGAAAGGTTAATAATTTGCTCAATGGTCCTCTTGCAATTCCTCTCATGAGTCCCACAGAAAGAAGCCTGTTTAAATGGGGACCAGGAGAAGGGCCACACTGAAAATGGCATTTAATCTTGAAGGAAGAGTAAGAGGTCATCAAGGAAAAACAGAGGGGAAGACTATTTGGAGCAGAGAGAATAGGAGACATGAAGCCATGCTATCCCTTAGGCAATGGGGACTAATGAGCAGAAAAATGCTATTAGCATGTTTTAAGTTGGCATTTTGCTTAACAGCCAAATGAAATAAAGCCAAGGATCATATGTGGATCATGAATTAGAGAGTCCACACTTCCCATACAAAAACAATAGCTTGACTTGCCATTGGCTGGGCATGAGCCCTGTCACCTTTCCCAGCGATGGGAGACTACTTTGCCCTGCTCCCTCTCCTCCACTGGCTTTGCCCCCTTGAATGCCATTGAGTGCAAGATGGAAGCCAAGGAAGAGAACAAAACTTAGAATGGTGAAGTAAGGCCTTCCTAATGTCTTAGCACAATTATTTGTCCACACATTTTGCAAGCATGAGCATAATTTAAAAAAATCTCCAGGTACTAAATTCTTCCTGAGTTTGACATATTATTTAATAACATCCTTAAAAGTAACATGGAATCTTAAAGGGAAAAAAAAATTAGGCTGATGCAGGCTAAGGTGTACATTTAGCATCTGTGTATTGAAAGATTATTCTAAGACTAAAAAGGCTAATTAGAATACTCGAAATTGCCTTGATCATTCTGATTCCTTCAACAGTACATTTCTTTCATGTCTTGAGGGTAATTTGTAAACCCAATTCTTTCAATAAAGTTGCCTAACCCAGTTACTGCTGCTCTCTCCTGATGACATCTGATCTGCAAGTGACTCCCTGAGGTCATGGGGACCAACCTGCACCTGGCTCAGTGGCCAGGTGCTCCTGGACATGGCCAGTCTTGTGGGTAACACATTTGGTCTGGAATGTTAATCATTTTTCACAGGGCTCAACATTTGGATCACCTGGCCTCAGTCAGGTACTCGGAAGCCACACTGCAGCCCCCTCAGGTTGGAACAGGAAGCAAGTCAGGAGCTCCCAGATGCTCTTGGGCTGTTGTTGACATATGACAATCTGATTTAGTGACATTTTTTTCCCAAGTCTGCAAGGTTATGTGGTCCCTTCTTCCCAGTCGTCTGGGAAATGAAGGAGAGTGTCTCTCTTCCTTCTTGTGCCTCTGTTCATGGGTAGATCAAGCTGGATCCAATAAGACTTATTTTCTTTTTTCTCTTCATCAACAGCAACGGCCATTGGGTTGTAAACTGATAATGACAGTGGTAACCACAGGTCCCCAAAGATTTTTAAACCTGACTCCTTTAGCCTGGTAAGGAGCTGAGGTAGTAATACTGAAAAGCCCCAGGTAGTCTTATATAACACAAACCTTGCTTCTGGGTTGCTAAGTAAGTAGTCCAGCACATGCTTTTCTATTTAAGGTAAAGGTTAGGGTGCTATAAACCTTGGAGCTTGTCAAGATTAAGCAGCATTGGGCAGAACGATGTGCTGTGAGCACCAGCCTCAAGTTATTGGGCCCAACCACATTTTAGTGAAATAAGATTGCCTAGCTGGAGTTTCATTTGTGGGCTTGTAAGTGAAGGGTGCATGGCAGATGCTATGATTAAGATTTCATTTCCTGGTTGATGCTTCCACAGTGATCACAGCACCAGCAGGAAAAACTCATACTTGCTGGAAAAGTTAAATAGGGAGTGGTTCTGATTAAAAACAAGAAGAAACAACTACCACCACCACCACCACCACAACAACAACAACAAAAACTTACCCAGAGTGATTAAGAAAACTGCCTTTCTCATTTTTGAAGATGAAGCCCTTATGTTACTGTCTTCCTAATTTATTTGAAGATACCAACTTCCCTCCCACCACCCATTCACTCTTTCATTCATTCATTTATTGAGTGCCTACTGTTTTAGATGCTGGGGATTCAGTAGTCAACAAAACAGCAAAATTCCTGCTCTCCTGGAGAGAGAAAGATAATTTTAAAAAAACAAACAAGTATGTCAGGTTGTGATAAGCATTATAAAGAAGAACAAAGCAAAGTAAGGGAGATAGAAAATGATGGGGAAGCTATCATATAAAGGTCAGAGAAGGCCTCTCTGAAGAGTTGACATTTAAGCAGAGGCTTGAAGGAAGTGAGGGAATGAGTCCTGTGGCTATTTTGAGGAAGAACTTTCTAGGTAGAGGAAATAGTAAGGTAAAAGGACCTGAGGTAGGAGCATCCCTGCTCTATTGAGGAGCAGCAAGGAAGCAAGAGTAGCTGGACTGGAGTGAGCAGAGGAGAGAGAGTGGCAGAAGGTATAGTGAGAACATACCTTTGGAAGATTTTGAGCATATAAGTGACATGATCTCAATCTCATGATCTTTCTTTTTTTTTTCTTTTTGCTTATTACTCACTTTTTAAAAAACGTTTTTAAATTGCAGAATATTACAGGGGTACAAATGTTTTGGTTACATAAATTGCCTTCGTACCATTTGAGTCAAACTTATAAGTATGCCCATCCCCCACATAGTGTGCCTTGTACCTATTAGGTGTGAATTTACCCATCCTCTCCTCCTGCCTCCAACCTGCTTGATTTATGATGAATGTTATTTCCATATGTACACATAAGTGTTGATGAATTAGTTCCAATTTCATGGTGAGTACATGTAGCATTTATTTTTCCATTCTTGTAATACTTCACTTAGAAGAATAGTCTTAATAGTCCAGTTCCATGCAGGTTAATACAAGAGATATTAGTTCACCATTTTTCATGGCTGAGTAGTACTCCACTGTATACATATCCCACATTTTATTAATCCACTCATGTATTAATGGGCACTTGGACTGTTTCCACATCTTTGCAATTGTGAATTGTGCTGCTATAAATATTCACATGCAGGTATCTTTTTTTCTCCCTTCCTCTACTCTGAAGGTATAGGCATCTTTTTTATAGAATGTCTTTTTTTCCTTTGGGTAAATACCGAGTAGTGGGATTCCTGGATCAAATATGAGTTCTACTTTTAGTTCTTTGAGGTAACTCCATATTACTTTCCATGGAGGTTGTACTAGTGTGCAGTCTCACCAACAGTGTATGAGTGTTCCTATCTCTCTGCATCCATGCCAACATTTGTTGTTTTGGGACTTTTTGGTAAAGGCCATTCTCACTGGAGTTAAGTGATATCTCATTGTGGTTTTGATTTGCATTTCTCTGATGATTAGAGATGTTGAGAATTTTTTCGTATGTTGTTTGGCCATTAGTCTATCTTCTTTTGAAAAGTTTCTGTTTATGTCTTTTACCCACTTCTTAATGTAGTTGTTTGATTTTTTCTTGCTGATTTGCTTGAGTTCTTTATAGATTCTAGTTATCAGCTCTTTATTGGATATATAGCATGCAAGTATAAGAAAGATCATTGGGAATTTCTTATGTTTTTAAAATTTTCCTCTGGCTCTTGTGTGAGATTAAGGATGGAAAGTTAAGGGTGGAGTCCAAAAGGAGGCTATTGTAATAATCTAGGTGAGGGATGATGGCAGCTTGGGTTCTGAGCTTTGGTGGAGGTGGTAAAGAGTGGTTGGATTCTTTGTATATTTCAAAGGTAGAGCTGACAGGGTTTGCTAATGGATTAGATGTGGGTGTGTGAGAAACAACAGAGGCAGGGTTGTTACCATGTATTTAGTCTAGGCCCCTGACCAAATGTAAATGCCAATTTTTGAGATGGGGAAATGAGGAAGAGCAAAATTTTTGCATTTATGTTGTCTGGTTTTAGAAAAGTTCTATTTGAGATGCCTAACAAGCTTCCAAATACAGATATGGAATAGAAAATTGGGAAAAGGAATCTGGGATTCAAGGGAGAATTTGAGGCTCTCCACTGGGGACTGCCAGCATAAGAATGGGTATTTAAAGTCATGGGACTAGATGAAGTCACCCAGGGAGGGAGGATAGAGAAGGCTGAGGTTTCTGCTGTGGGACAGTCTGAGATTCATAGATTGAGGGGTGAGGAGGAACCAGTAGAGGGGTCTGAGAAGAGCTGCTGAGTGTGGTAGGAGCACCAAGGAGAAAGGTGTCCCAGAAGCTAGAAGAAGAATGTTTGAGGAGAACGTGGTCTAATGTGTCAAATGTAATAGGAAGAGTGATAAATCCCCAAGAATTTGGCAATGTGGAGGTCATTGGTGACCCTGACAATAGAAGAGAGGAGAATGCTTACTGAAGCGGTTTCAAGAGAACATGAGAGGAAAGTGGAATGAGAAGTGGAGACAGTGTGAGTGTGGATAGCTCCTTCAAGAAGTTTGTAAAGCAAAAGAGACACATTGGGTTGTAGATGAAAGAGTTGTAAGGTCACATAAAATTTTTATTCAACAAATTCAACTACTATAGGCCAGTCTTGAGTTCCACCCTCCCGGTACTTACTGGGGTGGGGGGCGGCAGTGGCCTAGCAAGCCCCTCAGCCATGTGATTCAGAGTGTCAGTGCTGTGAAAGGAGCAGGACCAAGAGGCTGACACAACCACACCTGGGGCCATTAACCTGGTCCATCCAAATGGGTCAGGGAAGGCTTCCCAGAGGAGGTGGTGTCTAAACCAAGCCAAGAGGGATGACTAGTTTTCATGAAAGGTGTAAGTCCTGTTGAGTGATCACATCCACTTAATTTTGCCTCTTGGGGGCTTTTGGCCACTATTGAGTAGTAATTAAAGGGTTGCTTATTTGTCACAGTGTTACCTCTGTTTTGCTCCGTGCTGCTAAAAGCTAACATTTACCTGCTACCAAAAGAGTGGCCCTTGCAAGCCTCCCAGCCTCTCCCTTTGTCACTCTCACTTTACACTTGTACACTTTACACTTTTGATATTGCAAATGGGAGCTATGTGTGGTTCCCTGCACACCATCACTATTCCATGTGAGGCTTCCATGCTTTTATGCAGTGGAGCCCTCTCTCTCTGGAACACTCACCTTTGCCTCTCTCCTTACCTTCTCATCCTTGTTCAACCTCCTGGTGAACACAAGTGGAAGCTCTTGTCAAACTTTTTAGAAAATGACCTGAAGTTATTCATACATTATTACTAGTTATACTATAGATACTATTTATACTATAAATTCTATTTATGGAGTACCTTTAAGTATCAGTTATCTGCCAAGTACATTTTCCTATGCTGCCTTTTGTAAGGGTCTTCCTCCAAATTCCTGTGTTGCTAAGATAGGGGAAATGGTGAGTTGACTGTGCAGGGAGGCCAAGTTTGAAATTATCCCTTTACTCTCTGCCCTCTGCCCCTTCCACTTTTCCCTTCCCACTTAGACCACAGGCCATTTGCACAAGGCCCATGAGTTCAGTCTTCATTAGGCACTGTAACTCTTACTCCCAAATTCTCTCTTTCATCTGACTTATACCGAGTCTCCCTCCCCTTGGTGCCACAGGGCACTGAGTAGTAGGTGGGGGGCCAAAGAACAGTGGTGTACCCACTGTACTCATAGCCAGGCAGATTGGTTGCAGCAAATTGCAGGCCTGCAGCAAACACAGGTGTGTTGCCTGGTTGAGAGTAAGGTATCTGATGAATTCATCTTCAGTAGAGCCTTACTAATTCATTATGGCTTAACTGTTTTAGCTCTCCTCAGGTAATCTTTTAAAAGAAAGTGCTTGCAGAGGAGAAAAGAAGAACTCCCAGTGAGGGAATTTCAGGCAGTAGGGTAACAGCTTGGGAAAATAATTGGCAGGGTGACCTCATCAGGAACCCCCAGGTCAGACACGATAAACATCCACTTTGCAATAGCAGACAGATGAGGAGAGCTGTAAGGATGAATATCCTAGTTTGGGTCATTGCTGTGACATCACAGAAGGCCATGGAGAAGTGCTAGAGTGAGAGTGACAGCTGGTCCTTCTCCATGCCCAGTGTCAGGGCATAAGCAGGTCATGGCTGCAGGCTCCCTCCATTGAAGTCCAGCTCAGGGTTTGAGTAAAGACGATTGCCTCGGCTGTAGGAGGCCTGGCCACTTACTTATGGAAAGTATGTGGCCACTTACTTATAGTGTGACCTCTGGAAAACCCTTCTAGTGGGGCTGAGTTTTCTCGTTGATTAGATGGAGTTACACTGGACCATGTGCTTTACAGGGAAGTGACCGTCAAATTAAATATGTCAAGTAACTTTGTAAAATGTAGAGTTTTACATAAATGTCAGGAATCACCCTTCTACTGGACTGCAAACACGTTAAGGCAGGAATCCTGTCTTGTTTCTCTTTGTATTCCAAGCCTGTCATATGGTGTGTGGCCATGGAGACTCCCTTTGGTGGAGTGGATCACTGGATGAAACCAAGGGTTGCAGGCTGTGTGGGGCAGCCTCGGACCGGGAATCCTGCCACACCTTGGCTGATTGACAACTGTTCACGCTTTCCCTTCCCCCTCACTGCTGATGGGTCCATGTTTTCCCTATTTAAAATGCCATTTTGGAAATCAGTTCTCCCCCAGAGAATACATTAAGGTAACTCTGCTTATGGTAACCTCCTTCCCTCAAAGGCTCATTATTTAAATTATTGCTCATTATTAGCAGTCCCATTTCCCCTGGTAGCTGTGAGGTTCAACGACATTTTCAGGTTTCTCAAATCACCTTGGGAATGGTTGTGCTAAGTCAGGTTGCTCCCACTGACGTGGTGGCCACAGGGAATGGTGGAAGGAATCTGCTGCCATCACATCAAGTAGGTGGCAGAGAGAGAGGGTCAGACTTCCTCACTGTGGGCTCTACCCTGGACAAAGCCTCTTTTTCGGCACTTCCTGAAAGAAAAAGAAAGCCAGAGGGAACCTGGTTATCATCCCGTGAAGTGGTGAGCCCTAACTGACAAGGCTGGACCAGCCTGGCTTCTTTTGGGTTAAAGTATCAGGAATAAGAGGTCACAGGCAAGGTGGGAAGGAGAGAAGCAGAGAAAATCTGTCTGTGGTTTTTTTTTTTAAAAAAAAAGAGAAGAAAGAAAAGTTCCTGCTTTTCTTTCCCATGTGAGCAAAACTATTTAAACTGGCACAAAATATATTTAAGAAGCATATTCTTAGAGTTACTTAGAAAAATACTCTGTATATTCTGGCAGCAGCAAAATGTATCCTTAATAGAATTCATATGGGGCCTTCAATGATCACGATGTTTGGAGAGGAGCCAGATAGTAAGTAATTTAAACATCACAGGAAATTAAATTTTAGAATTCAATTTTGCATAAAGTTTTCTGTAATGAAAATGTCACACATAAATTATGAAGTCTGATTATATTCTTTTTTGACTTTTTAATAAAATAATAGAGGTACTTGACAGTCAAGAACAAATGCATATTTTATGTGAATAGTATTGCGTTCAACCAACGTCCTCTGGAAATAATGGAACAGATGTTAACACTGCTCTATCAGCTATCAGGTGCTCTGTTAAACAGCTCCAAACACAAGTATTTATTAAAAAATGCTAACAGGGTTGTCTTTTAGGGTTATCTAATTGTGGGCTTAAAATGTAGATGGTTAATGTAATTAATTATACATGTAGAATTATATAGTTGGGCTATAATTTATTATATGTGTGCATATATAAATTATATAATATTCTGTTGTAAATTAATTTAATATGGGCACAGGGAATGACTTCTTGAAAATATTAAATAGTTCATAATGTGGTTATAAATCAAAACTAATCTGAATTTCCACTTAATTTTGAATTTTGAGAAGGAGGATGCTTTAACTCACTGTAGGGAACTTTGGGGGTGCTGATTGTGTTTTAGATTAAATCCACAGCCGGTAATTATTTTTAATAATATTCAACTAAAAAACGCCCCAAATAAAAAGCCTGAGCACTCTTAATTTGTTTCAGGCCAAGCTGCATTTTTCTTCAAAGCAAAAAATATAATGAACGTTTATTTTGAAAATTGACCTCCTCCATCATAACTCCAGGGCCCTAAGCAGGTCTTTCTTCAGGCTCACAATGAACTCTTGCACAATGCAGAGACCATGACCTTGCTCTCTTGTGTGGGGGAGAGAAGTCTTGACAATGGATGTCCTATTTCATATTTTCCTCTTTGAATCCTGTTATGATTTCATCTACATGCTTTATATTGGGGGGAAGGGGTCTGCACATATTTTAAATTTTAAAAGAGCATGACAAAGCTTTCTTACTTAATCAGAGTCACACAAAAATGTAGGCCAGGCTGTTCTTCCAGAAGCTTGTATCTTCTTTTGGAAAGTAGGCCATGTCAGCTCACAGTGGAAGGAAGATGAAGATGATGCTCTGTATGACTTCCAAAATGTGGTCATCTTTTTGTTTTTATCCGCTTTTCTACGAGGACAATGACTAGGGTGACCAATTTGTCCCAGATTGCCTGGGATTCTCCTAGTTTTAGCACTGAAAGTCCTGTATCCTGGGAACCCTCTCAGTCTCGAGTGAACGGGGGTAGTTGGTCACCCTAACTATGACCTGCAAGTGTTTACAAACCAATACTTTGAAAAGATGATGTACAAAAGCCTATGCTATCTGTATAAGGGTGGCACAAAGAGACAGAAGTAGCCTGTATCCACTGAGGCTGGACCTCTGCCCCTTGATTGTCATCATGTACTGGGGTCTGGCTGTCAGCTTTGCAAGTTCAGTACTTAGATTTTATGAGCTAATCCATGGTCAATCAGGCTCTGGGACAGATGGAAGAGGCTCCTTTAGTGAATGTAAGGGAGCTCATGCTCGTTTGGATGAGACTTTGTGTGAGCATGGAATGAGCTTTCGTTGAGCTAAGTCACTAAGATTTGGCACTTGGTTTGTTGTGGCAATTTGTGCCAATATAGAAATTGTCTTGAGGTGGGGTGCTGTCATTAGAAAAACCTGAAGTCCATGGCATTGGCTTGGCCATCAAGGGTGGGTTGTAAGGAAACTAGTATTAGAAGTTGAAAAGATGATAATCCCTGTTGTGTTGTGGCAAAATATTTTGGTAAATTATTGCTTCTAATAACTAGGCAGGCAGACCACATACTTAATGAACTTGTAGTGCTATGAGAACAGAATGAAAAACAGGACTTTAGTAGTGTGTGATATTATTGGCCTCATTGGTTGATTTATCTGCCTCAAGGCAAATATTGCTGAAATGTGTCCTTCCTATTCAAGCGCAGTAGTCTAATCTCAGGATTCACCAGGAAGATGCAAGAAGGACACATGGGAGTGAGGAAGCAAAGAAATAAAACAGATCTAAGAACCAGCATGCTGAAAAGATCTTTGGGTGTGTCTTTGTCCAATGAAGTGAGAAGCAAAAAGAGTTTTTAGGGAACTATATACCGAAAGCAACCAAGTGAAGGAATCTGAATATTCAGAACTTACAACAACCCTGGGGTCCCTACTAGGAAGTAATTTGAGAAAGCTGGGATGCCCCTAAGGATATCACATTCCCTAAATATCACTTCAAATGTGGCCAAAGAGACTAAGGGAAAAGAAGAATCTCCTAAAGGACGAATCAAAGAGCCAAGGAGAACAGTGCAAAAGGGAGCTGTTCTCAGAGAGCAGAATCATGGCCTCACCAAGGAGCCTCCTGAGGCTCCAGAGGGTAGGAGGTCCTCCTAGTGTCTTGCCAGCTAGATTCCAGAATTGCTACAGTGTGACTGCTGTGTGCCTTTCCTTTATTTCTTTTCAAATGGAAGTATTTACACATACCTTAGTGGGTAGGTATATATGCATGTGCATATATATGGAGAAGGAGTATATAACTTGTCTTTTTTAGATTAGGACCTCAGGACCAAGAAAAGTCACATCGATCTGGATCTGATGGAGAGACAACTGGACATCACCCAGAAAGATTGAACTTTCAGTTGGACGCAGTGGTGGATGGACAGAACTTTGGCTTCTCTCCCTTGTGGAGTTAAGTGTATTCTGTGTTGGAAGAAGAAAATAAAGAAATATTTAGGGATAAAAGGGTGGATTGTGGCAGATACAGTAAATGATGATCAAAGATTCCATGTGCTCACTCACCTTTCCCAGTCTCTCAACAGTTAGATTGGGTATATGATTATTTAGTGGAAGTGACCTATTTCTGCAGATAGCCATTCTCAGTCTTTTCAAATAGATATTTATTAATATATATAGTACTTTTATTTCAGACAATAGTTCCTAAGTTGCCTCTACATTCCAGTATATATCCTACTTGGTACTTGCATCATATTCATAATCAATAGATGCTATGTTGCTTTTCTAATGATGATGTCATCCAGCATTTAGGGAACAAAACTTAGTTTATGTATATTCAACATTAGGCAGGCTTCTCCCCAAGTCTACTCATCCTGGAAACAGACTCTTGTTTTTACATCTTGGCCATTTTTGTAATCAACCAGAAATGCTACGTACCAATGTGAGACATTTCGTTACCTCCAGAGCACTGTCTATATTAAGCCCTCACCATATTTGTCAACCGGGAAACTTCATCTCAGTGAGTCTTACAGAGAATGTGATTGGCTAGAATTACAAGTTTTCAGTTTTAAACTACTTCTCCAAAGTGTTACCCTAAGGATTTCAGCAATTCTGTTTCTTGGCTTAGAAAGAAGATGACTCATTTAACCAGAATCTTTTCTTGAGTAAAAAAGTCACAAGAGAGGCTATTCTGATGTGGTGGCCAAAAGGAAGACCCGTATCCAAGTAATTGCTTCCTGACCTCCAAGCCTAGAGCTCTAATTCTGTTGATATCTCTGGTTGTCAGAATACCAGCAGCATTGCTAATGCGATTGGCCTTATCGGAAGGTGTGCATTCCTTTCTTCTAAACTGCCTTCCATAGACACACATGTAAAACTATTTATGGATCATAGCAGATAGGACTGTGCTTCCTCTTCCTCTGATCTGCTAAATCTCAGTCTTAGGACCTACCATCTTCACTCTTTGCCCAGCTGCTAACAGAGAAGCCAAGTTTTGTGTTTCCAAGGGAATGGCAACCAGAGCAGGCCTGAGGAACGGCGCTGATGTCCCTGAGGTGGAGGATGTTTCTCACATGATCTGGGGTGTGAGTAGGATGGTTTCCTCTGGGGGCTATTGAACATGCCCCTAATGCCCTTCTCTGTGGTACCAGGTGATGAGGTATGACTTCTGGTGGAGAGGGTGGGTGGTGGTGCGAAGAGACAGGCTTTGTTTGTCCATCAACACTTAACACATTTTTTGTTCCTTCTAAGAATTAGCAACTAGTTGCAAGTATGATCTATAGTTTTGTTAAATATAGTATAAAATTTATTTTTATAATTTTAGTTTCATTTCTTTTTCAGGTTAAATTTATAATAGAAGCTTTTGTCCCCCACTACTTATTTCATCTCTATTTTAAGGGGACTTAAAACCATCCAGAGGGCCTTCTGTATTTGTAATAATGAAATAGAAGTTGTTTAATTTCATTTTCATAATAAGCAACTCAAAAAGAGAATAGGAAAAGATGGAATAACAGATTTATAAATAAAATATAAAAATTTATACATTTCTGAGTTCAAAAGACATAGTCTTTTAAAAAAAAATTAATGTGGTTTATCACATTGCTTTCCTCTTAGATTGTTCTTTTCCAAGGCTTTGTTTTGCATCCTCAGGCTTATTGTCAGCTGATAAACAACATCTCAGTGTTTAAATAATCCACTACTTAGCCACTTATGTGGAGCTGCTTTCCTAAATTTTCCTGATATGATTTGTTCTTATTTCTTAAGAGCTGATTCCTGTTTTCTTGGTCCTGAATGTTGCAGTAAACTCCCTGTGTTGATTTTACACAAAGTGAGGCAGTAGAAGACTTATGTTATAAGTCAAAACCCTCCTTATTCGATTTGTGAAAAATCACATAGTTAGTGAGGTCTTAGTTTCATAATCTATAAGATGTGGTTAACATCATTTTTTTATCTCTCTTACGTGGTGGTTGTGACACTCAAATGGTATGATGTCCATGTTTTGGTGACACTCTGTACACTGTAATGGAACTAGCATTGACTGAACCTCTATTATGAACCGTGTACTGGATTGAGTGTATTTATAGACCTTATTTCATGTGGTTTTGTGCAGGATTTGGATATTATTATGATGATGCAGCATGACTGTCCTAATAGACTTTGATTATTGTCAAGCAAATTCCTTACTCTAGTTCTTTGACCCTCACAGTGGAGCCTTCCAATCCCATTATGTCTTCCTGAGTTGTTTCTAATAGACTCAGGCTGTCCCCGGGTGAGTAACTCAGTGTAACCTGTGACCTTGGGACACAGCCGGCCCAAGGGGAAGACCACCCAGT
Source organism: Lemur catta (assembly GCF_020740605.2). Taxonomy (NCBI): domain Eukaryota; kingdom Metazoa; phylum Chordata; class Mammalia; order Primates; family Lemuridae; genus Lemur; species Lemur catta. The sequence continues at coordinate 187,060,772 of NC_059128.1, read as the reverse complement.
AACTCAGACTCCAGATTGCTGAGCCCTCTCTGCATGCTCCCTCCCTTTTACCCCCCACCCCCAACTTCTAGCAAATCAAAAAGATCTGTCAATTCCATCTTTGTAGTGTCTCTTGAATCCATTTTCACTTTGTCTCTTCTTTGCTAATGATCTATTTCAGGTAGTTGTTAGGTCTCAACCAGATACTCCTGGTAGGGGTAGCCAGCAAGAGGGCCTCTTCAAAGGCTTTAAGGCCCCTTGCTGGTGTGGAGTGGGCATTCCTGAAGGCAGTTGGAGAAGCAGCTGGGCCAGAGTAAGAATTCTGTCTGGGGTCTGGGTCTCAGAATTCATTTTGACTTTGAGTTCTGCTTCCTTAGTTCTAGGGGTGGTGCCAAGAGGTGATCTGGTGGCATGGGTTAGAGGGCATTAATTTCCTCATAATTTTTGTCACAACTCATTAAATCCACTCTGAAAAGATGCAATCCAAGTTTACCATGCACACACAGCTTTAAGCCACCAACACCCCTTCCAATGAGATTGCCATTCCTGGGCTACCTCTAATACAGGAATTCCACAGTCATGGAACCTAGTTCTGCAACTGGATTTGCGTGGCATCTTCAGTGTCGGATTTGACCTACTCTGCTTGCTGGATCCAGCTTTTCTATTTCTTTTTTCTCCCCTGACTGCCTGTTTCTAAGTCTTGATCTCATCCATCTTTCAGACTCCTGACATCTTTAGTTACAGGGCCTGCCCCAACTCTAGACCTCCCCGATTCATCCTCAAGTGAAGGGAAAGGGGGTTTGCTGTGGGACTGGACATAACAAGTGAAGTTTAAAGCCAGTGGATTTAAAACTATCTTGATTATTTTACATTAAGAGCAAGTAAACACACAAACACATATACACATATATATTGATAATTACTGAAACTGATGTTCACATAAACAATACTTAACACTTAATGTGATGCACTCTGGTATTTTTTTTTTCTGGTTCTATTTCATTTTTTTTGTAAAAAGTCACTGCCCCTGACCCACCAACTGCTCCTGGTCAATTGAAGAGGCCCAATTTGCTGTTTGAAAATGCTTTTCCAAGGAAAGCTTCATGAGAAAAGTGGATATAAACTGGATAAGGCCTTATTCATAATAGTAACCAGTATTCTATGTGAATTTCAATTGTTTGTGAGTCAACTCCTCTTCTTTTACCTAGTAAGTATGAGTGAATCAGGAAGGAGAATACCCCTCATCTCTTTTGGAAGAATGTGTCCATGGTAGGACGATTTTAAGAGGTACTGATTTTTCAATCAGAGGATTTAGAGTAAATGCATTCGGCATGTTGTCTTTGTTATCTGCAATCAGGCATTTAAAAATTCAGCATGATTGCTATCTGTAATTTTGCCATCTCCATGAGCAATTCTCCTGGTACTGCCAGTTTTGCTGTTGGGGAATTTGAGATGGGAGTATGGATTGCTATAAGGTCCTCAACTCTAGGTTAGAAGAATTATAAGAAGCAATAAAGCTTTGCTGTCATCCTGGGAGAGGATCTTCATGGAAGTTTTGTGGTGATTGCTGATGGAATTAAAGGATCCAGGAGAAGAATTCCACCTACAATCCTTGTATCCCAGGATTCCTGAACACTGGGTCTCTTATAGAATTACCTGGGAAGCTTTTAATGATTTATTTTTAAACTTTTTATCATGGAAAATTTCAAACATACGTGAAAGTCAGAAGAAAAATGTAACAAACCTCCATGTATCCATCACTCGGTTACAATTGTTGTCAACTCATGGTCGATCTTGTTTTCCATATAACTTACCCACTTCCTGCACCTGCCTTATTATTTTGAAGTAAACCTCAGATACAATAGCATTTCATCTCCAAATATTTCATTTTGTATCTCTAAAAGATAATGACTCTACTTTTTAAACAAAACCACTATACCATCACCACACAGGGAGCTTTTGAAGAATTTCAAATGCCTGGAAATTGGATCTCAGGCCAATTAAATTAGAATACTTGGAGATGAGACAGAAGTATTGGTATTTTCATAAAGCTCCCAGATAACTTTGATGTTGTCGTCATACTTCATGTAGGGGCAGAAATGGAATGGTCAGGGCCAAGGACTCCTTTGGAGGAAGGTTGTAAGTAGGGACTTACTGCAGCAGATGCCTCTATTAAGATGAGGGTCAGTCACGTCTGCCCATCTCTCTGTGCACTGTCACTCTTAGCAAACCATTGCCCTTCAGACCTCACCTCTCTGTAAGTAATTCCCAACATCAACATCTTCTATTCCTGATCCTACTTCTGAACTCCAGTTTCAGGTATCTCCCTTACTATAGACCATTTCTCTTAGTACGTCCTACCAACTTTAATATGCTTAAAACAGATTTTCCTCTGTCCTCCGAACCAGCTCCCTCTCGGGATGGCTCCATCTCTGTCATCAGGACAGTTATTTTTTTGGTTTTCGCTTGTCACTCATATACCAACTAGAACCTAAATATGTCAGTTTTTTACATTTGATGCAGCTGACACCCATCCCATTATTTTCATTCAACACTCGCTACCTTCCTTCAGTCCCTGTCCTTTCAGGCAATGCTATTGCAATAACTTCCTAATTAGTTCTTTCTCCTCTTTTCTCTCCTGCTTCCAACGCACTCCGTATTTTGAAGCCATGTGTATACCTGCTTAAAACACATTTTTTAACAACTCATCCAATGGTTAGATAAACCCTAAATGAACTGCCATTATTTATCGGTAAGTCTCAATTCCTTCATCAGGTATTTTAAATGCTCATATTTTATCATTGCTTGTAAGACACTCCATTTTAGCCATACAGTGCACTATACTCAAACCTGCCATATACATTCTTGCTTCTTCACCTTTGTCCATGCAGTTCTCTCTTCTCTTCTCACCTATCTTATCCTATCCTATCCCACTCCATCCTATAAAAGATCTCAAGTTCTCCTTCTTCCAGAAAATTCCCTCATAACTGACAATGACATCTTTGTCTCTTGAGCTCCTATAGCACTCATTATAGACAGCTTTATATTGTTCTTTGCCACATATACATATGTATATATATATATACACATATGCACACACACACGTACATATTTTACCCAATTTCTGCGCTAAAAGAACAGAAACTGTGTTTTATATTGCTATGCCTTCACATCAGCCAGTACCATATTTTGTATATAATAAAAGATGTTCTCTCTCTCTATATATGTATATATTGATTGATTGATTGATTTTGAATGTACTCTCTAGAGTGTAGTACTGCATTTTCAGAAACTCATCATTAGTAGCGGAAGAATGCATTGCACGGCACCTCCAATAGTAGCTTGATTGATTTTCTATTTGTTGTTCTCAATTGATGAGGATCACTCCAAATTTGATAATTGTTTGTAATCTACTACAGACACCATAGGTGGAGTTGAAGAATAGCCTCGTATAAATGAAACCCAAAGTGCTTCTTTCTCTCAATGCAACAAAAACACCAGGGGCCAAAATTTCACCTCTGTTCTGCAAGTACGTTGAGCAAGACATTTCCATGACCCTGGTGTCTTTTCCTGTGAAGCCAAGGGGTAAAGACTGACTATGTGCTTTCTAAGTTTCTTTGCAACTGGAATATTTTGAGAATTGATGCCACTTTCTGCTCCTTGGTGCACTGTGGCTGCCCAGAACTTGAGTTTGGCAGAATAATAACAGAGGCACCACTCACAGATGATTTGTGTTTCAAAAGCAGTAGATAAGGCAAGGATTGAGTATGGTTAAAATTGCCATAAAAAAGTCTCCTGGGTAGACTTTTCCTTGGCTTGTACATCAGGTGAAGAACTGAGATTGACTCACATTTAGGAGACATTAAAAAATAAAATTTTAAGCACTAGAGATCCATTCAGCAGAAGGAGGTACTCACACGATGAGAAAGCTCACAGATATTAGACCAGCTGAGGGAACAGCAGAGCCATGTCCCTCATCTGTCCTCATTCAGGTCCGTGTGTATTGAGAGCAATTGGTGTGTCCTTCACAACAGAATGTTCCTCTCTCTCTCTTGCATGTAGCTGAAGTTACTCAAGTTAAGTGACTATGTATGACCAGACCATGTTTCTGAAAGAGTTAAGAGGAGGAGCCTAAAATGTCTCAGAGGCGAGATTCACTGTCTTCTTAACAATTTGGCACTAAGGAAAGCATTTTCCCCTCCCCCGTTCTTCTGCTTCTCCATCTCTTTTGGAAAGCAGCCAGTCCACCCTCTGATTCCTTCCCAAGGCTAAAGAAATGCCAATTCAGCATTGAGAGCCATCGGGAAGTGATTGAGAGGCTGGCAAAGTCCCAGATCTCATATTCGGGCTTGAGCAGTGTGAGGGGGGTCTCTTTATTTCTCACGGAGAAATGTCAAGATGTTGTATCCCTCAAACAGCAAACATTGCAAAGCAATGGACATGTGGATTTGGATGTAGCTCCTGGACTAATTTAATTTGGTTATCACTATTCATTTTTTGGTACAGGAGACTCATTTCTGAGCATCTCCTTTGAACTTTTAGAGACAAGAACAGTTCCCAGCTTTCACCACAACCATTCTCACATTCCAAATAAATGAATCTAAATATGAGGACAGAGGGTAAAATTGCAAAGAAAAAAATCCAAAGGCTTTAGACTAATTAATATTTTTTTAATTTTTTTTATTTCAGCATATTATGGGGGTACAAATGTTTAGATTACGTATATTGCCTTTGCCCCACCCGAGTCAGAGCTTCAAGAGTGTCCATCCCCCAGAAGGTGCGCATCACACCATTAAATGTATATATACCCATTCCCTCCTCTCCCCTCCCTTCGGCCCGACACCCAATAAATGTTATTACTATATGTGCACTTAAGTGTTGATCAGTTAATACCAATTTCATGGTGAATACGTGTGGCGCTTGTTTTTCCATTCTTGTGATACTTCACTTAGTAGAGATTTTTTAATATATAAAACCATGAAGAATATTAAGTATGTGCTCAGCCTTTTATTTGAGATTTAATGGAGTTTTATTGGGATTTAATGGAGTCAAGATAAGGCCAGATAAAGATGGAAACTAAAATACTTGGGTTGTGGAGCTTGTTTAACAATCGGAGTCCACAGTTGGATTCTAGAATTTGGCCCACAGAGGTTGGTCCTTAGGTGAGTGCTGGGAGGGGGCGTCCACCCCAGCACAATTGTTGCAGATACACACTCCGCTGCTTGGTGGACTTCATGTCTTCTCTGATGCCTCCCCATCCCTGTCATCGCTCTAGGCCTCTATCCTTCTGTCCCTATTCCCTTCCAGCTCTTACCTCGCTGTTAACCCATCTCTCTAAAGCATTAGCTAAGAAGAGCTTAAGGTATTTTCTCTCCCATTCAACAATTCAAACTTCAAAGGATTGACTCTCAAACAGAGACTTTTCAGGTGTTATGTGAGACATTTTGAGGCAGGAATCCTTGACTAGCATTCCTTATATAAAGCTACTGTTGGGCAACTCACTTTCCTTGCTATTGCTTAGAAATAATTGCTATAAAAGTGCTTCCTTGCCAGAATAATAAACTCCTCAAGGGCAGAGACAGTGCTCACCATTCTATCCCTAGGACACAGCATGGTTCATGGCATATCGAAATGTGCTCAAAGAGGGAAACTGAGGCTTCAGAGTCAAGGAATGGTAGAGCTAGGAGACTGCTTGCAACTCATCTGGTACTACCTTCCACTACAGATGAGAAAAACGAAGACTAGAAAAGGTAAACGGAACTGAGAGTTTTTTGCAGTCACTACAAGCACTATTTCAGGCACATATTTTTGTTATTTCATTTCATACTTTGAATATGCTTTTATTGTTAAAATTTTTATCCCCATTACAGATCAGGAGCCCAAGCTTCAAGGAGGATAAGTAACTTGCCCAAAGTCATGCAACTGGCAAGTGACAGAGCTGGGATTTGAACCCAAACCTGTCTGATTCTAAAATGCATGTTCATCTTGTCTCATCCACCAGTCTCCAGGGAAAATACTTCGAGATAAGTAACTCTTCAGGCCCAAGATTGTGGAGCTTATTAGATCTAGGCAGAGCCAGCATTAAACTTGACATCACCTGACTTCAATCCAGTTTGGGGCCATTGATTGGTTGTAAATGAAATAACTCGTTGGGATTCCATAGTTGTCTTCATTATACTAGTCCATTTCAAACACCAGTCTGGACAATAACAATACATCTGCACAATAGCTACCAAAAGAGGCCTTATTCCATGGTCCCTCACTCCCGCTGCCATGGGAATGGGCCCCTGGTTTCTGATAACCTGAGGTTTTCTTCTTTTTAGGGAGCTTTCCCATTGACTAGTATGTCTTCACTCACTTTTCACACTTTTCTACTCTGACTTGGCAGCTGTTCTGGAAGAATGACTTTGCAGTTGAAAGGCCTTTGCAAAATCCTTGGCATAAGTTGAGGATATTTTCCCAATTTTAAAACTGGTAGTTGTTTTGGTGTTTTTCTTTTTCTTGTTTGTGTTTCATATAAATTTGGCTTGGCTTCTTGAGGGATTAGCAATCTGATCATGTTGCCACCCATCTTAACATCTCTGTTGGGTCCCCACTGCCTACAGAATAAAGCCCAAGGCCTCAATAGGACACTCTTCTTGCACAGGCTTACCCTGCCCAGCTTTATTCTCCTGTGTTCTCTGCTATATATCCCTTGCTTCTCCCATAAGAATTTCCTAAATTTTCTGTGCCTTTCCATGACCACATGCGTAGCATTCCTCCTTCTCTGATGGGTAAATTCCAGCTCATTTTTCAAAACCTAGCTCAAATTCATCACTTTTGTAGTGCCTTTCTTAATTCCTGCAGGGTAGTTCTAGTGACTTTTGGGCTTTCTATAGAATACTTTGCACAAATCTCTCCGACAAGGGAAGCAACAGGATGCCGGGCTTAGGAGCATCTATTTTGCATTCAAATCCTGAGTCTGCCTCTTTTTAGTTATATGAACTTGAGGAAGTTACTTAACTTCTTAAGCCTAAATTCTGTCATTTAAAAAATAGGATTAATAATAAGACTACCTCATGAGGTCATTGTGAGGATTATGTTGATGATCCGTGCAGGATGCTCAGCACAATGCCCTGGCACACAGTAGGTGCTCAATGAAGCAAACTCTCATTGTGATGTAGCTTTTTTTTTTTTTTTTTTTACCTGCCTATGTCCCCTACTAGTTAATGAGCTTCCAGAGGCCGGGCATTTGAGTCTTATTTTTCCTTGGGTCTTCCTCTGGCACACGATAGGACAGATGGCTACATGGGTGAGTGACCAACGCAGCTGACCAGGGCCTCATCCTCAGAAAGGTCCTGTGCTTGAGGTTTAATGCTCTACAAGTACTTTCTTGAAATTCTTAATAATTTTATCTTTGAATTTGTATTTGTCTTTGAGTTAGTGTAAGTGAAGTCCAATGGGACAACGAGGAGTGCATCAGGGGCCTTGGTGCCTGGGCTGCCACTGCTTCCCTGCCTCTCCAGGATGGGTTCTTCACGGCCTGCTCTCTGTCCCCAGTACCGTGGCCCCACCTACCCTCTGCTTCCCTGCCTGCCCCAAGAAGGCTGCTGCTCTCCACTGGGAGAGGTAACCAAGTCACACTGCTGAGGTAGGGACACACCCATATTCTACTGTCACTCTGAGGCCCCAGCAGGGCCTGGGCATAGATAGGGAAGGTTTTGAGTTAGGTATGTGCCCCATGATATCTCAGGTGGGGCAAGGCAGTGGCTACACCTTCCTCAGGCTGCCAGCTCCATGGTGCTCCAGGGAGGTGACTCAGCAGGGGCCTCTTGCCCCTAACAGATCCAGGTGCCAGTGCATCCAGTGGAAAGGCTGCAATCCCTTGGTCTGTCTGCTGCGGACTGGGGTCGCAGGCCTGTGGGAAGGGGGGCATAACTTCACTGCCCTGGGAATTTTCATTTTGCACTGGGCCGGCAAATTACATAGCCAGCCCTGCCTGTGGGCACTTAACAAAAAAAATGCTTATTGAAGAAATGTAAGGTGAAGAAGCCAGAGGGAGTAGTATGAAGATGGAAGAGGAGAGCGTCTACAAACACTCTTTCTCAAAAGTCATAAGCCTAGCAAGGTAGATTAGGCAGCCGGAGAGCTGGAAGGGAATGCGCTATTTCATAGTCCAACCTAGAATGACATGTGCTTTTCCATGTTCAAATACACAGTTCACTTTCCCCTTCTTAATTCAGTTTTACTCACTTCTTCCTTCCACTCAGATCTATCCCAGGACCCCAAAAATATCTTCTGTTTTTTCTTTTGCCAGGATGAATCAAGGATCTACATTTGGAAGATGCCAAAATAGTGATAAAATCTCATTAGAAAGAATTCCTTATCATGAATATAATAACTGTGCTCAGACATGTTAAGTGCTTTCTTTTTAGCAGTCGCTGTTCATAATGAAAAAGCAACGGGTGATAAATTCTCAGCAGCTTTCAACACAGTCTTTGCAGAGAACTTCCCACGGGTGAGGGGAAAGAGATTCTGGATGAGTGCTTTCCAGATCTTTTACTCTGCTTCCAGCAGCTATCTCTTAGCTGTCTTCCAATTCTGAACCCCCGTAAACATCCCAATCTCTAAATACCATGCCAGGAAAGTTCACTTTAGCTGCTATGATTTTTTCCCATATGTTACATGACTTGAAAAAAGGGGACAAAGGCAAACTGGGCTATGTCATTATCAACAAATATTTATTGAGACCCAGTGGATTCAAACTTCTCTTCATTTGCTAAATCAATTCTAGAAAGACACACACACATGCACACACACACACAAGAGGCATGCATGCACGCAGACCAGGCATCAATTTGCTATCGTCTTCAGCGTATGCAGACTAGGAATATGATTTATAGTAAAACACTAATTAAAATGAAATCATTGAAAAATATTTGGGAGCACAGTGGAATTCTTCATAACAGGGTGTGATCTATAGCAGACAGTTAGAAGCATACATCAAGTCCTCCACCTTGCCTGTTAGGGAAAGGCAGGAAGAAAAGGCACAGTGAAGGAGAACTAGACCTCGATAGAGGCTGTTTTGTTGCCAGATCCAGCGTGAAGTTTCACATCCAGCAGCCCTCTCTCAACAATTCTGAGTAAGCCTGCAATTCCACCTCAAAGATTTTCCGGCTTGTATTTTTCAACCCTCTTCCTCCGGTCTCTGCCAGCCTGAGCCACGGGTGCCTGTTCTGTCTTCTATTCTCTTTTCTTTCCTTCCCCTCCCCTTCTCCCTCCTTTTCTCTTTCTCCCCCTTTCCTCTTTTAAAACCAGGAACAATATGTGAAATGCTAAATGTGCCATGTACCTCCAGGCTCAGCAGCATTTCATGTGCTGCATGTTTTTACATTAATTTATCAAAACACAAACATAGCAAAACTGTAATGCCAATATAAACTATATATTCTGTCACTAAAAAGAAAAAACACCCGGCAAAAATACACAAAACAAACCTGGCCAGCATTCAAACTGCTTTGAAAATAAAGTGGGATTTGTTTGCAAGGATTTAAATTGGTAAATTATTTGAATTTCTCCACCCCTGGGTGAATGATTTAGATGGCCTTGACCCCAGCCTGACTGCAGGGATTAATGTGGGATAATGATTGCTGAGGCTATCATTGCAGCCGGCATCATTAATTATCCTTATTGATTGCAGCTTTCAAAGATAAAGCATTATGCTGACTGGAAAATACCCTCTTCCTGCAAGGTCAAGGCTAAAATAGGGAAGCTAAATAATTGCATTAACAAACAAAGAAATAAAAATAACCTCTCAGAACATTGTGTAATTAAGATCCAATTACAACGTTTGTTCTTGTTTACAAAATGACAGAGTTCTTGTCAAGTCATTTTCCCGAAAATTGCTTCAGTACATGATAATTGCATTACAGCAGGTACCCAGAAAGGAGCATTAAAAGGGGGATCAGTTTCCTTGGATAGCTGCCACGGCTCTTGCTGTCTGACTCACCTATGAAAGCATGAGAGCCCCAAGGGACTCATCTAAAAATACTAATGATATGTTAAATGAAGGGGGTTAGATGGAGGAAGTAATAATTGGGCCTCAAATCCTATTATATTTCTTTTGGATAGTGTAATGGAGCTTAGAGATATCCCAAGGATGTTATCACCAGTGTCTGTCTTTACCCCCACCCCCTTCTCTGGCTACATCATTTTCATTGCTGTGAGAATCTTGGCTCCAAAGCTCTATTCGGTTGTAAATTTCTCCAGTGAAAGGGATCAGTATTACAGTTTCTCTGCTATTGACCAGATTTGGGACTTTTTTTTTTTCTTTTTTAAATAAGAGGCTTTTAAGTGTAGACTCAAAGCTATACATGATTTTCTGTGCTAAACTATTTCAAACAAATTGCTTAGATTTTTCTTCCACTAAAGGTGCTCTGCTACATGTTCTGAAGCAGCACCTATTAAGGTCTGATTAGAAAAACAGTGGGCTTGAGGGCCTGATTGCTGGTGCCGGAGTGGCGAGTCCGCTCTTCAGTAGTAGGGCTTACGACCTGTGCTGGGAACTGGGCCTTTTGGGGATTGAGTTCCTTTATTTGAGAAAGTGGGGGTCATTAATATGATCCTGCCTTAGGATGAATCAAACGCTGAGGACATAACAACAACAACAAAAACCTACTATATAAATGATTTCTTATATAGTGGGACTGCTTGAATGGAAGATGTTGTCAAAGGGTGATGGTTTACGCTTCCTTCATTTTATATGAGAGAGAGAGGCAGAGACAGAGAGGGAGAGAGTTCCATCATTCATTTCTCTCTTACAATGGGTTAGGCTCAGTGTTGAGAATTTTAATTATTTTATTTAACCCTCACAACCACTCTGTGAAAGATACTATTATTATTCTCATTTTATAAACAGATGAGAGAAGCTGAATCTTAGAGAGGTTAAGCAATTTTCCTGCTAACACACAACTGAGAAGTGGTGGAGCAGACATTTGGACTCAGGTCACAACTAGCTGTGAAGTCTGTGTTCCTTTTTGATCCATGCAGTTCTGGGAGAAGAACGTACTTCTAGGCTTGCACCTCTACCACTTGAACCTAGTCTCCTTTTTCATCTTCATCTACTAGCCTCATGCGGTCTACATTTCTTAAGATAGAAGTGAAAGATGGGTACATTCTTGTTGTAAAAATCCGCACAATACAGAAGTTCATGGAATAAAATATGGAAGCCCCTTACCCCTAAACCTTAGATCTCTAGATGTAGCAACTGTTAAGAGTCTGGTATGCATTTTTTACACCCTTCTTTTTGTATACCTAAGTTTATACACATTTTTTATTTTACATATAATGGGATTGTAAGTTTTATTCCACAACTTGTCTCTTTTCCTTAAAATTAAACCTAAGAGAGATTTTCAAGAAGTATATATAGGTACATCTGTTTCTTTATAATGACTTTGTAGACTTCCAGTGTAGGAATGTATCATAATTTATTTAACCTGCCTCTTACTTTGAGGCATTTAGGTTGTTTCCAATTATTGTACAATTACAGTAAACATCTGTGTACATCTATCTTTGTGAACATATGTGACCATTTCTCTAGGTTGCATTTCTAGAAGTCAAATTTCTGGGGCAATTTGTAGATTTTGATAAACAATGAAAGATTGTCCCTCAAAAAGGCTATCAATCCATACTACTATAGAATGTATATATCATGGAATGTGTCTGTTTTCCTCTGTATTCACAAACACAGGATATTATTAGTCTTCTAATTTTTCTGCCAGTATTTTTTGTATAAAAAGTTATATCTTATGCTTCTAGGTTGCACTTTTAAAATGAAGTAAAATATTTTTATATTTATTGACAATTTGTTTATCTTCTTATAAAGTAACCATTCAAATACTTTCCTCATTTTTCTATTGAGTTATTTAACAGACATTTGTCTTTTTTTTTTTTCTATTGAAACATCCTAGCATCCTGTCCTGGCCAATTTATTACTCTTGTCTAAGTCACTGAAGCTTGAAATGATGCAAAACCACAGGGACAGTTAATTAATATTCTGATGATACCAGTGGCAGTGTCTTCCCTAGACTGTTTGTGGCTGTCTAATCTTCCTTGGTTCTTGTTCAGGTTCCAAGCCATCCATTGATATGGTGAGCTCCCTAATGGACTTTCAAAAAAATTATTTTTGCTTAAGTTACCCAGAGATGATTTCTATTGATTGCAACAAAAAACTCCAAAAATTATAGTAATTAACAAGAGAATGGATCATAGTCCAGAGATCCTCAGGACATAAGAAGGATTTTGTGGCCTGAATGGGGATGAATGCAATGAAAATCCTGTTGATATTCAAGGAATTGAATTTGGCATCTCCTGGCAAGAGATGGTGAAATAATAATAATTATTATTAAGTTAAATTATTGCTTGTGGTGACCTGGAATGAAGTGTCTACTGGGGATAAGACTGTGGAAAACCATTGTGTTACTGCTATAGGCACTATAAGGGGACATGAGTAACGTAAGACTGTGAGTAAGATAGGTGCTCCAGGGCCCTGGGTAGCTTAAAGGAAAAAAATAAATAAATAAATAACAAGACCCGAATGTTTTGACTCAAGGCATTGGACTGAAACTGGAAGACTTACTAGGAATAGCCTAAAAGACTCTTATTTCTTGAAACCCCAGGAGTGATATAGCTCAGTATCAAGTCCAGGTTTGATCCTATGAGCTGCCAAAATGACACTATCAGTTGAATTCATAGCTTTGTTGGGTCTTTTATGTGAAAGTTAAGTAATTGGTCAAGAAGTGAAAGAGAACTGGAATAGGGATACACAGAGATTTCAGAAGACTTTGGACTGGGCTGAGCCCCAGCGCCCCCCTAAATCTTCCTTGCCTTCCAGATTGAGCAGCCCCTTCTCCATGGTCAGATGAGGTTATTATAACATTTTCACCTGAAGAAGCTTCCATGCAAAAGAATGCCAGTACTCACTATTCCCTATTCCATCAGTTGTCTCTACTCACATAATTAGGGTTAGGTGGCAGAGTGTGGCTTGAGGCCAATTACAAAAGCAAACACGTGAGGAACTTTCACACCAGAAATAAATTAATTAATTAAAAAAGTCTCATTGCTGTATGGTATGCTATTGCATGAATATGCAACAATTATCCATTCTGCTGATGAATATTTGGATTGTTTCCAGTGTTAAGATAATATGGCAAATGCTATGATACATAGTTTATAGTAAATTGCATTTTGGTTGAGAACACACCAGGGAGAAAAATGCATGTTTGATTTTAGTAGATAACAGTTTGTCAAAAAGATTATACTAATTTACATTTCTACCAGGAGTGTTTGAGAGTTTCACTTCCTTCATATCCTTCCTTACCAGTACTTAGTATCATCAGTCTTTTTCAGCCACTCTGGTGGGTACGTGGTGATCTTACCGAAGTTTTACTTTACATTTTCCTGGTGACTAATGATGCTGAACACTCTTTCATATGTTTATTGATCATTTGGATATTTACTCATGTGAAATGTCTCACGTGAGGCACATGGTCTAAATTTCTTGACCATTTTTTTTCTATTAGATTAACTATTTTAAAAAATTGATCTGTAGGGATTTTTTTACATAGTCTGGATATGAGTATTTTGTCACTTATATGTGCTACAAATATCTTCTTTGACTTTGTGGCTTGTCTCTTGCTTTTTGTTTTTTAGTTGTATCTTGATGAATATTGCTTATCTTTTAATTCTCTTTATGATATCTCTCTTTGAACAAAAATTTAAAATGTTTAGGTACTCGAACTAATGATTTTGTGGTCTGTAAATTTTTTATCTTGCTTAGGAAGGCGTTCTCTCCCTTGAGATTTAAAAGCTCTTCTTTAATATTTTTAATTCTTAAGTAGAAATTATTAAGTTATATTTTCCTTGGTCTCCACACTCCCTTTTGCATTTGACATGCCCTGTTTGTAATAAAACACATTCTTATGGATACATGGATCTGTTTTAAAACTTTATTGTATTGCACTATTTGTCTATTTATCTATTTCTGCACCAATATAATACTAGCTTACTTACTGTAGCTCCCAAATATATTTTGATATCTGGTAGGGCAAGTGCTGTCACATTGTTCTTTTTCAAACATTCTTGACATTTTCTCTTTTAAGTAAGTTTAGAATCAGCTTGTCAAGTTTCATAAAATTTTACTTTTGGGATTTTTATTTTGATTGCATTAAATGTATAGATTTATTTGAGGAAAGGATTTATACTTTTAAAATACTGGGTCATTCTATTTGGGAACTAAGTATGCTTTTCTGATTAATAAAATATTCTTTTATGTCCTTTAATAAAGTTTTAAAGTTTTCTCCATATAGTTTTTATTCATTGCTTGGAAATTTTATGCCAGGGTACTTTATGGCATACAACTACTTGCTATGGATGAGAGTATCTTACCTTGCACTATATTTTCTAAAGTATATTTAACTGCTATGTAGAAATTATTTCTATGTGTTCATCTTGTGTCTGGATACCTTAATTACCTTTCTTACTAATACTAATAGCTTATAGTTGATTCTCTTAGATATATATTCTTTGATATCTGTTGTAGCATCAATCAGTTTCATATTTTTGATGATAAGTGGATGCATGAATACTTGATTAAAAATATTTGGGAGATAGAAGTAGATCTAAATTAAAAGTAAGAGCAACCATTGCTCCTTTAACTGCTGATTTGTCAGCCAGGAGTGCTACATTTGTGTAGATGTTACATACAAACTTCTGGAATTCTTGATTGGATGTGGAGCACCTTCACACATCACTAAGGTACAATCCACATTTGAGAACTACTTGATAAGAAGGAGTACCAGGAGAGGCACAATTTGTGTCTATTTTTCAATTGCTCTTTGTTCTGGAAAAAAGGTTTTTTAGAGCAATATTTATTGCTGCTCTTCCTTTTCTGAATTAGCACAGGTTATTGTGGTTACCTGTATTATCTATAGATACCCAAATCCCATTTATTTATTCAGCCTGTATGTATGAAGCTTGTACTGTGCATTAGGCACTGAGGATATAGAATTAAATAACATTAGTCCTTTTCATCAAGGAGCTTGTTGTTTATTAGGAAGTCCCACAAATATGTGAATCATTATGGCCCAAAGTTACTGTGTGTGAACCATAATTAAATAGCATGATTATACTGGTAACGGGGCTTGAATTTTAGATATAATGCTTTTAAGGGTTTGGAATAGATTGAATTTTAAATATAGTGCTATTGAGGGTTTGGAATATATCCAGATAATATTTGATATCTCTCATCACTTCACACTTGTGAATGTTGGTTGGATCACAGAATTTCGAATCTGAAAGGGATTACCTAGTTCATTCTACAGATGAGGAAAGAGAAGCCCACAGAGGCCATCTGCCTTGGTCAAGTGAGTAATCTGTATAAATGCCAAGATGTGAAATTACATCTCTCCAGACCCTTCATCTAGGACATCTTTCATTATACCACATATAATTTACTTTTCCTCAAATGATGTTCAAACCAGGGCTGTATTTTTATTCAGGTCAGTGATTTTTTTGGCTTCAGTTTTAAGACATTATAAAATGTTGTTGGGTTTTCAGGATTTGTAAAACTAAGAGTAATTTGAAATCATTGTATAAAAATTTATGTTATTGTATATATATATTTCCTAGGTAGGAGGCTATTACAAAATAAAATATAAAATGAAAGATTTAATTTTTGGTGACTACAAACTGAGCCACATCTGGTGCACACTTCAGATAGGTGTAGTTGAGTGACATCAGTCAGGTAAGGGTTGAAATCTTTGGCTTTGGATTCCACTAGTGCTGGGCTTTCAAGCTACCTATTCCATTTATAGATTCTGTGAATTTGAACATGTTCTACCCTCTCTGAGCCTCGATCTTTCTTCATTGATAAAATGGGATAATATCCACATTACAGGGTTATTGTGAAGCTTAAATGATATGATGTGTATAAAAGGCTTAGCACAGAGCCTGGAATATTCTCCCTGTTCTTGATGGCTATTAAATTATTAGACCAGATCATTGCCACTGACTTGTATAGTTCCATTTTAGTATGACAAGGTAAATTATTATAATAAGGAAAATAAGGCTATGAGTATAAAGGAGGAGAGAATGTTTTGACTGGGAAAGCCTAATCTTGAAAAGCCTCATGAATGAGGATGGATGAATGCTGGATCTTAATGGACATGGAAAATTTAGGGGTGGGGTGGAGGAAAGGCAGAAGGTGTGTGTGGGGTGCAGAATTATGTTCAAGGTACAGTTAATTGATTAGTTGACCTAGAAGAGAGAATTCATAAAAATTTAGGTTGAAGCCAGATTATACAGAGCATTTAATCACATTAAATGTGCAAGGTTAAGATGTTTAAACTCTTCTCTTGGTAGTGGGGAGCCAATGAAGTTTTCAAGTAGAAGAGTTGAATCAGCAAATTCGTATTTCAGAAACATTAATCTGTTAGCCAAATATAGCCTGGAATCAGGGGGAAAACTAGAGACAAACAGATGATTTAGTAGACACAATTATGAGGTGGTGACAGGCTGAGTGGTGGAGATGAAAATGATGGGGAGAATGCAATGTGCATTATTATACCAAATTGCCAAAAAATGGTTACTGGCTGGATATGTGACAAAGTAGCTTTGAGCTCAGTAACACTTATAGAAGTGGGGGACTCATCAGCAGGGAGTAAATTTTGTACAAATTTTCATCAAATTCTGTTTGAAGTGGTGGCAAGATATCCAAGCAGGATTGTCCCAAAAATATTCAAGATTGACAATAAAATAATGTAGGTTTGGACATTATCAGCAAGAAGTTAAGAGGCCAGTGATGAGAAGGAGAGATGGTTAGTGGTATTAAATTTTAGAAATATAAAAGTGGAAGGAAGGAATGATGCATGAATATAGCCAGAGGAGGCATCTAGGCCAAGTGTTTCTTTTCTTTTTCTTTTTTTCCAAAAGATGGGGAAGGCTTATGAAGTTTGAAGTTAGAGGTGATGGGGATGATTGGAAGTCATTTAAGAGTGAAGGCTTGTGGAGAGTGGTCTTAATGTGAAATATGACATCAAGAGGCAGATGAGGTGAGACTCATGATATCATGACTATTTTCCTTGCAATGTTCCGAGTAATTTCCTATCAGGTTCTGCAGCACTTATGAGACACTTTGCTCAGGATAGCTATGTTTGGATGAAGTAGGAAGAAATTTGTGTATATTTTCTAACTTTTGCTTGGATAAGATTGTCCAAATTGAATGGAACTGCAAAATGATGCCTTTTGCAAAATCAATAATTAAAACTCAAGATCTGAATTCTATGTGGCAGAAGGCTTCTAGGTGAGATATTTTGCTTCTTAGCTTATACTGACAAAATAAAGAAAAATGCAAGCATTTCCTGACATAAAATTAGGAAAATGAATCTGTCAACTGCTGAAGTATTGTTAGAGTGCTAGGGTTTGGATTTGCAGTGTTTGATGTCACAATTAATTTATCATCGTCAAAGCATGACTTCCTGTTTTTGACCCCACACCAAAAAGGCGTAAAGGAGTTTGTGAAGAAAAGCTTCTTGGAAGTCAAATGGTTCGTCCAAAACAGCATTTTAATGATTTAAGTAAAAATGAATCAGAAACACGTGGATTTAATTTCCCTTAAAATTCACATGGGTTTGAAACTTAAAGGAAAATAGTACTTGGCACAATGTGTTTAGGGTTTGGTTAAACTCAAAACATTTGAAAAACTCTTTGGAACCCTGGTAACTTCAAAATACATCTGGGCTTACCCATCCATGTGGGCATGGTTACAAAACCCTCATCCTTCGTGGCACTATTCAAACATTCTATCAACATGTTTTGGTTTTCAAAAGGCTTAATTAGGATAAAATCAACAAATTTTATTGTTTGCCTACTATGTGCAATCAATAAAGTGGAGAGCCACAGTTTTCCCCATTTCATAGTTAGGAAGTCTTTACCAGAGTGTGGTCAAGGGAAATCCCCATGTAGACAAAGTCAGAGTGGACCGCTAGCGTGATCCTCTGGGAATTAGAATTCTATTACATTAACCAGTCATAGTCATATCCTCTGCTATTGTAGAATTCCATTAAATTTCAGGAGCATGAAAAAGAGAGCAGTTATACTATATAGTACTAAGTTGGTAATCAAGCATTTGCTTTGGATTTTGAACGATTGCTTTTAAAGGTCATTTTAATGTGTGTTGAAAAGGCAATACATGCTTAAAATGTTACATTTGGGACATTAATTAGAATATGTAAAGAAGACCATGAAAATGAGGAAAACTAGTGGTTGGCAAAGTAACTTCTTTGCAGTTGCAACCCCAGCTAACCCACATGGCAAGTCCGTTTGTTAGCAACTCAGTGGCAAGGGTATTTGTAATGAAACCCACAGAGGTTCTGTCTGAAATGTGCTCGTATTATTTATAGCCAATTATATTAGTCCCAAAGCTGAGTGACACCTAGGGAGATAATTGAATTTCTTAGATTTCTCCCTTTATACTCTCTGCCATGATCAGAAAAACACAATTTTGAATGCTCCTCTCTCTTAGGGTAAGACCACGCAGTTCGTGTAATTGGATGAATCTCCAGGGAAAGCTGGCTTCTCCACTGCATTTTATAAAAGCTTTATGGAAAGCTGGCCTCAATTTTTTAGGTAACTTTTCCAAGAGACAAGAAGGATGTGACTTGAAATAATCTCTTGTCATTTTTACCCAAGGAAGTTTACAAACCTTAATTATACATTAAGAACTGCTTAAAGAAGTTGCCTTATAAGGTATGGGTTACATGAAAACAATAATCTGTAGAAAAGGACAGCATTAGTTGTTTGAATAAACAGTAAAATGCAACGTTTTGAGAAGTCCTCCCTGCCCCCACCTCCCTTTAAAAAAAAAAATCCTAGATAATTGTGGTTGTAATCAAACCTTGGGAGAGGCTGTCATATACAGTGCCCCAGGTAATGGTGATCAACTTAGATAACCAGCCCCAGGTTATAAAAAGATGACATGTCGACATGTGAGAGATACCAGGAAATAATCTATCTACATTCATATAAAAGTTTGTATAGCTCTAATCTCCTTTCATATTCATGCTTCCTGATGCCCATCTGACATTCTTGGCAAACATAGGAGGAAATCAACTATAGATATAATATGCACTACTTTAATTCAGCAAATTTGAGATCCTGAGATTTGAGAATATTGGAGGAAGCAAAGCAGTATGTCTTTCATTAAAGGAGGCAGAGAGGTTAATGGAGACTTCTGCATTACTCAGAGCTGTGTTTCTTATGATCCCTTAGTTACAGCTATATTATTCTCATCTGCTCCACTGAGGAGACATTTAAATATCCCCCACAAACTTAAATAAATAGTTCCATGTTTAGAAGGTAAGAACTTTCTCGGTGTTGCTAAAATCCTTAGGGACTTTTAGCCTCACTCGTTTTGCTGCTGCTGCTGGTGGTGTGGAATTGCTAAGGGAGGTAGCAGTGTTCTTTCTTTAAGGACCAAAGAAATGGCTGACAAAAACATCATAGGTGATGTTCCTACATAACAGTCAACGGAAACATTTCATTTCTTTAATTAATTATATAATGGGGCTAGGTGTTCATGGTACCAATTACTACTCATGAAAAGCTTTTTTTAGATGGGAACTAGAGGATTTTTTTGAGGGGTATGAATTAAAGCCTCCTTTCCCCCTCCTCTCTTATTTCCACATAAATTAATTCTACAATTTAATAAACTAACAGGTGGTTCCACTTCAGGCTGAGCAGATGTTAGACTGAATGAATGGAGTCCCCTCTTGTGTTCGATATATCCCTGAGCTCTTTCTTTCTTTATCTCTTCCCTTTCCCTTTTCTTTTGCACCCCCATTTCTGCCAGATTTATGAACAGCTATAGTATGAGCTGTTTTGTTTCAGCAATATTAATATTAATGACTGACAAATGCTGATTTTACACATATTAGTGACATTCATAATCTCAAACATGTAGACATTTTTCACCAGATAATGAGGTAACAGATTGCTAGACCAGAAAATTTCCTTCTCTTGGTGCCTATAAGTAGATAAGTTCTATTACTTTACAGATGGAACTCTAAATTGGAAGCTCATTCCTGAAGAAGTTAAAAGAAAATATAAAATTAGATTTGCTATTCAGAAAATCCCTATGTCATAGTTCAGAAGTCTGACGTATTACTTCAGTGACTCTTTGATTCCATTTTTAGCCATTTCTGAGAAACAATCTCCCAGTTTAAAAAGGAGAGCTTTATATGCCTTTTTCCTCTTCAGATCTAACCTAGAAGTGATTCCATGTTCTTCCTCAATTTCACAGAAACTGTGTAAACAATGGGACATAAGAAGTGAATCAAGAGAGGAATGATAATGTTTCCAATGCAAAGAAAATATAAATATTTGAGGTGGTAGATATCCCAATCACCCTGATTTCATCATTACACATTGTATACATGTATCAAAATATCATATGTACCCCCAAAATATGTATAATTGTGATATATCAATAAAAATATAAAAATAAAGAGGCTAGGAGACAGCTGTTGCTTTTAATAAATTCTCTTAAAATTGTTCACCTAGGGAAATGCCTTTTGATAATATTCCAAATGGTGATCTTTAGATGAAAACTATTTTTAGTTTTTATACTAAAATTATATATATACACACATTAATATATATACATCTGGCAAAACTTCAGATTTTAGTTAATAAAGACTTATTTTCTGGATTGTACTTCTGACTTCTTTCTAAAATATACATGGAAACTTATGGCATATTCCTAGCTCTCTCAAACTTTGATAAGTCATTTTCTCCCCTTGGGACTATCCAGATATAGCTGAGACATTGCTGATGAGAGGAAAAAGTCACCCTTAGCAATTGATCATCAAGATTGAGACAAGACTCACAGCATCTATCCCATTCTTGGCTTTTCCCCTTTTATTCTTTTTGCTAAGCCTTCCCTTTCAATGAGAAAGGAAGATAAGAAAGCAAAAATGTAGAACATATGATTTCTCTCCGTGTTGGGATAGTTCTCTTGGTTATCTTTGATTTTTCTTAGAAAAGCACCAAGAATAAATTCTATTTCTATTGTAAGTGGGTTCTCTGGAAAGTTACAGATGTTATCTACATACACAGATTAGTTTCTTCTACTACAAAATGGAGTTGTCGGGACCTGTGGGGAGGTAGAGCGTTCTGAGAACGTGGGTTCAGCGTGTGAGTCCGAGTGAGGTGTGGAAGGAGATTCCCCCAGTGGTCACAGTGTATAACGGCCTGCAGTTCTACTTTCTCTGGTCTTTCTCTGCCTCTCTGGTTCAGCCTGCTGCTTCCTTTATTACCTACACTCTGATTTCTGTTGTTCCTGACCTTGACTTTATCTATCAGGCCTTATTCCACGGTGTATCTGGTGATGCGGATCTGACAATGTGATTCTCATCTCTTGCATTCCCCATTTGACTTCCTGTTTGCTGCTTCAATTTTTTCCTAAATCTTGACCTCTGAGCTCCTGACCCCTGGCTGATAACCTGATTTCTGCCCTGATAAATTCTTAACAAGCTCAGCGTCAAAGATCTGAGGTCTGTCCCCTGGTAGGGGGCTAGTGTCCTCTGAATCTCCTTATCTCAGATCATATAGAAATAAAATATTGTTAAGGATACTGTCTACCAGTATCAAGTACCTGTTATGTTCTAGACTTTGTGATAGGAATTTTATACATGCTTTCTCTAACTTAGCGTGGTATCTCCAACCTAGTGAACCCGTATAGTACAGTGTAAGAATGCAAACCTTGGCATTTGGATCCACGGATTTGAATTTTTGTCACATTTAGTAACTATGTGACTTTGAGCAAGTTACTTAAACTCTCTGTGCTTCAGTTTCCTTGTCTGTAAAATGAGGATAATAACAGTACATATCATATACAGTGTTTGTGATGATTAAATGATTTAAAACAAGGAATATGCTTATGATTGTACCTGGCACAGAGAAGAAGCTTAATAAATGTTAGCTATTTTTACTACTATTTTAGGTCAACGTTCTTTGGAAGCATAAGTACATTAAAATATGATTATTGTTAGAATTATATTTGTTTCTGGTTAGTTATTTAATTGAATAATTATAGATTCTATTTTCTCTTAAATAGTTATGGTACAATTATTTTTTTGTTTTTGTCGCAATGAAAAGTGAAGCCATGAAGATATCTGGAAGATACTGCTAGTTTACATTCTTTCTACTTCCCATGAACTTCTCCCACAAAACAAGCATTGTTTTTGTTTCAGTGAGAAAAAATTAGAAAATAGGAGGACAAACCAGAAAAAGCTGACATATTACCTAAACCTACAGCAAATTTAGTCCTCTGGATGTCTATAATTAGTCAAAACCTGAGATCTGTTTAATGGTATCAGGTGTCTTGTTTGTGTTCTACTGATACTCCTGCTTCTAAAGTAATGGGGTCTGTTTTTGACTAAACATCACCCAAGAGGGTGAGTTATAAAATTCCATAGAAATGATTCATTCCACAAGTATTTTTTGAGCACCTGCTTTGTCCTAGGCACTGTCTAGCTCTGGAGTTTTAGCCATAAACAGGTCAGGTGAGGTCAGTCCCCTCTTGTCTCTCACATTCTAAAGAGGGAAATGGTGCAAGGAAGAACATAAAAGATGATGATGGGATGGCAAGTGATGGGGCTGTTGGTTGGGTGTTCCTTTAGCCAGGGAGGTCAAGGAGATAATAAGAAGGAGACAGCTGTGTGAAGACCTGGGACTGAAGGGTCAAGCAGAGAGCACATCACACTAAAAAAATGCCCTGGAGTGGGCAGGAGTGTGGTCTGTTGGAGGAAACGAAGGAAGCCAGTGTGGCTGGAGGGTCATGAGAGGTGGACCATGGCAAGGAAGCATTTATTTTTTTTTTATTTTTTATTTTTTTTTATTTTTTATTTTTTTATTTTTTTTTTAATATATTTTTTTTTATTTCAGCTCATCATGGGGGTACATAAGTTCAGATCATATACATTGTCCCTGTCCCGCCCATCCCCCCGAGTCAGAGTCCCAAGCGCGTCCGCTCCCACTCTCCAGACAGTGCGCCTGGCACTCGCCATGTATTCATACCTCGATCCCCTCCCCCCCCACCTCCCCGGGTCTGCACCCTCAGGCATGACCATTCCCCAGAGGGTGCGCAATGCACTCGTCATGTAGGCATACACCCATCCCCTCCCCCCACCCCCCCCATCCCAGTCTGATATCCAATTGGTATCCTTCCCTGATGTACATTTAGGTGATGATCAGGGAAACCAGTTTTCTGGTGAGTACATGTGATGCTTGTTTTTCCATTCTTTGGATACTTCACTTAGTATAATGGGTTCCAGCTCTCTCCAGGAGAACCAAAGAGATGTCGTATCATCGTTATTTCTTATAGCTGAGTAGTACTCCATGGTATACATATACCACAGTTTACTAATCCATTCGTGGATCAATGGGCACTTGGGTTGTTTCCACATCTTTGCGATTGTGAATTGTGCTGCTATAAGGAAGCATTTAGACTTTTGGTAAAATAGAAAGTCACTGGAGGATTTAAAGCAGAGGAATTATAGCCAACATGCTTTTTACCAAGTTCACTTCGCCGTGTGGAGAATGGATGGCAGTGGGGCAGGTGAACAAGTGAGGAGAGCACAGAGGACCCCAGTGCAGTACCCAGGCCAGAGGCGGTGGTGGCTGGGACTAGAGCCCCCGGAGTGAGGTTCAGGTGCATCCCGGAGGCAGGGCTTGGCAGTGGATTGGAATTTGGGAAGAGAGGGGAAAAGGATCCAAGAGTGGTTCCTAAATGTTTGGCTTGACCAGCTGGGTGGGTGGTGGTACCATTTCCTTAGACATGGGAAGATTAAGGAGAAACAAGTTTGGGAGTGAAACCAAATGCTTTGTTTTGATCAAATTATTTTTGGAATGCTATGAGTCAAACATATCAGTGACCGAAAGGAATACTTTTGTTGAAGCTATCTGCAAGTATAGCTTGGAGTGTACAGTATATAAATAAGCAAAAACTTAGGTGTTAAAAAATTCCATTTGAAGGTGTAATACAGACTTGCAAAACAAAATGTAATTAAAAAGATCCATTTGATTTTTTGTGGAAATGAAGAGATATCAAATTGTCATTTTACTACCAATAGTTTGCTTAAAGATAATATATCTTCTCTTAGAATTGTAATAATGATCCTTTTCAGGATTTTTCCCTTCCCACTTTCATTACTTGTTCAAAACATTTTTGTTGTCAGATTTTAAGAAATTTAATCTTAAATGTTTTTATCTTATTCTGAGTTGATGTAGATTCTTCACGATTAAATAGAAAAAAGACTACTAACAGTGTTAGGATATAGTTCCTAATTGACAGGTGAAGATTTTGTAATACTCCTAAGTCTTCATTATGGTCTTTATCATGAATTTTTTTAAAGCAATAAGCTCAGGAAGATTTGGTGCCCAACTCATACTTTATATTATCTATGAGCTAATTTGGCAGTCATTGCTTCATCTGTAGTTTAGCTGCCTTTGATTTTATTACATAAGCTTTATAAATATACACTCGAATACTATATTGTTTTGCATTAACTTTAGACACTAATGACTACTTTTGGTATATTAAGGCATATAGAAACAACGAGTGTCTATCATTTAGAACATAATGAAATACTAAACTTCTCTTATATTCTCATATTTAGCTAAGGATTAAATTACAAGTTTAATTTACTGATTTAAAAAAATTCGCATCTAGTAGACTGCAGTGCGTGCAATGATATGTGCTATTTATACAAATAGCATGGAGGCTAATTCAGACCATTTCATGGAAATGGTTTATGTATTGTAATCATGAGTCTGTACACAGTTATCCCTAAATTTAAAACAATGTAAATTAGCCAAGCCAATTTAAGTCTTGCCAAGAAAGAATATTCCTTAAAGCCATGTTTTTAAGTCTATTAGGTTAAATGCAACTATATTCTGTAACTAATAAGTGAGAGGATTTATTGAATTTTGAAACCCACTGATTGTAAGTTATGTTTTTAAAGTTAGTTAAACAACTTAAATATGTTTATAATAATTTCATTTCCTATGTGACATCTAACTAATGAGGAAAAAAAAGGCTAGGAGAGAACCGGAGTTGGTTTAATTGCTGTCATGGCCAAAGCCAAGTTTAAATCCTGCCCAAATGCCACTTATCAATCACAGCTTTAGAAGATTAAACATGATTATAGTGGTATTTCTCCATTATTCTGATATACAAGTCCGTGTCCAAGCTATCTAGAAGCCTGCCATTGAGTTTCACCTTTGAGGTGAGAAAGTAGCCTGCTGAGTACTTATTTCAAGGAGGAAGATACATTGCTTAATAGAAACTGGGTAGCAATTACAGCTAATGTGTTCAACTTCCTTTGTACCAAATTCATGTGAATATTCTAGACTATAAGAAGATAATTGATATCAGTGTTTTCTCATTTAGATTACCTTTTACAGATTTGAATAGGTTTTTCTGTGCCCAAGAAATTTTGCTTAATAAGTCTGGTTTTCGCTTGTTTCATTTGGAAGAAAAGTCTAACTTAGCTATGTTGATTTAAAAACTGATCTGAATAAGCATACAATATGCAGTAATTTCTTTCTTTACTTTTTGATAAAATGTGGACTCTGGGATGGGAAATGCTTGGTTCAGGATTTTTATTCTCTGTTTGGTTCAGGGTACAGTCTAATCTGAATACGGTTTCTCTACTATTTTCTTTCCTCATTCTTCTTTTTCTTGGGTATATGAAGAGAACCACTCTTTCCAGGGGCAATTTTGGTTTTATTTATTTCTAAGCACTGTATCATGGTTATGATGTTCATGTTTCTTCATTAAAAGATTTGGCTTGATTTTCTCCCAATGTACATTTCTATGGGTATAATAGGAATTTTAGTTTGGATTTCAAAACTATGGGTGCTGTAGTCTACGTTTACCTTTCCCATCTCAATCTGATCATGGCAGAGCTTGGGCAAGTAGTTTCTGCTATGTTCTGTGCCTATGTTTCCTAATCTGTTCAGGGGGCTTCTGATGCCTCACATGGTGTTGTGCGAGGGAAAGTTCCCATGGCCTTGATGTCCTCTACAGGCAGTTCCAGACTGCTGTCAGTAGCAGTGACTGTCTGCGGCAGCATTCATTTGAAGAAGCGAGTGTTACTGGAAGTGCTGCATCAGTCAGCTTCATTTGGTGTTTAAAGGAGACTTCAGAGAAGTTAGCTGATGGGAAGCTGTTTCTTCAAGAATTTTTTGAGCCCAGCTCTGGAGATAAACCTACCACCTGATAAGTACTAAATAGTAACTGTACATTTTCAAGATATGCTATAGCCAAAAGGTAGTAATTATATGCCACCACAGGAAATACATTTGACTTGGGGTTTTAGGTATGATGTTCATTAGAAAACATACTTTTGGGGGTGTTGGAAAAGATTCCTATCAGCATGGAGTCATGAATAAGCATATAAGCCAGGTTCTCTTGAATTTGTTAAACAAACGTTGATTAAATATTTCCTGTATGCCATGAAATGTGCTAAGTATAGGGGATATAATGATAAATAAGACAAATTCCCTGTCTGCAAAGACTTCCATGCAAGAAGGGAAAGGCATATAACAAATGAGTACAATATATTTTATTAGATATTGGGATAGAAGTGTACATTGGAAGTGAGTTCCATTTTACATAAGGTAAGAGGGGAACCAAAAAAGATTTTGGGAGGCATCAGCCTTGAGCTGAGTCTTGGTAAACGCAGTGTGGGGCACACAGAGGGAGAACATTTGGGAAGGGCTGCACCAAAGCCAGTGGCTCACAGGTTGGTGAGGCTGTTAAAGAAAAAATTCATGACGCTTGCTAAAGATGGTAAGGCAGGTTTTATTCAGGACCATCACGGTAGGTGTAGGACCACTGCAATGGGGTACTGCAGTGGAGAGAGAGATTGGGCTCAACTCTGAATACAACAAAGAGAAGTGGGAATTTGTAGTCAAGGAGCAGGGCAGGACAGTTAGTGGATGGAAAATTACTAAGAGGAAACATCAGGGGTAAGGGGGATTCTGGCTAAACCAACCTAACAGGATTCTTACTGAGGACAGGCCAGGGTGATCAGACATCACCTGGGATATGGTGGAGGATGAGGAACCTGATCAGATAATGAAAGGTGGTCAGATATTGAGGGCAGGGGTTCTGGTTAACTGACTTAGCAGGATTCTTGCTAAAACTGGACAATGCAGAGAAAAACATCAAGCCCAAAAGTGAGGGTCTGATTGAGAAGAGGATTCAGAAACCCTGACTATAATTTGGTCAAGGTGATGATCTTTTTCAAGGCCTGGAGTTGTTTTGAGGAGAACTTGCAGGGAAATAAAGCTGGTGACAAGGCAGGAACAAAATCATAGAGAATGTTGTTAGCCATGATAAGGTGTTTGTACTCTGTGTAGTTGGTGATGGGTTTTAAGCAAGAGAGTAGTCATATTGTATTTACATTTTTTTCTTTAAGAATGAGAATTCTGGTAGCAACATGGAGCCAGCATACACTTGGAAAATCATTTAGGAGACCGCTCACCAGCCCAGGAGAGAGACAAGGAAAGCTGGAATTTAGGCAGTTGCAAAGTGGGATTCATCAGGGACAGGAGGAGTTGGAGAGATATAGTGGACTAGAAAGCAAAGGTCCTGTCTTGGTGACTAATTGACTGCAGGAGGAGAGAGACTGGAAGTCATCTAAGACATTTCCCTTGATTTCTGGTCAAGGTGGTTAGATAGATAACAGAGCTATTTACTAAGTTGGAGATAACAGTGGGACAGACTTGGCCATGTTATGACTATTGGCTAAACCCATATCAAAGGTATTAATGAATTCCATATAGGATTAACAGGGAATTCTTTTTTCTTCAAGAATACCTAATAACTTGGTTATTCAAGGCCTTCCAGCATTCTCCTGACTTCTTCTTCTGCCAAGATGTGCAGGTAGTTGAGGGTGTGTGTTTATCTTGGATTTTCCAGCTGATTTCCTCAGTCCTCCATATATGAACATGTGTGGGTACAGCACAGATATTAGCTCTGAAAATACCTCGTTTGCCTCCACGGTGACTTTTTCTAGCAACTTCAGGCAAATGTCAAAGCCCCAGTGAAGTACACAAATACAAGTTGGAGGATTCATGAGGGAGTAAGATTATGTGTATAAGTCATGATGCCATTTTTTGAAAGTTTCAGATTTTATAAATAAATATAACTGAAATTATAGTAATTTTTAATGTATTATATATGTATGTCTCTTTCTTTAAGCTTTCAGAAATTCATGAAAGGGTGTGATTTGTCCCTTAGGATCCCAACAATAGAAAACAATAGTAATTAAGCAAAAAATAAATAAATTGACATGGATGTATTGGAGCTAATATAAATCCTGTGCAATTGGCATAAAGGAATTTGTTATTTTCAAAAGAGAACTAAATCTCTTTTCCAGTATAGATTTAATTTAAGTAACATGATAAATAGTGGTAAATTGAACTTTATTATGTATTCATGAAATGCAGTTTAATACAATTGTTATTTCTGGCATTTGTGGTTTAAAGATATTCCCTTATGGGTAGATGTTATTTTTAATGTGCAAATTCAGAAATAATGACCTCCAGTTCCACTGCTGAATTAGGGCTGATATATATGCATGGACAATAGGGAAAAATAGTCTCAAAATTTCTGCCTTTATGAAAATTTCTAGTGCAATCTCTTATCCTTTAAAAACTGACATTAAACAAATCATTTTAAGGTTACAACTGTATTGCCTGTGAAGAAAAAAGTAATAAAGTAAATATTTAGCAAAGGTTTTTAAAAGAATGGTCTTTGACAAGGATATACCTGAAAGAGGGAAACTCACTTAGCAAGAACAGGTTATTGAAAAATCTCTGCACAATTTTTTTTTAAAACATCAGATTAAAAATTCACGTGAAATGATGCCTTACTGGCAAGTCCTGAACATAAAATTGGAAATCCAAAAGGAATGTGTAAACAGATAAAAAACATACACTAATTTCTACAGCCTCTTTTTCACAGAATCAGTAGGAAACTGTTCAAGAGAAAGAAACGTTAGCTATTTGTCATAACTTTATATTTAGCTTAATTTTTTTTTTTGGCTCTGGAAAGTTTGTTGGATAGATAAACCAACAGGATGAAGCCTGTAAAGGAAAAGACAGCATAACTTCAGGAGGCCTTAAGCTCATTCTCGATGGTGAGTGGTGTGAATTCCCAGCAAATTGTTCTTGTCAGCCAAAGAGTAACTTCTCTCCTGAAGCTGAGTTCTGATGGCTATTTAATCTACTTTTTTAAAAAAATAGACCTTTTCAGGGGAGTGTTGGATGACTGAATTTGATTTGTTTGATTATTCATTGCAATTTATGATTTAAGATTTTGTGAGGCATGTGTACAGAAAATCTACAGCAGTTCTTCAGGCATGCATAGCTCATGGTTAGAAGAATGAATTTGGTTTGGGGTTACCCACTTGGGAAAAATGTTTGTGGAATGTAGGGCCTATTTTAGGCACTGGGACCTTGCTTTTTCAGCATAGTTGTGGTCATCTCTGGAGGCAATCAAATGTCTGAACACAAGTCTTAAGTCCTGTTCTACTTTGAATGATCACAAAGGGCCTTTCTTTAGATCTAAGTTGTTCCATGCAGTGTAAGTGCCCACTGAGGTGGTCCATCTGATGGGAAGGCTAGTCTGAGAGAATGGGAAGTTCAGTTACTGCTAACATCACAATTTTATAATTGTCAAACTTGTCCTTTGAACAACTACCTCTCATTCATTAACCAGAGGACTTTTTTCATGAAGGGATAATTCAGCACAGGCCCATATCGACAATCCGATGACACTTCACAAATGGGAAGTACAAATTATTTCCATAATTTATTTGACTGCAAAACATGATCCCATCTGAACTTATCTGTTAGAACAAACCAACCTAAAGTTACATAAAGGCTATAAATAGCCTTTATCTTATTTAGTGTAAATATTCATGCCTTGTTATCACTGGGTACTGCCTCAGACTTGACTCAGTGTGTAATATAATATATGATATGTGAACTTTATTAACTTTCTAAACCTTGAAAAATTCTGAATTCTGAAACCCAGCTGTATCCAGGGGTTTTAGATAAGGGACTGTGGAGCTGTAACCAGAAATGAGTCTTAATTTTCTTTTTTGTGCATGCAAATACGTACTAATAATGTTCTTAAAGATTATTTGTTCGGGGAAGTTAAATAATCTTTCTAAAATTGAATTTAGACTATTAATTTGCTTACCCAAATCATATATTGCACATAGGTAAATTCAGGTCTGTTGTGGTAAAATTATCACAAGTTATAAATTAGTTGCATCTGAGTTAATGAGATTTTATTATAAACACAAAACAGCATTATTTCCAATGCCTGATTTTCATTAGTACGAGAAAGGCCAAATAAAGCTGTAGAAAGAAAGAGTTGCCTATGTTGCTTACCCTATACGCATTCAAAAGAGTTGCTGGATTTTTTATTTGTAAAGAGCTGAAAAGATATTTATGTTGCCTGCCCCCAGTTTGATTTGGATTAAGGCTGCCACAAAATCTTTTTAGTTCCAGTGGCCTGTGAATTTTTCCTGGAGTCCTGTTCTCTTATTTTTAAGGTACTGAGGCTAAGAATTTTCTCAACAAAGTGAAAAGGGGAAAGATTTTTTTTTTTTTTTTTAATGAGAGGACAGATGAGTTGCCTGGGGTACAAAGGGCATTTTGCCAGGTGCAAAAGCAGGAAGGGCTCCAGCAGGTGAAGGGCAGCACTGCAGGGCTAACGGAGAGGTCTGCTGGAAAGGGGTGGGGGTGGGGGGATGGGGTTTGTGCTGGGGGCCCAGGGACTGGGGTTACATCAGGTAGGCAGCACGGCTGAGGGCTTATGTTGGGATGCAGAGCCCTGAATTCCACTCTGTTTCTTCAAAATCAATTTTGCTCCTGTTTGTTTGCAAAGAGAACCTGTGTGTTTAGTTCCTACTGAGCAAAAGGAGGTTTCCTGTCTTTTAACCATAATTCCACACATAAATACTACATAATAATCCCTTTATTAGACAAAAATAGTTTCTATCTTGAAGCCTGTAGGGTTACTCTCAGAGCTGTGGCTCTTTTAAAATCTTGGCCAGCTCACCTTTCTCTTTTTTCTTGCTGTTCTGGACTCTTTCTTTCTGGTTTCTCTTTCAAGGGGATGTTGTCACTGTTCTTCTCCAAAGCACGCGTTCAGACAGAACAGCAGGCAGAGGTTGCAGACTCCTTGCAGGAAGAATTTGAAGAAGGTGTTGATGTAAGCGGATTGGCTGTTTATATCAAATATGCTGGAGCAGGGACCCCCATAACAACGACCTCCCAAACACTGAGGAGCCCCGAAGGATGGCAGGAGACCAGCTCACCCACAGAGACGCTGTTAGAGCTGGAATGACTTCTGTGAAAGGGGCTGACTGCAGTTCTGCGGGAAATTTGCGGACCCAGCATTGTGGCGTGCGTGGGGTGTTGGTGTTTGTCCAGGTAGTTGTGCTCATGCCAGGAGTTGTGTGCCTGCCTCGGTTCTGCTGCTCTAATTGATATGATGGTGTCTTTACAAGGTCTTGCCGTGTGCAGGATGATAAAAGTCTTGCCAACCAAAAGGCTGCATCCCAGTCACATTCCTTAGTTAGAATCTTCGCTATGTGAGATGGAAAGAATATAGGAGGCAGAATAATACATTCCCAGATGTCAGAGGGAGGTCATGACATGAAAACTCATTTCATAGTAACTGAAATTATGGCAAATTTGCCAGAAAATGTAAAATAGTCACCGGGGGGCATTAAAGAGAGAGCAAGGGTTGGGTTTGAAGCAGGGGAAGAAGGCCTTGGGAATGTTGGCCCAGGCCCAGGCAGCCTTCAATTCCCTTCCAACCCTGCTGTTAGTTACCATTTGGAAAAAAATGAAACCAGCTAACTCTGTTATGTCTTATTTACAGAAATCAGCGATTCCCTGTTGCCTCCAGGGTAAAGTCCTGGCATGCAAGACTTTATATGCTGATTCCAACCTAAATCTCTGTGTGATCTCCTATCCTTTCCTCCTGGCCTATCTTGGGTGCATTTTTGTACATGAACTTCTTACCACGGTAGCAGCATGCCAGACCCTTGAATGCCTTGGACATGGGTCCTATTTTTTATTACTACTCTCTCCTCCTCTTGGCAAATTCCAACTCATCCTTCAAGGGTTTAGTTCAAATGCAACCTCCTCTATGCAGTCTTTTCTCATATTCATTCATTTATTCAACAGAGAGTGATTGAGGAGTGTCAGGCATTGTGCTAGGCCTGGAGACGGGGCTGGGGAGAATGATGAACAAGATGGTCTAGGCCGTGTGCCTCAGGAGTATCCATCCTAGCAGGGATCTTGCTAATCAGGGAAAGAGTCCTGGAGGGAATTACCATGAGGATGAGAGCTGAAAATCTCTTAGCCGAGGGAAGGTTTGGTGGCATGTACCATGCAAAGCAGTATCACAACAGTGTTGATTGCCTCCTTTGTTCCAGATGTTCCTCTGTCATGCATCGTAATGTAATTGTGATCATGTAATGTAATGATCTCTTTGTTTCTCCAGTTTTATTCCCTTTATTCTGTGAGTTCCTTACTGTAATAGTAGGAGTCATGGCTTCGCTTCTTCTATGCCTCCACAGTCTAGTTCAGCGACTAGTATAGAGGACTGTGGCTCAGCTGGGTTAGTAGGACCTGGGGCTGGGCAGTAGGAACTAAGTCTACTGCTGTTATATCTGGGAACCAGCCAGGTCACAGTGGTAGCAACGTAACATGTATTAAATGGCAATCCCATTTATGTTTGCTATGTTCCTTCAGCTGGTAAAGTAATTTTTTAAAGTTTTCATTATTTGGAGATGGAGAAAGAACTTTCATAACTACATCCCATCATCTGGCATTTAGTGGGACCATTGCAGGTCCTGAGGGCATTTTCAGTCCACCTGATGGGCCATCAGGAAGTCCTGCATCAGGTACTGCTAAAAGAATGATAGTTGTTGGCTGGGTCAGGAA
Source organism: Lemur catta (assembly GCF_020740605.2). NCBI lineage: Eukaryota > Metazoa > Chordata > Mammalia > Primates > Lemuridae > Lemur > Lemur catta. Next base: position 187,027,715 of record NC_059128.1, on the reverse strand, counting down.
GAGAGCTATGAAACCTCCCTTCTATAACCTAGAAATGCTCCAAGGATGTGGGTGCCCTGAATGGGTAGGAATGGAGGACCAGCAAGCCAACACGACCGTGTGGCCTGCCACAGCACTGGAAAGTCCTGAGTAGATGGTGCCGCCAAAGAGTAGTACTGAATGCTCTGAGAAACCTATCAGGCAAGTCTCTGTATCCAGGGGTGGACAGTGGAGGCTGGTTAGGTGGGCGGATGGAAATCTGAAGGATCAGCTACTCCACATGCAAGTAAGCTCACCGTAATCTTTCTGAATCACTTTCTCATAATGTGGACCTGCCTGGATCCTCTCTGACACTCAGTTTTTGTCCTGGGCACCAGGAAAGCCAGCCCTTTTGAAGCCTGGTAGAGAGGATGATGGCAATCTCATCTTATTTATAGGGCCCTTTCTACCATTCAACACAGGAGTTGGATTCCCCTTCCCTGACGGACACTGTCTTTTCATTCATATTTGCTGAGTCATTCTAGTTGTCCCCAATTTACTCTCAGGCAGAAATAAGAAAACTTTGGGACTTTTAGGGGCAAGTGCTTGTCCACAGGAAAAGGTAATACTTCACAACTCCTAGGTCTGTGTACCCCAAGTAACTACCTTCAGTTCTCTTGGGTAGAGGAGTAGGATAGGCAGATTAGACCTGCAATTTTGAAATTCATTGAAGCTAAGATTGAGTACCATAGAATAAAATTTACCAGGATAGCAATGCTAATATACAAATTAAGAGAGATTTTGTAATTGATTGATGGTATGGAATCCTTGCAAAGCACATAAGGGGGACTCAGTTTTGGTTTTGGCATAGATGGTGAGTTGTTTGCGCACATTAGGCCCTCAGATTTGAGATTCAGCCACAATTTCTCTAACGAGTTCACTTTAGGTGACTAAGTTTTATGGTGTTTGTTTAAGTGAATAAGTAAATGAGGGTATGTAAAAGGTTCTAGTTTCAGAGGGTTCCCCTCCACCAGGTAAGCAAATTTGTGTTAGGAACATAAAGGGATAGAAATTAGTCATCGGAGAGAAATGCATTTCAGGGATCTCAGTGTCCTGACATGACAATGATAATATACCTTTTCAAAAACAGGTTGAGATGGTAGATGTGTTTGTGCCTCCCTTGAGTTTTACAAGAAGAGATGTCTTAGACTCCTAAAACCTTCAGAAACATTTGTTATTCTGTCTATTCAATAGAATGGAGAACACTTCTTTTCCCTTATTTAAAGGGGAAAAAGTAATTTAATGGTGCTTTTGTGGTGGAAAGGTTTGAAATGAACACAGAGCCAGAGCAATGCTAGGTTGAAAAGTGTTTACTGCCCTTCAGTAGCTCCTACGGTCTTGGCCCCAGAATACCTTGATTCTGCAACTTGTGACTCATCTGTATGCATGGATATGCTGTCCAATTCACTCTGTTAAGCTCTGAGGGAATTATCTACTCCATAATGCAGATTTCTGTAGCAGACCTCAAAGCATACACAACTCAATTTTTCCTTTTGGCATTTTATTTCCTTCTGAAATAATGATGCCTACAGTGCAACCTGGGACTCCATTGCAAGAACATTTATTGCTTGGGATTTAATCCTCTAAACCAGGGTTTGGCAAACCATGGGCCCTGGACCAAATCTGGCCTGTCCCTGCTTTTGTAGAGCTCACAAGCATAGAATGGCTTTTAATTTTTAAACAGTTACATTTTAAATGACAAAATCTGAAATATTTACTATGTGGACCTGTACAGCAAAAGTTTACCAACCCCTGCTCTAAAACCCCTGACTTTAATGATTGTTATCTGAAATATTATGGATTAATAATAGTAGCACACACAAAAAAACTTGTAATGGGCATAAATTCAGTTACTTGTCTATTTTGGATCAGAAGTTCACAAGGCAGAAGGCATGGCTGGTGCTGATTTTTGCCCTGAGAAAGTGCGGTGCATTGCAGGCATAGCAAACCCTTCAAGGTAATCATATAACTCTAGGAAGCGGTGGTGAGAGCTCGGGCTTGGGAAGCAGGAGATCTGGGCTGTCATCTTTCCCAGCACTGCTGTGTGATGTAGGTAAACCCCTTTACTTCTCTGGGCCTTGGAGTGCTCATATTTGATAACCTTCCATCTTATTTGAAAAGCAGAGACTCTTCCTAATCCCCTACTCTCAACAAATACTCTGTTTCCTCCAGCTGCCCCGAACTTTATCTTGTTATTTTTTTCCCTCCATTCTTTCCCCATGCCCCTGTAGATATAATTTTGGGGGGTGTCTCCCTAGGATAAACTGATTATATTTGAAGGAAGAGATCATATCAGAGCAATACGATATTTCATGTGGTTTTTCATCATTTCTTGGAGCAGCTTCTGAGTTTAGGCTCCTGCCTCCTCTTCAGAATCATACATTATGGATGAGGTCCAACTGTGGCCAATAGAGCTCCTTCTTTCAGAATGAAAACAGGTCCTCTCAGTGTGGCCCAAATGCTTGAGCTCCACAGAAAAGAGGCTGACACCTGCTAGCACATCTCTCTGATGGGCCTGCCAAAAATGTGCCTCTATTGTTTGGTTCTTGCTTTACCTTTCCTTCCATCCTGTTAGCCCATAAATATCATTCTCCCTCCCTCCAAAAAAACCTTAACATTTACACATTAAAAAGCAACGTGAAAAAAATATAGAACAATATCAGTGTTGATAACTTCAGACAAGGAGTCAGAAAGTGCTGAGATACACATCTAGCAGCAGAGTTTATTCTACATTTTTGAAGCCATTGTGCACATGGAAGGGCCAGTGCTCTGAGGGCAACTGCACTGCACGACTTCAGGGGACCACTTGCATCACTGGCAATAAAAATGGGGGCCCCTGGAGTTGAACAGTGTAGTCGGCCCCAAATCCTGCGTGGTTTGAGTTAATTGTAGTTTTGAGCATTTGAGAGAGAAAATTCAGAGAAAACATTCCATTCACTCAATAAATATAGAGTTGCTATAAGGGATGAATAAGACAACACCTGACTCCAGGATCTTTCAGGCTAGGAGAGGGATAGAATATGTTTAGAAACCAGAATGTGTGGAAGCATAAGCCTGCCTGGTGTAGCATAGAGAAACAAAACACTCTGGAAGTTTGAGGTAAAAAGGTATGTGCTTTTGGCAAGGGAAGCCTGGAGATTTCATGGAGAAGGTAGCATTTGAGCTAAGCCTGGAGAGGTGGTAGGGCTTCACCAGGTAGTGAGGAGGGTTGGGGAGAGACAGGAGCAGAGGCATGGTGAGCGGGTGGGGAAATGCGGGGTGCTTGGGGCGAGTAGTTCAGTTTGTTTGAGGTGAGGCTTCCCATGGGAAAAGTGCACAAGGTTGAGTTGGGGCGACTGCATTGAAGCACCAGATTTGACCTTACCTGCATGGCCTTTAGCTCCAGAGTTACACTTTATTTCCATCAGGAAGCAGGGAAAGGAGGTCTGGATGATTGTCCCTGACACTTCATTTCAGAGTAAAGGGCTGCAATCATTCAAGGAGTTGTCTCAGAAGTGATAGATTTTCCATCCCTATTTGAATAGTGCTAGTATCTCATTTTTGGATACAAAATGATCATGCATATCCAGCAATCTTTGCCATATTCCCATCCTAGCAGAAAAAATACACCCACACCCCATCATCCATCTAGAAATATCAATGTGGTTGGTATTCTTCCAGTGCAGGGCTATCACCTGTCTGATTGCCACTCCACTTGAGATAGTCCAGAAATTTCTTTTATTCCCAGTAAGCAAAGACCTGTCAATTTAATCTGGCCAACATCAACCTGAAAAACATATGCTGCTTTATAGGAAAAACACATGTGTATGAAACTGCCTGATCCCTCACCTTCTTCATCATTCGCAGCTCTCTTCCTGTAGGTGAAGCAGAGATTTTGCATGCCTCAGAAGTAAGGTGGAATGTGTTATTCCACCCCAGGAAATTACTGCCCATCCAGAAAAAGGGCCTATTTATGTAGAAGGAGGGAAAAGCAAACACTGAGGCCATTTATTTGCTAACTGTGAACCCCTTGGGCAAAGTGGACTTGTAAAGAAGATTTAAAAGGCAGCACTAAAAGAGGGCCACCGCATACAGTTGGTTATGTCTGTGGTCCCCGACTCCCAGGCTGCAGGCCGGTACCGTCTGTGGCCTATTACAAACTGGCCGCACAGCAGGATGTGAGCGGCGGCAAGTGAGCTAGGGAGCGAAGCTTCATCTGTATTTACAGCTGCTCCCCGTCACTCGAGTTACCGCCTAAGGTCTGCCTCCTCTCAGATCAGTGGTGGCATTAGAGTCCCATAGAAGTGTGAACCCTACTGCAAACTGCATATCATGCGAGGGATCTAGGTTGCGTGCTTCTTATGAGAATCTAATGCCTGATGATCTGAGGTGGAGCTGAGGTGGTGACGCTAGTGCTGGGGAGTGGCTGCAAATGCAGATTATCATTAGCAGAGAGATTGCATTATGGTGAGTTGTATAATTATTTCATTATATATTACAATGTAACAATAATAGAAATAAAGTGCACAATAATGTAATGTGCCTGAATCATCCCCAAACCATCCCCTACCCCCAACCGTGGAAAAGTTGTCTTCCATGAAACTGGTCCCTGGTGCCAAAAAGGTTGGGGACCACTGGGTTATGTGGTGCACTGCCCAATGCCAAGGGCTGCAATTTAACAGTGAATTCTACACAAATGATACACCTTGGAGTTATGCAGTCCACATTCTGTGGGGACAGGTATAGTAGTCCTGTTGGAGTCCTGAACTCAAGCTGAGGATTGGCTACTATAGCAGAATTAACCTGGGTAACTCCTTTCCCTTCCAGTTTTGGGTTTTCCATTGTAAAATAATAGTGAATATTGGCTTTGAAAATTCTATGTCTTTAAACGTGTACTAGACAACAGCTTGGGGAAGGAAAAGGGGAGAAAAAGGCATGGTTAGCTATTATCTTTGGGAGTTTATAGCACATAAATAAAAGAGATATTGCTTTTGAAACATTTAAAATTTTTTCCTTTATAAATATAAATTTTTCTTTTATGTCCTGTTAGATCTTTTTAAGAATTATTTATCTATAATCACAAATAATTTTTTTGCATGTTTAATTTTTAGTATTTGATTGTTATTCTTAATAAATGAAAACACTGAAATAATTTTCTATATTATGTAAAGAGAGGTTTTCCTTGAGTTGAGTTAGCAGTAATGGGAAAGGAGTATGTATGTACCTTATTCTTTGTTGCAGTACTTGGAAACACACATTTATTTTTAAATGAGTGAAGCAATAATGGGAGGAAAAATATGTTAATCTCTAGGATAAAGATCTGATCCAGAAGCATAATATTACTTTTTTTCCTCCTAAAGTGATGAGAATTAGTTAAGCCTTTTCTTTTGGATTATATATTTAGATAATATGAGCTAAGATGTAGTAATGAGGTTTAAAAACAGATCTCAAAATGCCCTTAAAGGTGGAAATAAACTATTCAGACTATAAATTAAATGATCAATGGTGACCATGAGGCAGGCTGCAATAAATATTCCTTCTGTTTTCATAAATTATTTCTCAACCTGTAGTGAAGATTTCATAAAAAATAAAATGCCCAGAGCAAAACTAATTATGATATTTACATCTTAGCTTTGAAATTGACTTGATAGCTATTTTTTTATTGTTTCTGTCCAGCCCCTTTAAAGAGAGAAGAGATTTAATAATACAGTTGGTAGCATTATTTATGATCATCAATTAAATGTGGCACATTTGAGGTGGCTTTTATTTTATAAAGTTCATCTTTAGAAGACATATTTTCATAGTTTTTCTCCAAATATTCCAGATTTTGAATCTTTTCATTTGGGAATTTTTGTCCTTGAAATTCTAGGTTATTAATTTAATTGATATAGTCCTTGGGGATGCATTTATCTTATCTCTGTAATCAACTAACTGGGGTTTAAGCAGATGCTAAGAAGAGTATCCAAGAGAGGGGCTTTAGCTCAGGAAGAGAACCCTTTGTCCTTGGTCACTATCCTTATGTTCCTTCCTTGCCCTGCTACTTGCTCTGATGTAAGGTGTACTAGCACCCTATGGGAGAAGTGGCCACCATAATCTCTTTAATTTTGATCTAAGCTCAGTTTCTATTTTTTTCTTTATTCTTTGAAGTGCTAATTATCTATAACAATCTAAGATATCACTATTGCCATGTATGGGCAAAGGCAGAAATGATTTATGTTCTGATTCAGTTGGGATCTTCATAGCCAAAAACACAAACCAGAAGTTTACACAACTAAACAAAAGGGAAGAATACAATGCCACAGTCTACTGAGAGTGCAATTTGAATTGAAGGAGAAGAGACCTCTAATGAGGCTTTCTTCCCTTTTCTGACCTTTTCATGTTATGAACAATAAGGACATCAGAACTTGTCAGGTTTTTAGGAGGGCTGTTCAACTTATCTTCATATACCTACACTGAGATCAGAAGCACTGAAAGTCGAAAGTTGCTAAAATGATGCATAAACATTCAGTACCCTCTGGACATACTGAAAAATAAATTTTCTGGAGACTCTTGACAAAGGTAGGTTCAGTGGTAGGTTTTGTGTTTCCAAGACAATCACAGGTAAAGATCAGAAATCATCAGTGATTTGGAACTGCCATTAGTAGTTGGCAATTCTTACGATGGTTGGAAAACATAGTGGCTGGTTTCAGTCTTCATCACAGGGTTTGCTGTCTTCAAAGTAGCTACAAAATAATATTTTCCAAGAATAATTGTAAAGCAGCAGTAATTGGATACCCAGCATATAAGGAGGGTGATACACCAACACATACAACTGCCAATGTAACTAACTGTCACTAGCAGTTGAAGTACTAACTTGTCTCATCATGTATATGCCAAGGTTGCCCATTTGAAAAACACCAATATCTCATATACTAGTGCTTTTGTATCTTGGGAATAACTGTCTTAGGAATACCTTTACCTAGGTAAAAGAAAATAAAGGGGTATACTGGGAAAATAATGCAAACATATTAAAAAACAAAAAGTAGATAGTAAATGTGATTGTGGGAACTGCAGTCTGTCACAAAGCTCTGACAGGAGAGGCAGCTGCATTGTAATATGAAGCAAGATGTTCTTTACCTAAACTATATTGTTTGACCTTGTCCTCTTCACTTCTCAATATTGTTTCTTTACTCATGGGAATCTCTTCAGTGAGGGAACTATAGTAAAAAAAAAAGAAAAAAGAAAATATGACCTAATGAAAACCCATAAAGGAACCTCAGCTGATTCCATGAAAAGACAAGAGCTTTGATTCACTAAAGAACATTAAATGGGAGAGACCTTAGATGTTATCTACTCTAACACCTTGATTTTATAGATAAGGAAACTGATAACCATTCACTCTTCTGTTCATTCATTCATTCATTCATTCATCTGTTCATTCATTTGACAAATAGATATTGACCTAATCTAGGTACTGGAGAACAAGAGAGATAATACTCTGATCTGACTGAGTTTACATTCCAGTGGGGGAGACAGACAATAAACACATAAATAACTTAAGTTTGGGTTATGATACATGCTGGGAAGAAAATACATCAGGGAGATGGAAGAGAGAATAACAGGGGATAACTCTAGGTTGGGTGGTCACGGAACACTTCTCTGAAGTGGTGGCATTTGTACTGAGACCTGAATGGTGAGAATGAGCCAGCCATGGCAGAGAGTTCCAGCTAAAGGAAGCTGCAGCTTCTCTAGCTCCAATGTAGGAATGAGCTCAGCAAACATGAGTAACAGAAAGTTCAGCATGGCTGGGACTTGGAGGACAAGGGGGAGAGGCAGAGGATGAAGGCAGAGAGGTTGATCAGGAAGACCTTGTCAGCTATGGTCACACGCTTAAGAGAATCTAATCTGAAGAGCTCAGTGTGATGAGTTTTAAGCAAGGGAGTTGGATTGTGACTTCCCTAAGCAGAATCACGTGGTTTAGAACATTTTCTCAAAAATATTTACTGAGTGTATTTTCTATACATAGTACAGTGCCAGGTGCTGGATACTGAGGTGTTACAGAAAAAAATCTTGGACATTCTTCCTGCTTTTGAGAAACTCACACTTTGGCAAGAATATGAGAATCCCAAATGAAACAACTGATGTTGCATTTATTTGACAAATCAAAACATAAAATGTGATGTGGCATAATGGGAAGGAGCAATGGGGTAAGAATCAGAAGATTTGATAGAATCTGCTTCTCAGAGGCTTGGTTTTGTCTTCCAAAAAAGAGGAATAATAATGCCTTCCCTATCTGTCTTATCAGTCTTGTGGTAGATCAAAAGAGATAATGTTTGTAAAAATGCTTTGTGAAGGCACTTTGAAAACCATTGAGTATTATATAAATGTGGCGAGTGTGGGTGGCATAGATGACTGGGACTGCATAAGTGATCAGATTCTGGAGACTCTTAAATCTAGGTTAAAAATGTACCTTATTTTGAGGGTAAAGAGAGTTTGTTAGAGATTTTACAAGAAGGGAAAGCCGTGATGAATAGTAGTTACATTCATTCATAAATAAATGCATGGAAAACTGAGTAGGGAGTAAAGAGAAAAGATTATTCTCAAGGTTTTGAACTCCAATTTCTGGAAGAAGGGTGGGGCCATTGCTGGAAATCCTGAAGCTACGAGGGAGTCGTTTTTTAGGGGTAGACAATGAGCAAGGTTCTGAAAACTTCAACAACCAGGAGATCATCTGTGGGGCAGTGCTGCAGCATGGCGGGTCCTGGGCAGGAGGCTCACAGCTGACCACCTCCTTATATTGCGGGGAAACTAGCGGGCAGTCTCTGATAACAAGCAGGAGTGGGTAGATAAAGCACTGAGGAAAGATGACTCAGGTTATACCCAGGATTAAAACAGAAAAGAAGTAGCTAGTCTGCTAGGCTGGGAAACAAGACTAGAGAAATACAGATGTTCTCTTTTCCAGAATGCTCTGCCTGCCTTCCCTTCCTTGTGAACCCAGCCTCCACCTTCTGGGCCTGGCTCAGTGGCACATTGTCCAGGACATTTTCTTTGGCTTGGTTTGCTGGGTGAGAAGATCCCAGCTGTGTGCCTTGGACATTCAATTCATCTTCTAATAAAATGTAATGCCTATTTGTAACTATCGGGATGTTTTCTGACTTCCCTACAGATTATAAATTCATTGAAGGCAGGGATGGTGCTAATCCTAGTTCCTAGCACAGATCAGGGTACAGGGTAGGAGTCTGAGAAATGTTTGAAGAATGACTGCATCCAGAACTAAGAGAAGGCAGCTTTGAGAAGGACGGCTGGCAGACAGGATCAATACATAGTGTGGTAGGAAATATTAAGCTTTGATGGGAACATTTGGCTTAGGATTTGGGTCATTAGAGATCATCAAGATGCAGAATCAGTAGAAGATTGGATTGGCCCAAGGGAAATCTCACTGTAGGGGAGGCAGGGGAGGATGGTGGTTGGAGAAGGGAAGGCAGTAATCACGTAGAGGTGGAGTGATCACTTGCTCCCAGTGTTTGGTGGGGAAATATTAAAAAAGGAGAGATGGAGGAGAGGAGAAACAAAGGTTTGGTCCATGTTTTAACTTTTGTTTTTGAGGGAAACCAGAAAAAAACAGGATTCATGGATAACCTCCCCTAATAGACCCGCAGACATTTTTGGCATTGTGCTGTCCACATTTATCTGGAAAATTCCCCATAGGTAAAAATTGGAACTGAATATGGTCAAACCATGTTCCATCACAAGGTATGACTAAGTGCACTGCCAATCGTCAGTCTAAGGATTATTTTAACCTAGATGGCAACTGCAAGTTTTAATTTATTATTTATGAACCTCCACAGCTGTATTTCTACAAGAATGAATTGCTGGTTCATTTATCAGGTGTGAAGGAGGGATGTTAACAGGTAGGTCAGAAAACTTGGAAAAAGGGATAACCTATTTAAATCATTGTTGGTGAATGTGTGGAGAGGTTCCTGACAGGTGAAGTAAGGTGGAGGGGATGCCAAAAGCTGATTGATGTTCCTCCTTTGAGTCAGAACGTGTAAATTTCTCTCACAGAGATTTTGAGGCTGACTGCATTTGCACCTCTAAAACGTTATTGGCACGTATGTAAAAATAGCCATCAAGTTTATTCCAATTAAAATTTGCTATTGCCTCAGGTGTACCTGTGCTCCAATTCTCAGACTGATAAGTCCCTATCCACCTTCCAGGACCCAGTTGTAAGGTCACCTTCTTTTGAAAACTTCTCTTACTGTCTTGGTAGAGTCAGCTACTTCCTTCTCCGTATTTCTTCAGTCCTTGGTGCTGTGTATACCGTGTGGTGCTATAATTTATTTTGGACAGGCGTTTCTGCTAGACTGAGCTCCACCAGGCCAGGAATCATGTTTTAACACTTTCTATACCCTTGGCCAGAGAAGGCTGTTGATAAAAGTTTGTTGAATGGGTGAATGAAATGGTAGGCAAAAGGCCCTATGCAAACTTATAGATTATTCTTAAACACATAAGTGGTTGATCAACCACCTATTGTTGGTTTTTAAGACCACCTATTTTGAAAAAACAAGAGGCGACTGCGGATCAGGCAAGAAGAGAGAAAGAACCGGAGAAGTGATGCTGCTGAGTGGTTTCGGCAGAAGGAGCGAGCAGAAGGCTGGCAAGGGTGTGGGGTGAACGAGGCTGAGGGGACTGACCAGTTTTTTTGGGTCCTACATGGAGTTGCCAGGGAGGCACCAAATGTATGGAATGTGCCTGGAGCAGAGACGAGGAGGGCTCCCTCCTGAAGTTGAGTCAGATGCATCCACATGATTCTACCTCTCATGGAAGAAAGTGAAATGTGTTGGAAAATAGGCAAGAAGAAACTTGTCTCAATTGGGACAAAACTCTAATTTTCAGAAGTCCACAAAAGGATGCAAAGGAAACTCCTGAAAAGCAGAAAGTGTTTGTAGAAGTTTCTGGACAACAGATGCTTACAGAATACACTTCCATAGAGAAACAGCTTCATCATACAAACAGTTTTTATTTGTTTATTTTTTAAAAATCTTATTCTCTCTGTTTGTCTATTTTTTATTTTTCCTGAGCTCCTTTTGTGAAACTATGGTCCTTTCTTCTGTCTTACACTAGAAGGCTCTGCCCTGAAAATATAATAACCTTCTGTTTTACTAACATATAACATTTCATTTATTCCCAACAGTTTGCCTGCTTCCCCAAAATTCAAAAATATTAAAACCGGCTAAACTGTTTAAACTTTGGCAATATAAAGTTCCATTTATATGAAAATATAACACATTTACATGTAAATTCATTTAATATGCTTAATGTTTTATTTGAACTATAATGAAATCTAATGATTTTTGTGAGCAAATCAAATTACAATTCATATATCTCCTGTTCCATAAGCTAATGAGTAACTTTACATTTGTAATGGTTTAAAAAAATCTTACAAACCTTAAGTATAAGTTTTGCACATATTTTATTACTTCAATTAATTAAATCTTGCCATTTCTTGAAATTTTCAGGAGATCTGCCATCACTAATTGGTGTGAATTGTGAAAAGCTGACATATATTTTGGGTGTGAGTAGGTGAAAGGAAGCAGCAAGAAAGAGTTCACTGGCCTTGCTGAGGTATCAGGGTAGGACAATAAGACCAGGAATTTGGGAGAAATCCTGTAACTTAGGACACCTTTTCTACAGTTGCTCTTCTTACAAGCAGGTATGTCTCTGTGTTTGCATGGCAAGTAATTTGTGACTGTCCCAGCCTTTGTGGCTATTTGGGGACCCTGAAGCAGGGAGCAATAGAAAGAGCACTGAACTTGAGACTCAGCTTTGTCACATACATCTTGGGCAACATTGAACATGTAACTTAACCTCTTCATGACTCAATTTTCTCATTTCCCACATGGAGCAGCTGATATTTGCCCTATTTGCTTCACAAATTTGGAATTATAAAAGTCGTAGAATGTTATATCTGGAAACGAACATATCCTCCAAACATAAACGCTTCACTTTCTGGGCCAGGAGTTAAGTGACTTTGGATTTAAAAAGTCACTGGGACTTTTGAAATGGGACTTCTCAGCATCCCTAGTGTACAAATGTACATATCTTCTCCGTAAGAGGGGGACCTAGGTATGATATTTCCCAGACTGTGAGTCTCTTTCTTCATGGAGTATTTCATGGGTCTAGTGTTCCAGGGAATACACTTTGGGAAATATTGCTGTAATGGCATCATGGAAAAAGTACACTGAGATGGTAGGGAATTACTAAAAATAATGGCAGACACTTTGAGAGGGATTAATTTCTGTGAAACAGGCTAGTGATTAAAACAGTCATGAAGCATTTTATAATCATAGACTGATGAGGACTGGGTCAGACTGTGTTATCTGGATTATAAAATAAAGATATTTTTCATATTTTAAAAAGAACCACTTAGTTATATCTGATGTCAGCTATATCCTTTGAATTATCTGAAAATGCAATGGAAAGTATCAGAAGAGGCTACTGTACCTTTAGACTTTTAAACTGCTGAGTAGCATTTTGGAATTAAAAAAAAAATGCCATTCTTATGGCTTGAATGCCATAGTTACTCTATCTGTCTATATGATGCCTCCTACTGCAGAGGGCCATCTCTGTGCCTCTAACAGTTCTTCCACCTGCCACCACATGGTGGCACAGGCTGTAAATGGTGGTGAGGGTGCTCATGTCTATAAACACCCAATGGAATGCTCACTCTGGATGCACCACTCCAGAAAGAATGGAAGAATAATTCAGTCCCTTACAAGAAATTCCTTTAAGATAATGTTGTTGGAAGTTTGTGTTCTCATATCTAAGAAATATGGAAAATAGAACTCTAAAGAAATTTGTAGTTTGGAAAATTGACTTTACCTTTCATTGTTTGAATTAGATGGCTGGGTGGTGATGTGTGAAGAAACAACCCTTGCAACAGGGAAGGGGCTCTTCATTTAATTCTCTAGAGCACTATTTCTTACCTTTTTTGGAGATGTATCCCTTTATGATTCTGTTGAAAGCTATGCACTGTCTCCAGAGAAAAATGCATAGAATTCATAGAATCTGGTAACTCATAAAAGTCCTGTTTGTGATTATTTGCTTAAAACCAGAACATCTTCCATTTAGGAATAGTCTTTGTGCTTCAAAAATAACCTGACTCTTGTTTTATTTTCCCAAAGGGAACTTTAGAGTTTTGCTTTAGGAAGGTAGGTTGTGGGAATACTGGGCCCCTCCGCCAAAATGTTCTGTCAACTGGACATTGAGATTGACTACTTTGTATAATATTTTTTTTTCTGATTTGGACTAGATGCTTGCTCTGGGGTAAACATGATTTTCTTCTCTCTCATGAAATAAGAAAGTTACCCATTGAAAGAAGTAACTTTGAGAAAACTTTAGTTGAAGATTCGTTTTATTTTGTATGTGAGATAAGAACTTAATATATTCTAATAAGAGAATATTTGGGTTCACCTGTCAGAACAAGACTAGGTTACTAAAAAGTGACTATGTAGGTTTGAAATCACATCATTCAGTTGTTCCTGCAAAAGTATATATTAACCACTACTTTCAAAGTGTCTGCCAACAAGTGGCAGGACAGCTATAATTTACAGGACCAGAAAATGTTTTAGATATAATCAAAGCCTCACAGGCAGGGAGAAGAAATTTTAGGGATATTTTTGAGCCAGCACAAACATTTATTTCATGGGCAAGTTAAGATCTCAGGGCCACAGAAACATGTTAATCCTCATGGTTTCCTGATATATACTTGGCATATGTGCCCTTTAAAAATAAGATCTTCTTATGACGTAGAATGAGGAATTTAGGATAAGTGCCCAGAGTGTGGTAACAGGCATGGATTATTTCATATTCCAAATGTAACTAAGGATCCATTAATATTTTGCAACATGCGATACCTACTAAAACTTGGCAAATTTTAGATATAGGAACATACCATAGCACAATATGGGGAACCACAACAAGAACTCAGTATACCTAGTATGAACTGAGCAACTTTGCTTTAGTGCTTAATAAAATTTTTGTATGTCTGAGAAACTGATGAATCCAAGACAGATTGAAATGAACTTGGGAGGTTTAAGTTAGGCTCAGTCTCAGATACAGAAAACTGTAAGACACAGAAATAAAACATGGAACTAATAATTTCCTACAGCTTTGCTTAATCCCAGGAACAGTGAAAGATTTTTGGCATGGATATTTATAATGCTTTTTTGGCTTCTCATTGAACAAAACTACTTTGTATTTGAAGAATTGCATGCTTTGTGAGTTTTAGTGGGAAATAGAGAACATGTCCCACTGTGGAAGTAGAAAATGCCAGATGTGTGGGCTCTGCCAGCCTCCCTGAGAGCCCGAGGCAGGCATGTGACCTGGCTTTGCTGATTTGGAATCAGGAGGAAGTGACATAGAAGGAGGCGTACACGGACTCCATTCTGATGTGGATGCCAGCAGCATTGGGGGAGGGGGGTGTTTGTGCCTGGGTACAGGGCCCTGCAGCTGCAGTGCAAGTGGCTGATGCATGACCAAGTCTGTGACCAAAAGCAGTGGGGCCCTCAAGGGACAGTTCTGTGGTTTGGGACAATGTTCCTAGTTTGTAGTTTCAAGCCTGATTCTTGGCTTTCTAGAGAATAGTTTTTTAGGAATTCTTTTTCTGACTAAATTAGTCAGTTGTTCCTGTTGCTACTAAGATCCCTGATAGATACAATCCATACTCGATGAAGCCCTATTTTGGGTTCCCAGTGTGTTTATGCTCCTTGTATGGCTGTGAGCTGACTGTGAAGAGAAGGACCCTGTTGAGAAGCCATAAGCCATGCTTTTTCGGTGCTCAATACTTATCATAATTGTCCATAGTGCAGAGAAGACATTGGAAAACACTGCAACTAGATTGTGGCTTAAGATATAAGAACATGTCTCTGATTTACTCTAATTTTCACATTGTTTCTTATTTATGTTGTATGCCAACATCATATTTCTACTTTGAAGAATATCAGGCAAGAACTAAAAGTTAAACTCACTTCCAAGAAAAAGATACACAAAAGATACACACCTGCCAATCAGCAAAAGCCAGAGCCCATTAAGGGCAAGAAAAAAGTGCTCCAAGATCTTTTCAAACTAGGGTCCTCAACCCTGGATGCACATTAGAATCACCTGGGGCAGCTTTAAAACTCCCTCATCCCCAGCCCTCAACTGAGATCAATTAAATCAGGACCCCTGGTGTCTGGGCCTAGGCATCACTATTTTAAAGTTCCCCAGATGATCATACTGTGCGGCTAGGATTGTGATCCACTCTAAACAGAACCTTTGCCCTCCCTCTGAGTTCTGGGTGTGGTTTCAATATCATGTGTACAGAGAGGAACTATCGACTTCTCTGTAACATAGATTCCCTGAAATAGCACTGACCTTTTTGACTCCTGGATTGTATTGCTCTGATATCAGATTCAGTGAAACTGGGCACCATCCCTGACATGTCTCCTTTTACCTTTGCTGCTTTCTAGGTTTCTCTGCCTGCTGAATGGCTTGTTCTGGATACCTCTATACATATAATAAAATGCAACTCATTTTCAAACTATATTCCATGGGGCCATTTTTCATATACATTTGTCTGCCCTTCCATTTCAAATTTTTGTCTTTAAGCTGTTTAAATAACTGCATTTTATATGAATTGTTTTAAGGCACGAGAGAATATATTACTGTATTTAATTTTAGACATCAATTCATTCTATGTGTTAATAGGGTAGCTTTTAACATATGTCAGTCTACCTTTTACAATGATTGGCTTTAGTTGGTTTTCCACTTCAGAGTTTGGGTTTGGATTAAAAATTAAATATGCTTGAACTCTTCTCATTACACCATTTTGCATACATCCAATTAAATTTTACTAATTAGCTTTCTACCGTCATTAATGTTTAAATATTGTGTGTTCAGGCAAAGTCACTATTAACTTCCAACTATTCATACTGCCAATTATCTTACAACCAGGGTTTTTTTTTTTTTAAATTTCACTATGGAGTACTTTCAAATACTGTGTGTGCATATATATGTATATACAATGATTTTAGATGATGGCTTGTCTCCATTGTAACTGGAGTATAGCTTGAGGTTGAAGATATGTTTATAAGATTTACCATTCAATTAGAAATGTTAGAAGGATAAAGATAATCTATCTCAAGTCTTAAGTGATTAAAAAATAAAAATCTGTTTATAGTCACCATTTAACAAAAATCACAAATTCTGACTCAAAGGATTCATTTTTCCTATATCCACATACAATACTATAACCTCAAAAGAACTTTTATTCTTCACTTGTACTAGAGTTTCACAAAATCCATGTAAAATTTATATTATTCTAGGTATGAAAAACCCAGAGAGCCAAATTCTTTTCCCATCATGGGATACTTCTACATGAAATGGCTTTTCTCACTTTCTGCTGAAATATTTCACTAAAGCAACAGAATTTAATCATGGCAGAAACTCTTCAATAATAATTGAAATACCAGAAATGAAAATAGCTTATATTTTGTAGAAACAAATGGAGTATAAAAGAATACTCGGTTGGTATTGGTATGTCTTTTTTGACAGAAAAAAGCAAAACTTTAGAAGTCTAGGTTTAGTTTCAGTCTTAACATGTACATTTGTAATTAATATACTCCATTCTTTGAGTAATTGATGTGCAGTTATTACACATTATGTTGTCATGTAGTGAAGTTATAGTAAGATGATAAGCTTCTTGAAGATTCAGGCTATGTCTTCTGCATTTCTTCATCTGTAAAACAAGAGGGTAGGACCAGATGAAGGCTAATGAACATCTGGCCCATCTCCACAATTTGAGTTCTTGGCCTTGCCCTTCAAAGCTTAGCACAAAATTAAACTGTCAATAAATACTCATGAATACACCAGTGAGAATGATGGTATTGTATTTCGCTGATTTGAAGATGGACTTTTTGTTTCACATTTATCATCTCTGATATCAGGATGCATCTTATAATCGATGATGTGTCAAAGTTCAATTGGCAGTGGGTTCCTTGTTGGGTTTCTCCCTTCTTAGTGGTATATAAAATAATGGTGCATCTTACATGGAAAGGTAACTTAGACTCAATATAATATGACATTTATTCTCACTTACCTCCAAAAAGAATTTGAAGCACTTTACCAAAGTATGTAAAATAAATAGATGTAATAAGAAAAAAATAAAACAAAGCCAAGGTAAGGTAAATTTTAAAAAATACAAACATATTGTAAGATGTGGTCAATTTGCAACTGTGGGCTCCAAATTTGGCTCTGGTTTTCTTGGTACCTGAGGCAAAATGAGAAATAAGCATGATACTTTCTTCCTAGCAAAAGCTTAAAGTGGAGGTCTGTGTAAAATATTCTTTAATATGCAATAAACATGCCCCACACATATCTAGTTTCTAATATCAAGATTTTCTAGGATCTCAGGACTCTCCCTTCCTCCGTTCCCCATACGCTGGCAGCATTTTTCTTTCCTTTATAATCCTTCCTATACTATGTTTCATTTGTCACTTACTATTAATTTATGCTTATCCAAAAACCAATATTTAGTGTTTTTCAGTCATGAACCAGCAATTGGAATTAGATGTGCTGCAAGAGCAAACACATCCCCCTGACTTTACGTATTTTTCACAATCTCAAATTGATAAGATTAGGATGATGCTATTTTAAACCCAGAACTCAACCAAATGGTTACTGTTTAGAAATACCTTGAAGTGTTGCATTTGCTGTAGAGATTATCACAGCAGTAAGTCTATTTAGAATTTGTGGTTAGTTCAGTTTTTTTTCCTTCCATCACAGAGTGTATTGATATATGTGCCTAGATTCCCAAGTTTATCATCACCTCAGCATTGTCTATTAACAGGCTGTGGACAAAAATATCCATCTGGGCAAAAATGACAGTATCAGGGCTGGAGTCCAGGGCTCAATTTTATGATGGAGCAACTGGGCTCTTCCGGTGTTTCCTCAGTGAAGCAATTCTTTTCTTGCTTAGTTAAAAAATAAATTTTTAATTTTCTATGTCAAGTCTAATAGAATTATGGACTAATTTTATGATTCTGCTCACAAGATTTTTATTTGCATTAAAACATATTTTTAAATAACATGAAATAATTTTCAATATTTATACACTGCTTTTATCAACATACTTTATTCAGCGTGTTGATTAGATTTTCCTTGGTTGTAATTACATTAGATGAAACATTTGACATATTGAAATGCACTGAACTTTTTTGCAATCATAATAGTAATATATCATGAATAAGTTAAAATTTCTTGGGAAGTTTTATGGGAATGCATGGGAAGTTGGTGATGCCAAGTGGTATTTAATAAAATCCAATACAAGACTATTAAAACATTTAAAAATTATTTACTTTTATTTCCTCAGGGTTTGTTGTGTAGTCAGAATACAGTTTGAATGTGGAAAACTGTTTAATTGCCTTGGTAATGAAACTGAAGATGTTTTCCTACAGAACAATTAGCTTTTGAAACAAAAGCATGTCAGTTGAAGTACATATGTGATACAACCTCTGCTTCTGCTGAACATAAGGTTATCTTCACGTTGTTTTAGCTGAACATGAAATGGGATGTCCATGACAATTCAAGGCCAGCGGTCCATGTGATTCTATAATTACTTTTGCCACTTTGCTTTTGTGGAGTCATTCATTATGAGACTGGTCTTATCTTGTCATACCTCCATGTCATTAGCAATGTTTTAGTGCATTAGTGACCAAATGCAGGTTTAACGGTTGGTGATTAGAGTGGGCCAGCTGCCAGCAGAATGTGTATGGTTTGAAACTCTGCAATTGTTTAGTGAATTTCTGTTCCATTATGACAATAGTATTGGAATCATGGAAAATGAACTTTTCTCTAAAGAGACATGAAAATAAAGATATTCATACACAAAAACAAAGCCAATTGGGTGGTTAAAAAGGACAAATCACTGCTATTTTCTTTTCTAAGTTAAAGTAAATTGAAAACCCTGACTTATGATTTAAAAATTACAAATCTCAAGAGTCTCATCTTTCAAAGGGGAAGAGAAAGAAAAAAGAAACTGAACCAAAATGCCACTCTAAGTTGTCATGATTTAATGTGAAATATCCTCTATTTTGAGCTCAACCATTTTGGATCTGTGGCTCATTTACATGAACTTAGTGTTTTATCCAGTGAACACTGTTTCTAAGCTCCCAGGAAGGGTTCCCCCTGCCCCCAGCTCCCTCAACTTTTACGCTTTCTCTTACAAAATAGGAGAAACTTCATTTCCTTTCAAACACAATGTTTTTCTAGATAACAATTATGTTTTCAATTAAATGCAGAGTATACACTTATTTGGTATTGGCTTTAAATTAGAAACTCTCAACTGAATTCTGTATCTTCAGATTCATTTGTTTTTAATGCTATGGACTGTTTTTGCTTTGTGAGTTGGATTGTAAAATACATAATTAGGTAATTTCACGGTAGCACATTTCCAAACCCTTAAAGATTTATGAAAATGTGAGGCTTTTACGTTTCAAAATAAATCATAGGAGAAATAACCAAGATCTTAAATTTAATCATAAGTGAAGAAAAATAAACTTAAGCATTCTGTGGCAGCATTAATAAGATGATACATTGTGTAAGTATAAAGTTTAGGGTGTTAGACATGAAAATGTGAACTTTACCAACCAGTTTAAACAAAATGAATAAGTTACCAGTGCAATGAAAACCTATTCTTTGGTGTTTGGGGTTTTGTCTACCCTGGCATCTATGAAATCAAATGTTTTCAGGTCACTGGTAAAAAATGGAAGCATCAAATTGGGGGGAAAGAATTAAGTTAGTTCAAATTAAGTCTTGATTCACTTGAAAAGATATGTTAACCCTTATAATCCATCCCCAACTGAGAACTGCATGTTCTATAGCATGACTGGGGATTTGGGAAACATTTAAATTGACGAAGGCATTCCATTCCATTTAGAAGTGGATATCTGACCCCCCAAAAAGTTGATTTAGAATTAGATTCTATTACTCTTTTTGGTAGGAGAAATAAAACACTTAAACCTTATATGAAAGAGGTATAATCAAATAAGGAACAGTATCTAAACTGTCTGACTAGAAATAAGTGGCTAGATTTTATCTTTCTTTATCATGTCCCACAAATAACCATGAGGAGCGTGTAAGAATTTTGACCCTAATATAATCTAAAAGGGAAAAGAATTGATTCAAATTAGTCTCCTGCTGAAAGCAAGTTGCCCTAGATCAAGGGCAAAATCTTGGGGATTTTTATGTGTGTGAAATCTCTTAAAGTAAAATCATGTGTTGCATTAAATTAAGCATATGCTATTTTGATCATTTTTTACATTGGTGAATTTACTGAAAGGTTTGTCATTACTAAAATAAATACAACAAATGTTACATAATTTTTATAGACATTTCAGAGAAAGTTGAGTCTAAATAGTGTAATAAATCAAAATGAACAAAAAAACCACTAAATAAATCTTATACATATAATCTAGATCCAGATTGATGTGTAAAAAGAAAACTGTAGAGACAGTGCAATTGGACCATGTAAATAATTTTTAAAGAATCAAGTTCGGGAGGCTGAGGCAGTAGGATCGCTTAAGCCCGGGAGTTTGAGATTGCTGTGAGCTAGGCTGATGCCACAGCACTCACTCTAGCCCGGGCAACAAAGTGAGACTCTGTCTCAAAAAAAAAAAAAAAAAAAGAATCAAGTTCACAGCTGGCTGTCTGAAGCTGGCCATACTTTACTATCTGAGAATGTTCTTTTCTTCTTTCATCAAATTTTGCAAATGTATTACAACATTTCATTTGTCAGTCTTAATATTGAAGGACCATCAAAGCCTTGAAATTACCCATATTCTGTCTTATAAGTAGTATCATGTGAGCAGGCAAAAGTCTCTGCCAGGAGGCCTCAAGTAATGTGTAAAATGAGAGAGAAGCCATTAATAAACAGTAGTTAATCAAAAGGAAGGGTGATATGTATTTAGGAAAAGTATTATACTTCATGTAGGACGCCCAGTTCTATGTGTTTTTGGCTTTTGGAGGCACTGTTAATGAGTATGCCTAAGTTTGATCAGTAAATAAAATATTATTTAGAATTGTCTAGCTATAAGTCTGTTTCAGTAATTAAAAAATGTGTAGGTCCTCTTTTCCAAACTAGGGGACAACTGTGATTTTGTTAGTTTTCACTGTTCTTTCAAATGGCTTGTTTAAGATCAAATATGAATTTGTCTTTATGGAGCTCTAGATATATTTAAAAATTGGACAGAATCCCCAAAAGGTAAACAAATAGTTCTGTGCACTAAATTTGCCAAATTAAAAGAAAAAAAAACCCATAAGTGTTAATCAATTAGTTCCAATTTAATGGTGAGTACACTTATGTGCACATATGGAAATAACATTCGTCAGAAATCAAGCAGGTGGGAGGGAGGAGGAGGGGAAGGGTAAATTCACACCTAATGGGTACAATGCACACTATCTAGGGGATGGGCACACTTACAACCTTGCATCAAACAGTACAAAAGCAATTGATGTAACCAAAACGTTTGTACCCCCATAATATTCTGGAATAAGAAAAGTTTTTAAAAAGAAAAAATAAATAAATTAAAAAAAGAAAGAGAAAATAAGCCACAAACACAAAGCAATGTCATGCAGTGAGTTAAAATGACTAAAAGGAGATAAAATAATAAGAAAGGTAAATTGTTTTTTAACTGATAGTATCAAATTATTGATATGAGATAATTAAGTAGGGATTTTTGTTTCTTCATTCAAAAAAGTTATGAGATAGCTATACATGTATTATCAAGAAAATGGAACAATGAATAGATATTGAACCTTATTTGTTTATTGTACCAAATTGCATTGGAAATTGTAAGCTATATTGTTTAAAAATGTCTCATGAACAGCAACAATCTTGAATTTATAACATTCCTGAATTATAGCCAAGTATTTGCATTCAGCTTTGAGCAATTTTACCAAATTAAAACAAATATAACGATTATCTCTATCAATGTTCTGTCATTGTAGTGTTCACAAGGGAAGAACATTCACTTCATTATAGGAAAGTTATATAGAAGAAGTTAATGCTATTAGTTGAGAGTAAAAACCAAACCCCTCTTTGCCTTAGAAGACAGATACAATCTACACTAGGAGTTCTTGAATTTTAACCTGTATTAGAATCACCTACAGAGCTTGTTAATACCTGGGGCCCAGCTGTGGAGTTTCTGATTCAGAAGGTCTAGGGTGGGGCTGAGAATTTGCATTTTTAAGAAGCTCCTTGGTGATGCTGATGCTACTCACCTGGGAGCCACTGATTTATTCTAACAAAAAATTTTGTATATATATATTTTTACAAAATCAAGCCATTATTGTTTGAATCTGTCTCTTATGAACCTAGGTCAAGGGCTGGGACTTAGATTTAGGACTCCAATTGGTATAATGATATATTGCTGTAATCAGCCTTTGCCTGTGGAAATACCATGTCTTTCTTAATTCTTGGGAAAGTAATTTCCTGTGGGATATTGCCCACTGAAATGATTTTTTAATATCAAATATTTTGTAACAATTCAGCTGATATTTATTGTGCTCACTCTATGCCTCCTGAGCTATATATTTTGTTTAGTGTTGCTCAACTAATCCTCACAACTATAGCTGAAGTACTGAGACTGAGAGGAACGAGGTAACTTGTGGTTAGTAACTGATGGAGCTGAGGCTTCTAATCATTTTCTAATATTATCTCTATCTCCTTATTCAGACCTGAGAAATTAGGCAAACGTGTCTTGGGAAGTTGGTTAAAATCAATCAAGAAGACCTTGTATTGAAGGCAGTGTTTATGCCTCTGTTCTGACATCTAACCGTTTTTGCAGTGGTATCCAAAGCAGGGGCCGACACTGCAAGGGGTGAGCAAGATGAGGCACTGGGAATTTTTTAAAAAAGAAAAAGAAATCAAACTTCACTAACTATCTGATATACCGCTTAGCACGTTTGCGTTCACTGGGGTCCCTGAGCGGACGATTGCGTGACTCGGGGATGGCCTTGCAGTGGGTGTTGCGGGGCGGAGGGCTGGGTGCAGGGCGCGTGGGGCACCCTGTTTTCAGCACTGGTCTTTGGATGTACTATTCTTTAGATGTCAAGTGTGTCTATGAATGTTATCTTGTTTAAAATAATAATTTGAAAAAGAAACCCTCACGAAGTGAAAAGGGAGTTAAGATTCCTGCCAAGGAATTGGTTTGAATCTCGTATTTACAACGCAGAACAAGCAAGTCACAAATAAAAGGCAGAGCTGATCCTCCTCTTCCTGCCGGATGGACTCTACGTTAGCCATTTCAAACAGTAAAATCAATGTTGAAATAATCGTACTCTGACAAGGAGTTCAGCCAAAAATATTCAAAAATTTATCAGGAAGGCTATTTGTCATATGGATTTATATCGAGTATTTTAAAGCCATGAACCTTTCCCTAAGTTAATACTGTATGTTGAGATATTAGCTATTGACAACAATATATACTATACACTATATAATTTATAATAAATGAGTTTGTATGTATTGTGGGTGCATCACAGTTGTTTTATTTTTTCTGAAAGCAATATGCTATTAAACAAACAAACTTGAAGACCATTTACTGCAATAATGAATTTTTGCAGCTGGTGAAGAAAGATTTTCAAATATGTGATGTTTCTGGGTCTCTATTGATCTTGTTATCTGATAGACAAATGTACAGATTTTTGGTTTGACAGAAGTTACCCTAAGGCTAGTTCTCTATGTGTAAGTCTCCTCTTCTGTAAAATGAAAATATGCTGTTATGAAGGGCCATTGTGAAGATTAAATACATTAATGTGGAAAATGCCTAGCACAGTGCTAGCCACATAGTAAAGATACAATAAGTTTTAGCTCACTCCTCTCTGTTATATTACTTAAAAAGAGTGATATCACTAGAAGAAGAACAAGTTATATTATTTGAGCATGAACTTGGTAGACAGGTTAGTGGTTTCTGTGTGCCAATATTCTTGGAATACCCAGACAGACTCTGGAAATAAACCCTTTAATGGCTAGGAGTGTTCTGATTTATTTTGATCATAAAATTTGTTTCCACTTTCTAATTCTCTTGTTTTTATTTATAAAAGAAACTCCTCAGATGCCGAACATATCCTAAGATAAGTATGCAAGAGAAAAATAGAATATGGAGAACTCATTTAAAGTTATACTATACTTTAAAAGAAATTGTTTCTAGGGGCTTAGAAAGAACTGAAGAGTTATGATTAAATTTCAAAATGGATAGTACATTTCTATTATGAAAAGGCCTTTTGACACAAATCTAATAGCTGTCCTTCTTTCAATCAATTTTAGATTCACATAATCTGAGAAAGAGCAAGGTCTTGCAAAGTAGGAAAGTTCAGAACATTGCTATCACATTTGTAGCAAACCTGGTGCAAGATGTCTTTGCAGATATCAGTAAGACTTAGCTCCGTGTGCTGACTTCTATGAGTGGTTTCAACACCTTCATCAACACTATGCCACATTTTGTCATAGCTTATGGAATTTTTGTTTCAAAGCTTGATTATCATTTGAACTGATTTTTTTTAAAACCAGGAATCCTGGAATTTATTTACTGTTTAATCTAATAAATGAAATATTCTCTGTCTTCTGTATTTGCATCCCTTTGCCTTCAAACAACCATAAATATTCACAAACATAACTATTGAAAACATAACTTTGTCGTATGTCACTATTTGCTTGAAGTGAGCCCTTCTTTCTGTAACTGCTCAAATGCAATTGTTAACATTTAATATTGGATCACACTTCAGTAGGTTTATATCTGAACAACATAAACTGTCTTGTGTTCTACTTACTAATGTAGTGTTGCCTTCTAATAATTTCTCAAATAGCCATGTTTTCTCCTACAGCCACACATAAAACTTCTATACTGGGGATTGATTTTTTTTGTTCATTGTAAACATCAAGATGAACAACCAGTGGACTAAATTCAGTGTAAGTGTGCATACTTTAAATAGGGTTAAAGAACTCCTTAATGTTGATATTTCTTTAGCTTGGCAGTAAAACAAAATCAATGCTAATTTAATAGGAGCTCACAAACCAAGTTTTGCTTTCATTGCCCTTTTAAAAAGAGCATAGGGCTGTAGTTATAAACGGAATTAGTAATTGCTTGGTTGATATGCCTGTTGAATAGCAGATGATTTTTATTCAGTATATTCCTTTTAAAATCCATTACCTTAATTTTAGACATATTACTTGATAACAAGACTGTTGATCAGAATGGTTGCATTAAACCTGTTTATAATTTTGTAAAGTGATTTTTAATTCCCCTTTAAACACTCTTCCTTCTGGCAGAGGAAAAAATTGCCTGTGGGGTGTTCAAAATTGGCCCTGTTTTTTTAAAGATGATCTTTAATTACACTTTAAAGCAGGATTTCTTAACAGGGAATTGGAATTCTGCTTGTTAGAAAATTACAAAGGGTATTTGGGGATCTGCTATTAGCTGTGGCAACAAATAGAGAGATTAGTGAGACAAATGATCAGTAACCTAAAAAATTACCTATGGGAGATAATGATTAGCCCAGGGAAGATCTGGCTGTGGTCATAAAGGCTGCCTGAATTATGAGCGTATCGAACCTTGTTTAGGAGATGTTGAGGAAAGAAGAGGTGGTTTATATTAGCCACCAAAAATCAGTGGCATCCTGGAGATTAATAAATTTACCATGGCCTTTTCCCATGCCTTAACCCATAACAACAGTGATCTAGGCTGGAGTTACAGGCGAGGGAAGAAAAAGTAGAGGCCCAGGAGTTCAGAATCATTGAGGAACTACTCATTGATGGAGCCAGGGGAAAGTTTCATGGTGATATTCTGGAGTGAGAAGGTAGATACGGAAGGCACAAAAAAGAAGGTAAGATAAAGTAATGCCTTCTCTCTTTTAAGGAGTCCAAAGGTGATCAGAACTGGAGGTAACCACCATGTTTCTAGTATGCTTTCTCTGAGTCTCCCATATTAGAGAGGATGAGAGAAGCCATAGCTGAATTGCCAAAAATGTTGTGTAACAACTTTATTTGAACAAGATGAACAGTTCATAAATGAATTCTTTAAGCTTTCTGTCCTGATGTAGGTATTCCAAGATGAAATGTAATTTTTTTCCAGATAATTGTAACCTCTGGGCACATACCTAGAGCTAGAGAGGAAGGAACTGAGTGTGAGTTAAGAGGATGAAGCCAGTGAGGAAGAAGTGAGGGAGCCTAGGTAAGGAAGTACACAGCTTTGTCTGATGCCTGACATTTTGACCTTCTCTGAGGTTTCACTCTTGTGCAGAAAGGACCACAATCATGCAGAGACAGCTGTGATGTCATCAGTCCATCTCTAACCACCCCATCCATCTCTCTGTATGACCATATTTAAAAACTCCACACTGGAGGTGGAGCTGAGATGGCAGATGAGATGCAGCCTATACTCGCCACTCTCAAGGAGAGGATCAAAAGTGGCAGGTAGAAGTTTGCCTAGGGATGGACTGTCTTGGTGAAAGCATTGTGAATATCAGAGCAATGACTGAAGACACCTAAAGTGAAGGAGGGAGAGGCAGGGTGATTTGCTTGGCAAGATTAGAAAGTACCTGGGGAAAGCATGGAGAAGGGTCAGGGGAGAAATCCTTGGGGTTCCACATTCCTCCAGTGGACACTGCAACCAGAGCTGCAAGGGAGCTACCCCACCATAGCAGGCCTTTAAACTGATCAGGGACCTGCTTGGAGATTATGCAGCAGCATTGGATTGGAGAGTGGGCTGAGCAGGGTCCACTGGATTCTGATCCTGGGTTGTGGCAACAGATGCCGGTTTGAGCTCTCAACTCCAGAGCACCTGGTCCACAGAGGGATCAGCTTCATTGTAGCTGCCTCTCCGTTACCTCTGCCAGGCTGGGGAGGGAGAGGGAAGGGCAAATGTTCTTACATGCACTGTGACTGGGTACCATGCACCCTGCCCTGGCTGCCTCCAAGGGATCTGAGTAGAGGAGGTGCTCACCAGCCCTCAGCATCTGCCACTCCCATCTAGCTATCTCAATAGTGCTGCCACTACCACCTGAGTAGCACCACAGCAGCTGCTGTAACCAGACCTGGGCAGAGGGAGAGCCTCAACCACCATGACTTGCTGGCAGGGCATCATGCATCTACTTGGCCTTGCTAGCCATAGGCTGCCCAGCCACTGGCCAAGGACCCTTGATCCACCCAGGCACCTGCCAAGGTCCCACAATCCTCCCAGCCACCAGCTGTAGTCCTGTGACCTACCCAGGTACTGGCCAAGGTCCTGCAACCTGATCAGGCACCCACAAAAGCCCCATGATGTGTGTAGCAGCCTGACAAGGTCCCAAGACCCACCCAGCTGCTGCAGCCCCATGCCCTGTACGCCCTAGCAGTGCACTGTGCACATCAGCAACCCTAACAGTGACCTGCATTGCACAACTGCTGTGGCATTGCCTTTCCCCAACCACCACAGACTAGCCCAGTAGAAGTTGCCCCCTTCCACCTACCACCACTGCCTGGGGAACTGAGTGGAGGGAATGCCCACAGCTATGAAATATGGGGCCACCGCCTAGATAGCCTCACCCAGCTGCTACTGCCACCACTGTGGGGAGGCCCAAGCACAGCAAACTCCCAGACTATCCCCCTCCATGGAGAGGGACACACCTAGCCCCCTGCCTGAGCTTCCAACAGTGGCCTGGGGCCCAACATACCACTCCATATGAATATCCCCAAGCACCAACTTGGACTGTGACAACTGCAGGGGAATGGGATGACAAAGGAGAATAGTTGTATTACAGGCTGTCAGTGTATCCACCTCTTTCCTTCCAGGTCAATCCTCTGGCATAGGACACAGGTGTGCCAGTGAGGGACCTGTCCTTCTTTTCACTAAATAGGAGAGTTACCAGCAGAGGAGAACAGGTGCACCACAAATTTCTCTGTCTTGAGCTGACAGAAGAGTTTTCAGATGAGAAGGAACCAGCATAAGAACTCTGACAACATGAAAGAACAAGCTGTTTTGACATCCCCAAAGGATCACAATAGGTCTCCAGCAATGGACCCCAACCTAAAGGAAATTGTCAGAATGTCAGAGATGGAATTCAGAATATGGATGACAAATAAAATGAATGGGATTGAAGAGAAAGTTGAAAACCAACACAAAGAAGAAAAAAAAAGTTTCAGGACATGAATGAAAAAAATGGAAAAGTAAAGAGACAATGTAAGAAAAGATAGAACTTAAATGAAACAATCATTTAGGGAATTTCAAAATACAGCAGAAAGCTTCAACAACAGGCAAGACTAAGCAGAAGAAATAATTTCAAAGGTTGAAGACACTGCTTTTGAACTAACTCAGTCAGTCAAAGATGCAGAAAAAAAGAATAAATAAGAATGAACAGTACTCAGAGAAATATGGGACTATGCAAAGCAAGCTGATATAGGTATCCCTAAGGGAGAAGAAGAAGAAAAAGCAAAAAGCATGGAAAACCTATCTGAGGGGAATAATTGAGTAAAACTTCCCTGGTGACACCGGATAATTAGATATCCAGATACAAGATGGTCACTGAACACCTGGATGATTCATAGCAAATAGGACATCACAATGACACGTTGTCATCAGTCTGGCCAAGTCAAAATGAAGGAGAAAATCCCATAAGCTGCAAGATGAAAGCAACAACTAACTTACAAAGGAAAACCCAACAGACTATCAGCAGACTTCTCAGCAGATCTTTAAAGCCAGAAGGAATTGGGGCCCCATTTTTAGTTTTCTTAAATAGAACAACTGTCAGCCAAGAATTTTGGCTCCTGAAAAACTAAGTTTCTTAAATGTTGGAGAAATAAAAACTTTTTCAGACAAGCAAACACTAAGGGAATTCATCACTACTAAATCTGCCCCACAGGAAATGCTCAAAAATGCATCATACCTGGGACAGCACAATAGATTCCTTCCAGTGTAAAAATACTCAAAAGTTTAAGCTCACAGCTCTTATAAGACAATAGCACAAGAGGAAAAACAAAACAATAAGGTATCACTTAACATGATGAACAGAACAGCATCTCACATATTAATACTAACACTCAATGTGAATGGTCTGAATGCCCCAATTAAAAGACATAGAGTAGTTGAATGGATGAACAGTCACAACCCAAGTATGTGCTGTCTCCAAGAAACACATCTAACTCACAATGACTCACACAGACTCCAGGTAGAGGGATGGAAAAAACTATTCCATGCAAATGGAAACCAAAAACAAGTGGGTGTAGGCATTCTTTATCAGATAAAATTGACTTTAAATCAACAATGATAAAAAAAGACAAAGATGGTCATTATATACTGATAAACAGAGAAATTCAGCAGGAAGACATAACAATTCTAAATATATATGCACCTAACCTGGAGCTCCCAGATTCATAAAACAAATTCTACTAGATCTAAGCAAAGAAACAAACAGTAGCATTATAATTGTTGGGGACTTTAACACCCCACTGACAAATCTGGACTAATCATCGAAGCAGAAAATCAACAAAGAGACAATGGACTTAAATAGAAGTCTAGAACAAATGAACCTAATGGACATTTACAAAAGACCATACCCCCAAACCACAAAATATACATTCTTCTCATCATGACATGGGATATTTTCTAAGATAGATCATATGTTAAGCCACAAAAAAAAAAAAACCTCAGCTAATTCAGAAAAATAAAAATCAGATCATGTATCTTCTCAGACCACAGTGGAATAAAATCAGAAATCAATTCCAAGAGAAACTCTGAAATCCACACAAAGTCATGGAAATTAAACAATTTGCTGCTGAGCCATCCTTGGGTTAATGATGAAATTAAAATGGAAATCAAAAGAGTCTTCAAACTGAATGACAAAGGGGGCACAGCTTTCAAAAATCTATGGGATATAGGAAGAAGAGTGCTAAGGGAAAAATTCATAGCCTTAAATGCTGAGATCAAAAAGAGAGAAAGACCACAAATTAATATGTCACAGGAACTAGAAAAAGTTTGTCACAGTTTGTCAAGGAACTAGAAAAAGAAGAACAAATCAAACCCAAAGTCAGAGGAAGAAAATAAATAACAAAGCTCAGAGCAGAACTAAATGAAATGGAAACAACAATAACAACAAAATACAAAGGATCAAGAAAATTTGTTCTTTGAAAAGATAAACAAAATTGATAGACCACTAGACAGATTAACCAAAAATAGAAGAGAAAGGACTCAAATGAGCTCAATCAGAAGTGAAAAAGAGACATTACAATTGATACCACAGAAATATAAAATATCATCCTTGAATACTGGAAAAACCTCTATGCACACAAACGAGAAAACTGAGAAGAAATGGATAAATTCTTGGAAACATAAAACCTCCCAAGACTCAATCAGGAAGAAATAGAAATCTTGAATAAACCAATAATGAGCAGTGAGATTGAGGCAGTAAAAAGCCTCCCCCCACCCGCCATCAATAAAATTCCTGGACCAGACAGATTCACAGCTGAATTTGAGCAGACCTACAAAAAAGAGCTGGCACCTATCCTACAGAAATTATCCCATAACATTGAGAAGAAGGGACTCTCCACTGACTCATTCTATGAAGCCAGGATCACCTTAATACCAAAGCCAGGAAAAGACACAACAAAAAAAAGAAAACCACAGATCAATATCCCTTATGAACATAGATACAAAAATGCTCAAGAAAAAACAGCAAACCAAATTCAACAGCACATCAAAAAGGTAATTTACCATGATCAAGTGGGTTTCATCCCAGGGATGCAAGGATGATTCAACATATGCAAATCAATAAACATGATTCACCACAGAAAGAGAAGGAAAAACAAAGACCACATGATCATCTCAATAGGTGCTGAAAAAACATTTGATAAAATCCAGCACCCTTTCATGATAAAAATCCCCAAACTAGGCATAGAAGGAATATACTCAAAATTATACAAACCATATATGGCAAACCCACAGCCAACATCACACTGAATGGAAAAAAGTTAAAAGCATCCCCCTTAGAACCAGAACAAGATAAGGATGCCCACTTTCACCACTTCTATTCAACATAGTACTAGCCAGAGTAATCAGGAAAGAAAAAGAAATGAAGGGCATCCAAACTGGCAAAGAGAAGGCCAAACTATCCCTGTTAGCTGATGATATGATCCTGTGACTAGAACACACTAAAGACTCCTATAATTGATAAATAAGTTCAGCAAAGTCTCAGGTTACAAAATCAATGTACACAAATCAGTAGCATTTCTATATACTACTAACAGCCAAGCTGAGAGTCAAAGCAATGACTCAATACAATTTATAATAGCTACAAAGAAAATAAAATACTTAGGAATATACTTAACCAAGGAGGTGAAAGATCTCTACAAGGAGAACTACAAAACACTGATGAAAGAAATCATAGATGACACAGACAAATAGAAAAACATCCCATGCTCATGGATTGGCAAAATCAACATTGTTAAAATGTCCATACTGCCTAAAGTGATTTACAGATTCAACCCAATTCCCATCAAAATACCAACATCATTTATCACAGACCTAGAAAAAATAATCCTAACATCCATTTGGAACCAAAAAAGAGCCCAAAAAGCCAAAGCAATTCTAAGGAAAAAGAACAAATCTGGAGGCATCGTGTTACCTGACTTCAAATTATACAATAAAGCTATAGTAAAAAAAAGGCAGCATAGTACTGGCATAAAAGTAGACACATAGACTGGTGGAACAGAACAGAGAACCTAGAAATAATACCATGTAGCTATGAACAACTGATCTTTGACAAAGTAGGCAAAAGCAAACACTGGAGAAATGAAGCACTATTCAATAAATGGTTCTGGGAAAACTGGATAGCCACATGCATAAGAATGATACAGAACCCCTATCTCTCGCCATATACAAAAATTAATTCAAGATGGATAAAACACTTAAATGAAAGCATAAAAATTCTAGATGACAATATAGGAAAAACTCTTCTAGGCATCGGCCTAGGCCAAGAATTTATGACTAAGACCCCAAAGGCAAATACAACAACAACAAAAATAAATAAATGGGACTTAATGAAATTAAAAATCTTCTTCACAGCTACAGAAATAATCAAAAGAATAAACAGTCAACCTACACAAAGGTAGTAAATACTCACAAACTATTCATCTGACAAAGGACTAATATCCAGAACCTGCAAAGAACTCAAACACATCAGCAAGAAAGAAACAATCTCATCACAAAATGGGCAAAAGACATGAACAGAATTTTTTCAAGGGAAGATAGAAAAATAGCCAACAAATATGAAAAAATGTTCAATATCACTAATCATCAGGAAAATACAAATTAAAACCACAATGAGATACCGTCCTTACCCTTGTCAGAATGGCCATTATTAGGTCATTATTAAAAAGTCAAAAAACAACAGTTATTGGCATGGATGTAGAGAAAAAGGAATGTTTATACACTGTTGGTGGGACTGCAAATTAGTACAACCCCTGTGGAAAACAGTATGGAGATTCCTCAAAGAACTAAAAGTAGACCTACCATTCAACTCAGCAATCCCAATACTGGATATCTATCCAAAGGAAAAGAAATCATTTTGTAAAAAAGTCACCAGCACTTGAATGTTTATGGCAGCACAATTCACAATTGCAAAGACATGGAATCAACCCAAGTGCCCATCAATTCATGAGTGGATAAAGAAAATGGTGTGTGTGTGTGTGTGTGTATGTGTGTGTGTGTGTATATACATACATATGTATATACACACACACACACACCATGGAGTATTACTCAGCCATAAATAGGAATGAAGTAATATTGTTTGTAACAAATTGGATGGAACTGGAGTCCATTATTCTAAGTGAAGTGTCTCAGGAATGGAAAAACAAACACTACATGTTCTCATTTATAAGTGGGAGCTAAACGATGGGTAGACATGGGCACAAAAAGAGTAAAGGACATTGGAAACTAAGAATGGGGTAGGTTGGGAGAGGGGTGAGGGATAAAAACTTACCTATCACGTACAATGAACACTGACCAGGTGACGGGCACACTGAAAACTCTGACTAGCATTACACAGTGTATCCATGTAATAAAAACATTTGTACTCCCTTAATATTTTGAATTATAAATTAATTAATTAAAACTCCACAACTTAGTAAAAGGTGAAATACATAGTAGGTGTTCAATAAGACTGTGTTAACTCAATGAATAAATGCTAAGTTTATAGATGAGTTTGTCAGACAAAGATACCTTTTATTTATAAAAGGGATTGATTTTGAGGATTAATTATGTTAATTTTTATCCACAGTTTTTTTCCTTTAAACTGGAAGTGGGTAGGCCTCTTATTACACCAGAGCTTTCTTGCTGAGTTTTCCAATTTATTTTTAGTCAATGTTTATTAATATTTTGGAAAATTGAGTAGACCCAAGTCAACTTAACTACTTGTTCAACAACTACTCTGGGTATGACACAGGATAACATGGAGAAAGTAAAACTTTTTCTGTGTCCTCAGAGAACACAAAAAAATTTACTAGTAATATTTTTATTCCAACTTCAAATTTGAATCATAGATAATGATCAAAAATAAGACTGTGGGTGAGTTTGGTGGAAGAGATAGACATTGTACCTGCCATACTCAGCTCTCCCTTGAGTTAATCATTCTCCTTCTGGGTGTTGTCTAAGCAGAATTGTCTTTCTAACTGAGGTCAGACCACCTGCATCACAGGAAGCTAATTTTACATGTGTCAAACAGCAACAAGTTTCCTGCCAAAAGTTTACTAGTAATAAATGATGATAATATTATTAACAATGTGGAGGAGGCAATTCAGTGGCCTTGTTTGTTGTTTGTTGATGTTTGCCTTGTGGACTGAGACTAAGTTTTATATGATTTGTTTCCATTCTATTTGGAATACAGAACAGGAAATTAATTGTATTATCCTGGATGGAGCTGAAGCCCATTCTTCCATGTGAAATATCACAAGAATGGAAAAACAAGCAACACATGTACTCATTATCAAATGGTACTAATTAATCAACACTTATGTGCACACGTGGAAGTAACATTCATGCAGTGTCATGCAGGTGGGATGGGTAAATTCACACCTAATGGGTGAGGTGTGCACTGTCTGGGGGATGGGTATGCTTGTAGCTCCAACTTGGGTGGTGCAAAGGCAATATATGTAAACCTAAACATTTGTAGCCCCATAATATTCTGAAATAAAATAAATAAATAAGCAAACAAATAAAAAATAAACATATGAAGGGTTTTCAACAACTCTTTTTACTCATTTGCAAGTTTGTAGCAAGAACATTTGTAAGGGCAAGGAAACTTTTTGTGGATGATTCCTGTCCATACCTTGAAAATACTTCAAGGAACAGCAGGGGCACACCCAGGTGGGGACTTGGGGTAGAAGTCAGAGGTGTCTTCACTATCGTGTCCACCATGACCTTTGCAGGAACCAGGGCAATGCTGAGAACACTTCTGAATGGTCCTTCTCAGTGCTCACATTTTCCAAATCACAGTCTGTATTGGGGCAAAGAGTGCCCATTTGTTCACAGGTGAAATGGGTCTGCCTTTCTGAATTTCAAATAAAATACAAGACCTCAGTGAGGAGTTTATAGCTTCTTTGGCTATGATATCTATGTCTGTTAACATTTTTAAACAAAATCTGGCCCTCTGCGGTTCACTGTATCAGCCTTCTTTTCATCCTCCTGATTGGGAAAACTTAGATCAGAGAGAGACACAGACTCACTCACCACACCCACACAGACACATGTATATATATATATGCCTGTACATATGCACACCCCACGCCCAATAAACAGAGAAGAGACAGAGCAAGTAATGGTGGCAGGGCAGTAAGAAACTGTTAAAGTTGTTTGGCAATCTTCTTGTGTCTGAAAAATTGCCGTGTCCATATTTGAGCAAGGCTGTAATGGTACCCTAGTCTCAATCACCAGCTTCCTCATTTCATTTTTGAAAGATTTAAATTCTGAAATACTCAGAAATTGGATAACTAATTCTTGAAAGAGAACAGTCTTAAAAGAACTATAATTGGCAACTTGAGCACAAGGATCTTTAATCTGAATTGCTGTGGGGCTTTTTCTTTTATTCTACTGTGTAGGAGAGCAACACAATTTTAGTTTAAGCCGTAGCTGGAATAGTTCTTTAAAAATCTGACAGCTATGTCCCTACAAATACCATACTTTAAACAATATTGAGAGTCAGTTCTATTTTGTTCATAAACCTAGTGGTAGCAAAATATTGAGCTGTGAACCTGAGACATGGAATTTCTGGCACTATGTGCCTATTTTTATGAGATCCACAAACTTTAGTTACAGGTCCATAATTGCACATCCTTCTATTCAAAGTAACCCAAAAGTACTTTCTTAGTTTGATAACTCAATGACTTTCCAGATTAGCACCTTCAGATTGACCGTTGGTATTTTCAAAGTTTGGTGGCAGTTCAAGCTTTCATGAGTCATCCAAAAATATTGGATCTATCTCCCTGTGAGACCATATGTATTATTGTTTCGTTTTTTAAAGAAATCTCCCAATAGAAATATCCCAGCTCCAAGAGGCTATGAGAGTCTTCCTAGTTTAAATGGTAGTGGCAGAAAGAAAAACAAGATACCATGTTTACCATTGGTGATTTCCAAATTGTTGTGTCTTCCAGATGGCTTAGAGAGGTTAAATTACTACAGTGAATACCATTTTGAAAATGTTTCTTTTGGTATCCAAAGACATCAAATTAAAATCTTAGTTTCATGGAATTTTAACATAACCCACATTTCGGGGGCAGGGGTAACATCACAAAGGGTTTTACGTATTGTTATCTCCAAACTCTGCAATGTTAGCTGACCACCAGCGTTGTTTTCTTGGGGGAGATAATGTTTTCCAGCTGTTCCATTACCACCTCTTCCTTGTTTCTCTTATTTGGGCCACCACTTGCTTTTCCATGTAACCAAATAGTCAAATCAGTGCTGACTATAATGCTAGATATAAAAGGATAGGCTGAGTTTATATCATGGAGCCTCTCTATCAGTTAGAAATCAAACTGAGCTTCAAGGTGATTGTTATCAGGGCCAAGAGAAGAATACCAGCCATAAAGCAATCTGTAGAGAGATAATGTCCTTTCCTAAAGTGTAGAAGTTCTCATAGCTGTTAGTTTTCATCTTGTTAAGTCAATTACTAATTATTAATGTGGAAATGGAATTATAGAAAAGGAAGATGTGTATATAGATTCCAATATTGACCTGCTTTACTCAATGCAGAGTCATGAAAAGGGACAATTGCCCTCCAAATCCCCATACTACCATGGAACTTTGAATATGTGCCCACAAGGGTAGCCCTCCCAATATTCTGTATTGCCTTTTAAAATATGTCTTCTTAAGGCTCTCGCAGATTTAATAAAACTCCATCAAATTTTGGTGTTACTGCAACCCCAATCAACTTTTAAGGACTTGTGAGGCCTCACCTGGATTTTCACGGCCCTAGAGCCAGATGGAGTTTTTATTAAACCTGATCTCACACTGTTGGAGATGTCTGTGTAGTCAGGTGAATGAGCGACTGGAACCACTCCATGATAGGGCAGATCTAACCAGCAGCCCTCTCTGCAGGCATCCCCTCAGCATTGCTTGCCTGTTGTATGTTGCAGTGTTTATACAGAGTTTTCACAGAAGGATTCATTTAGGATTAACTTAATTGAATAAACACAAAGCTGCATAATTTATAGACCAAAATAGTTTTTCCTGGTTGAGTTGCTGACTAGAATTTCCTTTCTCCCTAATGGAATATTGCAAAGCCCCCATATTGTTATAATCAGAATTTCATCTTTGAGTTGATCCAGTTCATTTGCATGATATGATTTTATTATAAGCCAGATGTAGAAATAATTGCTTATAAAGGAAGCCTTTACTTCAAGCAAAGTAATGGAAATATATATGCATGTATGTGCATATATACATACACACATTTATATATACA
This sequence comes from Lemur catta, assembly GCF_020740605.2. Classification (NCBI taxonomy): domain Eukaryota; kingdom Metazoa; phylum Chordata; class Mammalia; order Primates; family Lemuridae; genus Lemur; species Lemur catta. Next base: position 186,990,716 of record NC_059128.1, on the reverse strand, counting down.
TAGAAAGTTTATTTTTTAATTTTTCTAATGAAATGGCTAAGTCTAGCAGCAAAGTCTTTTCATTATGGGAATTATACTGAACTCTTGTTAATGTCTCCAAAAACATAATTTCAAAAAATAAATATAGTGGCTAAGATTTTACGAATGAGATAGGATAAATAAAAGAGCACATGCTGGGATGCTGTAGTAATTGTTTTAGGGGCCTAGAAAATTAGCCATCATGGTACTTCTCTTTTTAAGAATCCACAATGATGCCCTGTTGCCTGTTACATCAAGTTTGGACTTCTTTACTTGTGTTTTAAGAGCTTTTATAATCTGGTTCCATCCTACCTGTCCAACCTGATTAACCCTGTTCGTTACACATGCCCTCCATTAGGGATTGAAAAGCTGTGATAATCACTCCCCATGGGCACCACATATGGCCTCATACCTCATTTGCTGAAAATGCATGATGGTCTTTGCACCTGCTGTTCCTTCCACATTGAATGCCTTTTTGCGCTTGCCAATTTAAATTTTGGCCATTTTAAAAGGTACTGCACAAGATCCATCATCTCAGTGATGAGAAGTAAACTCTGACTAATCCATCCCACAGTGAACTTCCACTTCTGTGGTATGTTGAAAAATGATGCCCCAAGACATGTTTACATCCTAATCTCCAGAGCCTATGATGTTACCTTATTTGGACAAAAGGTCTTTGCAGGTGCAATTAAGTTAAGGATCTTGAGATGAGAAGATTATCCTGGGTGATCTGGGAGGGCCCTAAATGCCATCACAAGTGTCCTTATAAGAGAAAGGTAGAGGAAGATTTGACACACAGAAGAGGAGGAGGCAGTGTGACCATGGAGGCAGAGATTAGAGTGGTGTGGTCACAAATCAAGGGTTGCCTACAGCCACCAGAAGCTGGGAGAGGCAAAGAAGGAGTTTTACCCTAGATCCTTAGAAGGGAGTACAACCCTGCCCATGCCTTGATTTTGCATTTCTGGCCTCCAGAACTGTGACAGAATAAATTTGTCTTGCTTTAAACCATGAAGTTTGTGGAAATTTGTTACAGCAGACACATAAAAGTAATACACCTTCTTTGGAAAGTACTGAACATTTACTCTGTTTGGTACAGGTAAGAGTCTAACTTTTCCCTAATGCTTTGTGTATGGCTACTGTCTTCCCAAATAGATTATGCGTTCTTGGTAGGCTCTTAGAAGTAACTGGCACAGTTATGGTTATAGAATATCCCTGAATTCTTTTGGAATAATTTATTGGTTATTTTTATACACTGGGAGTGACAAAGTGCTGGTTATATCTTAGTGATCTCTTGGCAATTAATGTTCTTGCTTCAGGTAAATTGTTCACCTCTAGAATGAGATTGTGGACCTAAGAAACTGTTTTCTCTTAAACTGGCTGTTGTAAGAGTATAATAAATGTAGGTTTTCAATATGCCTATGTTATCTAGTTCAGTCTCCTCCTCATCTACCAATCTCCTGTGTAGTGATTTTTTGGTTCCCAGGGTTGCTGACACACCAGCAGTCCATTTTTATGTTACAGAATGTCAGCATTGTGGCTGGCTCCTTCTCAAATTTCTCCTCTTTCCAGAAGAAAGAGTCCAAAGGGCTTATAAGGTTGGCAGCATTGTATCACGGCTTAGCATGCTGGCCTTATGCAATTCCAATAGGGTTAGCAAAATTGGCAAATACAGGAAACACACAGTGCCAGACTTCATGAGGCCAACACAGCATTTCCCCTGATGTCCAGAGCTCTCTGGAGCAGAACTCACAGTGCCTCAACATTTTCTCATGGAACGTGGCTGAATAGGGAATGAAGCTCAACACCCTGACCTGGTAGTCTTCTGACCACTCTTTAAAATGATTCCTTTATAAGAAAACTAAATTTTCAGAGTGAATTCCTTCAAGTTGAAGATTTGGAGTCCCATTTTAGTTTTATCTTTCACTGTAACTTTTATTTGGTCACAAATATAACTCTGATGGTAGAAAGTGTAGGCTGGTTATGCCTGGTTCCAACCTTGAGAAATCTAGAACCTCCTCTGAGGTACATACATATTTGGAAATCTGAATCGCAGAGAGAAAGTTCATTTAAAGTTTCATCTATAGGAGATCTGAACTAAGCAGATTGGTTCACCACAAGACTAGTCTCTGGAGACAGATGAAAACATTTGATCCAATCAATCTATAACTGCATTTTAAGGCTGCTAAATGGTAACTCATGGAATTATTTTAAGGAGAACTTCAATAATATTCTTAATCAAAGGGCTACCGGTATCAAAGTAAGTAGTGGCTTCCTGTCTGTTTCTATGAGAAGGACAGTTTGGATACTGTAAAAAATAATCAAGGTCCCCTTTCTTTGCTTTTTAATATTGTCCCCAAGTGGTACTCTTGGTAACACTCTGGGGTGTTCCTCCCTGCCTTCTGAGAGAGGAATCAGGTAATCAAAACCCCCTTGATAATGAGAGAAATAGTTTTTTCTGATTTCCTGATACCAAAAATTTATGTGTTTGGACCTAGCTAAACCTACTCATTGTAGCATTCTTATTAATTTCCCTTAGGTTGATAAAAGCTTCTGCTAGGGGGAGTTCTTTATCTATAAAACAGTTTAAATACTTTTCTGAAAGGTGGCCCAACTGGTTTAACTCTTCAGATATAGTTGAAGTAGAACAGACACAAAGAAGGGTCAACCTAATTTACAAAAAGCAATAATTTATGATAACCAATACAACTAATTGGCTTCTGGGTATCTCCTAAAAGCTCTAAATTTACTTTCTTTTCAACAAACTGCAGGTGTGAGTCTCTCAATCTGTTATTCTACAAGAACAGGTAGGCTATAGCCTTAATAATTTTATCACTAAACCAGGACTATATTCAGTATAACTAAATTAAAAAAGTTTAAGAATAATTTTAAACATTTTGCAGCATTTATTGGTTTATCAGTGGCCTTTGGTTCATATACAAGAACTGTCAGTTAGGCATGCCATTTGTTCTTGATCTAGCTTTTTCATGTTTCTTTGTAGCATTTGTCAAAATACCACATCAAAAATTATAGTGGGCAAAGCAAGTTCCCTTGCAAGTGGCATGAGAAAAGCCTTCCTCTGTGTGTACACATTTCTAATGCTTTTCTGTGGTTCTAAGATGCTCCCTACCAAATGCAATGCATGCTTTACATCTGCTGATCCCAGAATGTCACCTAGACTTAATATTGCCTTAGGATTCAGGGATGACTTCATAGAGGAAGTGATACAAGAGTGGCTTTGTCAGGCAGATAAAACATCAGCAAGCCCTCCGGCAGGCAGGGCATATTTATGTGGAGGTTGGAGAGAGCCTGACACCTTGGGGCACTTTAAGTGGTGCTTTAGAGCCCACTGTAGTCCCAACTGTAGTTCTAAACTCAGCCTTGGAAGATCCTAGCCTGCAGCTTTAGCGCCTTAATAAAGTGTGGCATTCACTTGTTTTTCAGTTCAGAGAATTGCTTTGGTCTCTGCTGCTCATTTTATGTGCTAAAACTGCCTTCACTTCTATGGGGGTTCCCTGAATTTGGTTCCTTTGCCTTCAGACAAATGCCTTTCCCCTGCCCAGTCTTGGAGACAACAGCTAGTGTGGAAGCCTGCCAGGATTTTGATCTGGCCTCTCCCCCAAACCATTTCTGCTTTTCATTAGGGTCCCTTCTGGAGGCAGCCTGCTGGGCTGTTAACCAAGGGACACTAACCTCTGACTGTCCCAGGCTCCTGGCCCAGACCTTGTCCCCTTGTATGACTGGGATGGGCATCTGTATCGAGGAAGTAAAACTACAGTGGCAGGAAAGGCCCATTTTGCTGAGATCCTTGCTTGTTAAACTAAGGTATTCGAAGTCTACCCATAGCAACAATGAGCAACTGGATGAACTTCATTAGTGGAATGAGAAGATCAATATCCATTTTAGAAAGATGATCTTGGTGGTCTGGTGGAAAGTGAATGAAGCAGGGAGAACAGTTAGGAAGCTATGCCAATATTCAAGTGAGCATTGAGGAGTAAAGGTAATAGCAGAGAGGATGGAAAAAGGAAAGAGATTCAAGAGATTTGAAAAGGTAATGTTGATAAGAATTACTGACTTGGATTTAAAAGTGAGGGAATGGGAGAGAGAGAGAAGTTAAGGGAATTTGGAGGTTAATGGTGCCATATTCCTTGTAATCGGAAACATAGGAGGAGTTAATAGGACAATAATCGACTTAGTCCTAATACTTCTTGAATTTGGGACTCCTTTGAGGAATACAGGTATGGCAGCTCGGTAGGCAGTAGTGAGTAGGAGGAGAGAAAGTTAAAGGCATAGTTCCATGAGTTGTCATTGGCACCCATAAGTTGTGGTAGAATATTATTCAGCCTTTATAATTATAATTATTAAGACTAAGTTGAAATATGGACACATGAAAAGAGCCCAGGACAAAATTAGATCTGTTAATATTTTTGTGACTTCAGCTATGTAAAAATTATGTTTCCGAATGGATAAAAGTGAGAAGGGAAAATGGAAAAATTAAACACAGAAGATTTGTTAAGATGGTGGGTTCTTTTTTAATTTGATTATTCATATCCTGCCTCTTTCCAAAAAGAATTTGTGATGTTATGAGACTTTAATTTTTAAAAAATCACTTCTTTTTAAATTTCAAAATATTAAGAGGGTAGAAATGTTTTTGTTACATGGATATACTGTATAATGCTGAAGTCAGGGCTTTCATTGTGCCTGTCATGAGGACAGTGTTCATTGTACCCAGTAGGTAAGTTATTATCCCTCATCTCCCCCCCACCCTCCCCCTTCTTAGTATCCAATGTCCTTTACATCTTTGTGCCAGCATGTTCCCATCATTTAGATGCCACTTATTAGTGAGAACATGTGGTGTTCATTTTCCATTCTTGAGATACTTCACTTAGGATAATGGTCTCTACTTCCATTCAAGTTGTTGCAAAAGATGTTATTTCATTCATGTTTATGCCTGAGTAGCACTCCATGGTATATATATATGTCACATTTTCTTTATCTATTAATGCTTATGAATTGATGGGCATTTAGGTTGTTACTTGTATAAAACATTAAAAATTGCAAGGGCTGCTGGGGCATGGGTATAAAAAAATTAATATGAGATATGAGAAAGTACTTTGTAAACTTCAATGTAAATGATTATTATGATACAAACACTATTCTTTTTTCTATATTTAAAGAAATGATATTTTCATAATTAGCTTCTAGTATATTCTTCTAAATATTTATGATAGTATATGAATTCTCTACATCATTTTGAAGATCACAGTGAGCCAGGAAATTTCCTAAAAATTCAGAATATGAATAAAGCACAAGAAAAAAAAAAGCCTTGGATGAAATTTGCTTTGATTATAAGACCTATTTATTGAATGACCTCTATATGCCAACGACCATGCTGATGATATATAAAAAGAATAAAATATACTCCCAATCTTCAGGAATCTTAGAGTTTGGTGCAAGAGATGAAGAGTAAATAGGCAATTATTCAGTGTGATGAGTGAGATCATGGGACCTTACTCAGATTCTAAGGGAACACATCATAGGGGCACTTAGAGGCTTCCCAAAGGAGATGATGTCTGCAATGAGTCTTGAACAACATGGAGACGTTGAGGTACCTTCCAGGAAGAGGAAGACATCATATGCAAATTCTCAGAAGTAAGAAAGTGTGACAAGTTTGGGGAACATGTAGAAGCTCACCCTGGCTTTTCAAAGAACTGACAGAGAGTGCAAGTGATATTGAAGGTAAGCACCATGTCTAAATGGTCTTGTTCTCTATGCTCAGGACTTTGGACTTGGCCCTGTGAGAAGCAGGAAGTCATTGGAAAACTTCAGCAAAGGGAGTAACATGACCAGAAAGATTATTCTCCATGCAATGTGGTAAATGGATTAGGAGGGATCTGGAGGGGAGGCCAAGAGATCTGTAGCTGTTGCCAAGATGCAAAAAGAGAAAGTTGAGCCTGATTTAGGTAAGCAGGACTGAAGAGTAGGGGTTGTAAATGAGAGATACTCTTGAAGAGAAATCAGCAATACTTGGGGACCTAGTATAAAAAGTGAGGGAAAGAGGAGAAAGTGGGATGACCCCTGGGTTTCTTGCTTGGGGAATGAGGTCTCCTTCTACCCCAAGATGGGGAAAGTAGGAAGAGGAGCAGGCCTAGGTGGGAAGATGGTAAGTTCAGTTTTGGTACAATGAGTTGGAGGTGTCTGTGGGATAGCCACGTGAAGGAAATATCTAGTAGGTGGCAATATATGCCAGTCTGGAGCTTGGATGAGAGATTCGGGCTACGATTTCTCAGATGAGGTAGGTAAAATTATAACTGAAAGTTGAAGGATAAGTCAGTGCTGCTCTGTGTCTGGCAGTATAAGATGCAGATGTATGTTTGAATATATCAAAGAGTAAATCAGTGAAGTCATGGATTCTTTGGAATTGGCTACTCTATCAGATTATACAATGACACAAGTTGGATTCAGAAACCTAGGATTTATGAATTTATGTCCAGTTGTCTTTCTGCTCTATGTTGCTGCTGAGGTGGATATAAAAGAGAGAATTGAATGAAGAAAAACATGAAAGAGGAGCCTGGCTTAGCTAAAGCAAGTAGCAAGAGTTTGCCACCAAGCAGTGGTAAACAAGGTGACCATCCCTGACCCTCATCCCATTCCAACACACCAGACTAACTTCTGATGTCCTATGATGGTGGCCAGGGGAGAGGCCTTTTAAATGACATTTCTAAAAAAAGACAGTCAAATTTTTATGGCTTGACCACCATCTTGGGGCCCACAGTTTTCCCCCTTTCCTTAGGTTAGGGATCATTTTGCCTCTGTGTGAGAGTTATGAAGGGCTGCTTTGTTCTGGAAGAAATTTTGCCACCTGTATAGGTCAAAAGCCATGACTTCCACTGCTCTGTGACCCAGACAAAACGATGGATTTTAAAACAGAAAGATGCAGTTATGTAATAGCTTTCTTACTGCTCTGATGTTTCAGGGCAACCTAACTGTAATGTCATTTCCATGCTTCTAAATTGTTTTTATCGCAGATGAAATGAAATGAAGCTGTTAATGACAAGCTGAATGGGAAATGCATCTGGCAGTTGTGTGAGGGGCGAATCAGCCTGCCCTCTACTCGTGAGAGCGACACCTTGCTTTTATTTTGCCCGGGCTCTTCAAAGTGAAATGGCAGATAGCATTAGCAGATCCAGCCAAGAAGACTTAAGGTGACTTTGTAGTGGAATTTGGTGTTTCTTTGTGGCATGCATTTGTGTTTAAATGCCTCAATCTATTCAAATATCAGAGAAGGAATTTTTGCATTTGGATAGTACCGACTCTCCCAGTTGGTGGGAGGTTTGCAGGGTAAATTGTGTGTTGAAGAAAATCAGCCATTTCTTGAGATTGGCCTCCTTGAGGCCTGGGTAAAAGGTTAGGAAGACAGATCTCATTAGGCTGAAAGGTGTTTTGTATTATCAAAGCAGGCCTTTCCCAAGGCAGTTTGTCCTTTTGCCTGGGGGAAGATGAGTTTTCTAAATGACTCAACTAACTTCTTTTTTGGCATACTTTTGCATTTGGTTCATTTCCAGGTACCAGAAAGAATGTAAATATGGAATGAATCAACTTTTTCCACATTTTTCTCTAGCAGTTCTTTTATGAAGAACAGATTTTCCATAGAGGAAATTAAAAAATACATAAAACTGAGAAACCATGGTGTTGTTGAGAATGGTCTCATTTTCCATGTCACTTTGTAACTGGCAGTGCACACTGTATTCAAATGGCATTACTATAAAGTACAGAATTTGTTTCAATTAGCTTCATTTTTTCTCAAGATGAGGAATTATCATAAATCCCTGAAATAACAGTTGACTCACAGAGATGCTTGTGTCATTGCATTGGGAATTTTTTACAGCTTTTTTTTAAAACTACACCTGATTATAAAAATGATTAAACTCTGATTTAGTGCATTTGATATGGGCCTTTGCCTGAATTAGGAACGAGGAGAGAAGGGCAATGATATAACTCAATTCTAAAGGCAGATAAATTATTATTTTAAAGTAAATTTGGGTAGAATGATTTTTTCCACTTTAGAGTATTTTTCTAAATGAAACACAAGAATTTTCATTAGCATTCAGTTCAGATTTTTTTTCTTGGATATCATTCTTCTGAATGATTTGCAAATATTCTTCTGGTGCATCTGTAAACATCTGAAAATTCGATATTTGGTGAAAGACAATTGATACGGACAGCTCAAAAAGCCAGAACTTTATGCAAAGCAATATCTGGATTGCCATCTAAATGAAAACCGCATGTCAAACAGATGCCATAAATATGAATTCAGACAAATGCCCATTGATAGTTTTTCCGTGGTGCATCTTAGATGGTTCAGTGAGTCACAGATCTTGTGAAGCGCAGCCTGCTTGGTATGCTGAAGGCAAGTTAAAGTTCCTTTCCTTTCTATTGTGACACTACAAGTCTAACCTTTATTGTCAGGGTCTCAGCTGAATTTTCTAACAGCAGATGAGTGGGAATTCATGGAAATAGCATGTGTTTCACCAGTTTCCTTTATTTCTCCCTCAGGACAAGCAGCTGTCAGGTCAGCCCCCCATTGCAGAGCTTGAAGCCATCAAGAGCAGGGATATATTTGCCTTGTTCTAATGGCAGGCTTTCTGCCGACTCGGGAGATCACATAAATACCTTTAGGCCAGCGTGTCTGAATCATCAGTGAGTGACCTCCTTGACAGGCTGAAACCACAAAATGGGACTTATGGAGCTGGTGAAGCAGGCTGCCCAGCTCCGGGTTCAGCTGAAGCAATCAACAGGAAGGGAGGAATTCATTCATGTTCACACGACCATTTTTCTGCATGGTAGGAAACTAATTCCAGAGAGTAACAGTAGCATAAAGATGAATCCACATAATTTTTATAACCTTGTTACATCAAGTGCTTTACAATAAAATGCAGAGTCTTCGATAGACCTTGTTCCTTATCCTACATTCTTAATAATTACAACTAGACATTGTTTTAGAGAGCAAACTTGACTTTCTAAAATATGAATTCAATGTCCTTTCATAGTTGGGTGAAATGAGGGAGGCTGATTTTGCTTTTAACCTACCTTACTTCCCTTGGTCATGGGACGTGAACTCCCTGGGATGAGGAGGGAGGATGATGCTAATCCTTGTTTACATGTGTGTGTCATTCTTGCATGAAGCCTGAGAACGAACTTACATTGTGTCTTTTAAAAATGTCAGTCCTCCTCTGTTTCTTCTCAATTATAATCTGTAACACTTATTTATTGCTAGGTCATTCACTTAGATCATTGCATTCACTTCTTGAAATAACCTTATGAAATTGACATTTATATTATTGGCCTCATGGTTAAACCAAAACTGATGGGGTAAATAACTTGCTGAAAGTCATGTTAATAAGGTGTAAATGACCAATCTAAATCTGGCTATCTGATCCAGAGCCTATGTGTCACCTTCATCTACCGAGCCATGAAAAATATGCAAACTGGCAGAGGGGCGTACTGATTGCAGAGCGCATACTAATTTTGTCTTCATACCACAGGTCTTCCAGGGTTGTGGAACAACTGTATTCATTAAATATATTTATTTAATACATTAACCTTTAAATTTTTGGTGTTTTATTCATTTGCCTAACAAACATTGATTAAAAACCTCCTACTAGGTACTGGGAATATAGTTATGAACAAAACAAGTAAAAAATTCTATGTAGAAGTCAGGGTGAGGCAATGTGAGGACTTGACCTGCTGCTCCTCAAGGTGAAGGAAGAGGGATGCAGAGGCACCTAGAAGCTGGAAAAGGTGAGGAAATGGATTCTTCTCCGGAGACTCTGGAAAGGAATGCAGCCCTACTGACATCTTGATTTTAGCCCAGGGAGATCTGCATCAAACTTCTAACCTGCATAATTGTAAGATAATAAATTTGTATTGTTTTATGCCATTAAATTTGCGGTAGTTTGTGAAAGCAGCAATAGTAAACTCACACCAGCGGTACTGAATGATTTTCCTCAGTCTGGGCACAGTCAGGTTTGCTGCCTTCATGAGATTCCAGTGCTGGCAGCTTAGAGTCGGGATCACTGAAGGGTAAGGCTAAGGGCAGAGAGACGAATTAGGAAGCACTGCAAAGGCAAAGGCAGTGGAGGGTCAGGATCCACCTAGGGCAGTGGATGTGCATTGGTTTGCTTATTTTTCAAAGCATTTGTGGAATAAATATTATAAAGCTGAAGAGAACATTAAAAAACATTCAGGATGAAGAGGAGACACTTGTTGGAATTAGTGGGAGAGGAAGGGATGGGTTTTGGCCCATAGGACGGGAAGGGTGTGTTGACAGGGAGAGTGCAGAGCAGGGTCATTGTCTTCTGTTAAGGCAAATACCTCGAGAGGAGGGGCCCAGCAAGTCACACCAGTCTTTGTAGGAATGAATCAGCTCCTTTTCTGGGGAGAAATGTAACTGGGGAAGGAAGATGGGGGAGGACCATAGTGAGTGAGTTGGGAGGAAGGGCTCCATCTGGGGGATGGAAGAGTGAATTGCTGAAGTTCTGAAGGTAAATGGCTTTTCAGCTGCCTGTGTTCACCTTCCAGGTTCCCAAACGGAATGCCCAGGCCTGGGCAGGGGATGGCAAGACCTTACTTCCCATAGGGCACCTGGGTATTCTGTGCTCTGTCAAGGTTTGCTTATACCTTGAAGTGTGCTTGAGAGATCACAGGAGAGAAACAGGGACACACGCTCCCTCTGGATCTGGAAGAAGAGGTCCCTGGATCCTTCTAGCAACAGAGAAAAGTGATGAGCAGAACTAGTGTCATCTTATGTAAATTAAAGTGGGGGAGATGTGAAGACATAGCATTTGATCCACAAGTTCCTTGAGGGCTGGTAAACCCCTCTGGGAGGGATACCCCAAAAAGAATGCATAGCTTGCTAGGGTTAGAGTTCTGTTTAATATCAAAGGAAACCTTTCTCATCTTTAAAAAAATGTATAAAGAGAGCCTGTAATCCCCAGTGCCTCAGATTTATGCTTTCCAAATGTGGACACCTATTTCTCCATGTGCTCAATATCTTTTTAATGGACTACAAATATTTGAAATGTGTAAACATCATGGGAGGATGAGTATTTTAAGCATGTAGGGATGAAGCTGGATTAGGAGAACTAGGATGTCATTATGGAAGAGGGGAAGCATGAGATGAGATGTCCCAGCAGTCTAAGTTCCCTGACTGGAACATACTCTTAGAGCAGGCAAAGTGGAAACATTCTTGCATTTGAACTTCCAAAAGTCACCCAGACAAAAGCATGTATCATCTTCCTTTATTGAGGGTGTACTGGCTTTGGATTTTATCCTTTTTCTGGGGAGAGAGGGACTGTGTTAACCTTCCCTCTGTACTGATCTGCCTTTCAGGGGAAGTAGGGTTGAGTGTGTCTTGGGCCTGCCCCCCAGTGATCCTAATAGAATCTTCCCTGTTTCCATCCCAATCCTTCCCTGAGGGGAATTAATAGATTCAAAGCCAAACACTGACATGATCAGAAAAGATTGCTTATTCTAAATAGAGTGGTGTGTTTCTAGTCAAAATCATCTCTGGAGTCTTTTTTGTGGCTTTTCTTAATGCATTTCCTTGGTCGGACACACCTCTGCTGGAGATCCTCACTTCCCCAGGTGCAGAATGGGAAGAGGATATACTGCATGATATTTTGGTAAAGATTAAATGAGATATTAACACAGGTGAATCACTTACATCAAGAGCCCTCAGTAAATGCCAGTTCCCTGCCTTGCCATAGCATCAGTTAATAATGAATTGTTTTTTGCTTTTCCTAATGTTTATTCACGTTTTCATGCATTATACACATTAGAGAGTTTAGAACTGGAATGTAGGCCCATGAGCCTCAGCTGTAGGAGTTTTGTCTGCTTTCGGTCATCAAGTCTCCCTTGGTAAGTGGCAGGATAGCACAGTGGTGAGAACAAGGCACCTGGAGACAGACTGAGTTTGAATTTCTTTTTAACTGTATCATCCTGCAAGACTCTAACTTTGTGCCCCAATTTCCTTTTCATAAGATGGGGGAGATGATAATAATAGTATCTTCCTCAGAGGGTTGTTGTGAGGATTAAACGAATTAACACATGCAAACCATGCAGATCAGTGCTTGGCTTCAGTAAGAACTGTAACAGTGACTGTTACTGTTATTTGTCAGTACATGTGAGGCAATTACAACAGTGTTCAATACATGTTAGCCATTGCTTTTATAATTATACTGTCGATAAAATGTGGTCAAAAATCTCTGATCCATGGACCTAAATTCCAACTTCTTGAGAATAATTCCAGACTCAGAACCATTTCTAGGACCAGACTGGGGGTTGTTAGCAGTGGTTAAGATAGCAGCAAAAGCCACAAAAGTCTGCAGAAGGTAGTGACCCAGCTGGCTGAGACTTTAAGACCTTGACAAAGGCTCTCGTGAACAGCAAGTGGTTGTCTGTTGCTTAAATACCATGAGCTACTCTTGCAAACTATTGGCCTGTGGGCCCAACTGTGTCCACACATATGTTCTGTTTGGCCAGCCCAGCAAATAAAAATAATTAAATTGGTCACCAATATTTAAAATTTTGGCTGTTTCTTAAAAACTCTAGTTTAACTGTGTAGAACTGCCCATTTTAGATTGCTCACTCACTTTTCGTTTTTTTATTCATAGTCCCCACCACTCCGTATTCTATTACATATGGTCCCCTTCACTCATCAATATTATTGCTTCATCCCTGTAGGCCTCTGAATTTGCAGCTCCCACTGTAAACTGATACTAGAGAAGCATTGCTGGGAAGCAGGGGAGGTGGTACACCCGATGTGGTAAGGGAGACTGTTCATCTAGTCTTGATTCATGACATGTTCCCTCAGCCTACAAATGACTCATTTCACATAAACTATCGCCAGTGTCTCAAAGTAGAGTTGATTTCTGCACCTGAGGTGTGCCACCTCGATGTCTGACACTGGCCGTTACTGCCAGAAAATGTTCACTATAGACTGGAAACGATCAAGATGTGGCACCAAAAAGAGTCCCTAGATTAACGTGGCATTTCCAGAGTTACAGAACATATGTTTACACAAATATTCCTGGTGACTATGTCTCCATAATACAATGCTTCTGTAAATGATAGTTTTCTTGAATACCAGAGAATAAAACAAAGATATCTGAAATCCAACTGTGGGAATATCTTTAGAAGCTGGACATTTGATGTTGGATACCAGGTTCCCACTTCTGGAGCTAGAAGCAGGAAGGCTGAAGGAACAATGTGGCTCATCTTTGGTATATCCAGGAGGATGGGGAATGTATTTAAAATCTTAAATGTAGTTGTGTTTACTCTCAAAAAATACATCTCACTGGTCCTGGTACCGCTGTTTGAAACAAGTCATGGAATAAATGGGTATTTCTGTTCTTCAAAGTACAGTTGCTCCAAAGGAGATGTCCTATAATTTAAATGAGTCAGGGGCCCAGAGACATGTGTTGAGTGTGCCTAGGTGGGAGATGTGCTTTTCAGAGGTAAGTGATGATCAATCCATGTCTAAATAAAAATGTTTCTCCTCCACTTGCCAACGTGGTAGAGGATTCAGGAACTCCATGTTTCCTTAAGGCTTTCTAGAACAAACAGAACATCGTTGTCAGAGTGTACAGCTCGGCGTTGCATCATGCAATGCAAATGGCAAGACATGCTTCTTTATCAGGAGAGATGTATGTTAATGTAACTGTCACATTAAATATTTGCTGCTGTTGGCTCAGTTAATGACTGTCATAAAAGTGTGGCAATATCTGGCATTTTAAGTGTTTGTGGTGCCTAATGTACAGTTGCTATTGTAAACCGGTTGCACATTTAGAACTAATTACATGCAAGCTATGATAGCAGGTTTGTTTTTTACAACTATCTGAGCTGTGATCAGCACTTGTAATCACAAAGCAAGGAAAAAATAAGCAGTGACAGCAGCACCTTTATGTTGAAAGCAAAGTCTTGTCCTGAAGTGTTGTTAAGTATTAAGGTTTTTTCAATAATAAGCAAAGACAATTATTCAGAAGCAAATATACTTATAATTATAGCCTGGATTTTGCTTTTATACGGTGTTGACATCCACACACTTTCTTTTCTTTAAAGCTTTATCTGGTCCAGTAAACATCCCAAATGGTATCATTTTGAAACAGTTTTCTTTTTTTACTTCTTTTGAGGGTCAAGGGAAGGAAATTTGCTGTCTTTTTGAGCCTCGGTGATGTATTGCTTTTTGTTTGTAATATGTGGTTGATGCTGAGTTACAAATTGGTTATTATACGAAGGAGACTGACAACCTTCGGCCTCTCCTAGCTCAGCAATGCCTCTTACTTGTGCTGCAATCCTGAGAGTTTTCCAAAGCTATCTTCCATGTCTGAAATAAAAAATCAGAGATTTCTGGGAAGTGGTTATAGAACCAGGACTCAGTGGACTCCCTGGGATCCATGGATGGGGTTAGAGGCAAGAAAAAACACAAACCCCCAAAATGCATGCAAAATTTTACAGCTATGTGCTTCTTTCTGGGGAGAGGTTCCAGAACTTTATTCAGAGCCTGAGAAGGAATATTAGGTATCACAAGATTAGAGCTTGCTTAGATCACACGACATAATGAAGAAGATGTGGTTCTCGGCAGCCCACTTAGGTGTCTGCAGTCTTGAGGATGCCAAGACAAAATGGCTTGTGACAGTTATGCAGGAGTCTCTGAGACAACTGCTGCTAATTTTTAGAAAGTCCTAGAAAGACCTGACTGCTGGAGTCCTTCTGAGAGCATTGGGATGGGCTTTGTTTTGCTTCCTCTTAAGCACAGTGCTTGGGTGCAGCTGGGTGTGCGAGAGGTGGGGTGGAGAGGATGGGTGGCAGCATCTCTCCTCCTTCTTTTCTCTCCAGCCTCCTGCCTGGGAGACTAGCGCTTTCCTGACTGGAGCAGATCTCTTCCCAACCCAGTGGAGGTTGCACAGCTGATTGTGCCGGCCCACTTCTGGGGCTCAGGCAGATGGGAACCAAGTCCAAATGTTAAGGCTCAGGACTGGGGGAAAACATGTCAGTCCAGGAGTCAGACACAGGGCTTTGAGCCAAGGCTGCTGCCTGGCTGACCAAGGATGGTAAGAAAGGCCAGGCAATCTGCAAAGGATCGAGTGGAGGTTCCGGATCTCTTGTATGTCCTAGAATCCACAGTCCCTTCTTTTTCTCAATTCCTCTCTCTTTTCCCTTGCTGCTTCCTGTGGAGACTACAGAGCTAAATACAGATGCTCAATAACCTGTTAATCCCCTAAGCCTCCTTCTCTGCTCTCCTTTTCCTGTTACTTTCTAGCCTATTCACTTCCTTTGTTTTTCTCTCCTTTTCCTCTATTTCCTATTTTTATTATTTTATTAATACTTTTCTTTCTTATTATCTGGAGCCTGGCCTCCTTATTTTTTGATTCTTCTTAGCATTTTGTTACAAAATGCACTTCTTTCTTCTGTTCTTTCTTCTGGTTCATTTTCTCTCTTTGTCTCTCTCTCTCATTTTCTTCCTCTCTCTCTTCCCTGCTCCTTTATTCTCTCCCCCCATATTTTTGTGTTTTTCATTCATGATAGGGAGCAGTTGGCATGAGTGATCTTGGGGGTCTCTACTCTTTTAAAATGATTTGACAATTTTGAGCACAATGCATGCTTATTTAATTTAACACAATTTCTAAAGTATCCCAGGGATTATGAGAAAGGAGTGGTTTTTCACTCTATGAGAACCCCAGCTGGGATTGAGCAGACACCCCTGGTCCCTCTAACCCTTTCTTGCTAAATGAAGAGTCCAGCTACCCTCTCCACCTGTCTTGGTCTTCAGCCAAAGCTCTGACTCAAGGTGATTCTGAGTGTCTCATGGATTCCCTGAAACCATCAGTGGGACCCAGAGGTGAACTTTATTGCTTGGCTGACTTTACATACTGAAGAGTATATTTCTTTAACATTCTTTTTGAGCCTAAAATTTTACACTTGCATTTCTACCGTAAGATAAGTTGTATCTAGTTGTAGCTCTCTAGCTCAATCCATTTCCTAATTATTATAGATTTTCAATTCGGTTTAACACCCCTTCACCTGACTCCCTCTATCTTAATCTTCGTTCCTCAAAGGGGTCTCCTGACTTTTTCTTTTGTGCCTTTGCTAGTGGTCATCTCTGCGTGACTGTGTGTGTTGGAACGTCTCACTCTTCAGTGCTACCTCTTCCATGAGGCCTTCTTAAATCCTCAGCCAGGATGAAGGCCTTCCTTCAGGTTCTGTGCTTTCATAGACCCTCACCTGTGTTTCTGATACATATTTATCACAGTCTACCTTGAACTATAGCCAGGTGTGTACCTCAAGAGACAGAAAGAAAGGTGAGGGCAGGGACAACGTCTTCTTTATCTTCACTGTGCCTAGAACCATAGCTTAGTAAAGGGTCACTCAATTGACTTGTAGAGTGATCAAGGAGGACATTTATCTATAATTTTCTGCTTATTTTTTATATGTAGTAAAGATTCACTTTGATAAGTTTAGTCACGTTCACAGTAATCATTTGCACATCTGTTTTACAAAGAGTATTCTGAGTTTGGCTCTCATGAACCCTGTAAGTGTCTCCACCTCTAGGAGGAGGCTGAATTCTCATCATGGACCCAGCACGTGAATCCCAGACATTGGGCTCCAAAGTCCTGATCTTTCCATTTTATACTGAGCTTTCTCACAGGAAGGGAAAGTCCAGGAGGCATATCCTGATGAGCTCCACTTTTCCGCAGCACTGTGTGCCTTCCGTGATTCCAGCCACGCTGCCTTCCCCCACGAGGTCACCACAGATGGGATGGGCATATCGCTTGGCTCCCTTTCTGGAGGAGCAGCCTCCACCAGTATCTTTGTCCAAGACTGGGGGCCTGTGGCTAGCATTCTCCCTGGCTGATACGGCATCATGGCCATGTACTTGGGAAGATCACAGCCCTTGTTTGGATACGGCTCCCACCCTCAGCCTGCTTTGGGGCAGAAACTTGCTTTGATCTGTGTGCAGGCCTGGGAGGTTATGGCCCTAATTAATTCATGCATAACAATCTGACTTTCCTTTTCATTCAGAGAAAAGCATAACCATTTCAAAGCTTTCGTAATGCTGAAATTCTAAAAAATCCAATTGAATCTTATTTTCGTAAGTCTAGTCAGGGAGATATCTGGATAGCATTGAAACAAAAAGATAATGAAAAAATGTTTCCTTTAAATTACTGAAAATTATTTCTGTTAGAAGAAGAGTTCTTCTCATCAGGCAAGATTTTAGAAAAAAAATAAATTATAATGGGCAAAGGAGTGTCAAAAAACTTTTCATCAGAATCTGGTTTTTGTTATGTGAATACACCAGCCTACTAATCCGCCTCATTCTATGGAAATGTCATATAAATTGAAGAAAAACAAAAGTGTGAGGCAGAACACGGATATGAAAGCACTTTGTAAACAGCAACGTGCTTTGTAAATGTGACATATTATTATAGCTTGGCTTCTGCAGTTCCCTTCCCCATGGTTAGAAATTATTAGAGGTCCCCTGACTCCTGTCAGACTCCTTTTTAATGATCTTTAAGCCTTATTCCTGAAGGCAGGACAGTGATACTGGCAGGAAAAGTGCTTAATAATTTGTTTATGGTAAAATGCTATCCTAATTAGTAGATCTCATTAATTTCAATGAGGCATCACTCTGACTCCCCACCCCCCATAGTCAGTCAGTCAGCAAGTCCCATTGCCTTTTCTCCTGACGTCTACCTCTTATTATTTGCTTTGTCCCCACAGCTACCACATGGGTTTGTGACCTCTCGCATCACACTCAGGCAGTGGCTACTCATGTCCACCCTCCGCGGCAGCCAGCGGGGCCTTTCAGCAAACTATGTTAGGTCAGCTCCGGCCTCATGCCCGCAGTGTGTGCTCTGTCACGGCCTGTGGGCCTCTGGGGGCCTGCTCTGCTGGGCTCACCCTTTTCTTTACCTTCGCTGTCTGCCACACCACCTTTATTTTTCAATCCCTTGAATGCTTGAAGTTTCCTTGTGCTGTAGGCCCTAGGCCGAGCCTTCGGAATGCCATTTTCCCAGGTCTCTGTGTGGGTCGGCTGCTCCACTCTCAAGTCTCAGCTAAAGAGTTTCTCTCTCAAGGAGGCCTTCCCTGACCTTCCAACCCACCGTGGCCTGCCCCGCTGCACCAGCCTCCTTGACCTTACTTCCTTTGAGCTATCACTTTTTATTTTATTTATGTAACTGTTTATTTATTATTCATCTCTTCATGGTCAAATGTATGTTCCATGAGGGCAGGGCCTGTGTCTATATCTCCAGGGCCTAGAACAAAGCCCGGCAGATAAGGCACAAGGGACCATCCTTTATTTGCCAAATAAATGAGTGCTAACTAAAGGCAGAAACTACTGACCGAGGAAAGGAAAAAGGAACGTTACAAAAAGGTGATTTTGTTTCTGTTGACAATCACTGAAACAACCAGTGAAATTCAATTCAGTGAAGAGACGTAGTAAAGTGACGGTTTTTCACTAATCAAAGTGGTTAATTCAGTTATGGAAGTAGCTCATTGCTGATAAAATAATAGCAGGTGCAAGAGAATGCTATAGCTATCTCTTAGTTAAATTAGCCAGAACTGTTTATGATCCTTGAAATCTTCAATTCTCATTCACATTTTACTAACGAGAAAAACTATACAAGATAGATCACTTATTTTTCCGGAAAATAATTGTTTCTGTGGCAATTCCTAATGCCTAATATGAAAGGTCAAAGATTATAATTTTATTTTTTTCATGAGTTTTCATTCATTTCCGTGTGCATCACCTCGTGGTTGAGTATATTCATTGTACCAATATTTTTTGTGCATTTCCTACATTCCAGGCCTTCACCTTGGCACTGGAAAGCCTGTGAGAACCAGACAGATAATATCCCTGCTCTGGAAAAGGTTGATTAACAATTTTCCCTCCGTAGCAGTTTGGAATGAACACAATTGCCACATGCTGCCATCTTCATGGAGTTTCAAGGAAGCCAGAAAGCGATGGTAGGTTGGCTTGGAGCTGTTATAAGAAAAGCCCCATGTCCTCATGAAGGCCCATGTATAGAGAAGAAAGGGCAGGGTGGGTCAAATGTTCTTAAAATACACTTCATAGTTTGGCCATGAGGACAGTCACGCTCCTAATGCAAGCCAGCCAAGAGTCTGAGTCAAGGAATAGAAAGTTTGGGCAAATTCAGAGTCTTTCAAACTCAGTGGGATCCATGTCTAAAACCAGATTTGGGCTTTTTACATTTTGATATCTAATCACCGCTGAAGGACTGCCTAGTTGAAAGAGAAATGAGCTTACAGAGTTTGGGATTAGTTGAAAAATAACTGGAACTAAATTGATTTTGTTGACTTTCAAAATGACTCAGAAACAATTGGACCCAATTTTCCTCAAAATTAACATCAGTAAAAAAGATTAAGCAAAATAAAACCCTCCTGGGCAAGAAATTGTAAACTGGGATTTGTTCAAACTTCTCCCAGTTCTTCCATCCTTGGTTGACAAAGACATAAACTTGGGAGCATTGGCAGGGTTTTAAGCCTTTAAGATTATTATGAAATTAGAATTCTGAGTTTTAGAAATGTTTAAAGAATAGGCTTTTTGTCTTGACATCTCTAATTTCTGCTAAGTATTGAAATATACCACTCATATAGTAATTGTAGGTCTTAGAATTTCAGAGCTGGAAAGAACACTAGAGACAATTTAGTCTGATCCGTGCATTTTTACAGAGGTGAAAACTGACATTCAGGGAGGGGTATGGACTCGCACAAGGTTTATGCACAAACCTGTGGCAGAGTTGGGACCCCAGCTCATTTCATCTTACAGATATGCCAGATATTGGACGGGTTCAGCCTCACTTTCCTACTTACAAAGCTCTGTAAAGTCCAGGAAATTCTGATGGACTTTTTTTTCACTGAAAATATAAGATTTTGATGGTCAGACAACGTAAGAGTTAATCATTATGATCACATCCTTGCTTTTTCCTTCTGAGAATTTCAATGATGTGGCAGTTCGTAGGTAATGGACACTAAGGATGCTCATTAAAAATGGAACATAAAGATTTAAGGAGCTGGATCTGGACAGAGTCAGTGTGTGGCATGAGCACATTGTGGCTGGGAATCCATTCCTTCACTCTGACATTGCTTTACACTGACAACTCTATTTGCTATTGAGTTTTTTTTTTTTTTTTTTGAGACAGAGTCTCACTGTGTTGCCCGGGCTAGAGTGAGTGCCGTGGCGTCAGCCTAGCTCACAGCAACCTCAAACTCCTGGGCTTAAGCGATCCTACTGCCTCAGCCTCCCGAGTAGCTGGGACTACAGGCATGCGCCACCATGCCCGGCTAATTTTTTCTATATATATTTTAGTTGACCAGATAATTTCTCTCTATTTTTTTTCAGTAGAGACGGGGTCTCGCTCTTGCTGAGGCTGGTCTTGAACTCCTGACCTCGAGAGATCCGCCCGCCTCGGCCTCCCAGAGTGCTAGGATTACAGGCGTGAGCCACCACGCCCGGCTGCTATTGAGTTTTGAAACCCACATTTCCCTATTGCCTCATGGGAGGTGGTCCACATCCTGAAAGCAGAGATGGATGAGTGAAATATCAACATCTTTGTGAACTTCTCCTTTGGTGAGAAGGGTGTGCTCTTTCAGGACGCCTGAGTTTCTGATTTCATTGCATGCTCCTGACAGCTACATTACACAAAGACATGAAAATGGAAAGCACAAAAAGAGGGCCATTGGTCATAGCGGGTGCTGCCTGAAGCCTCTATGATGGGGTGGAGTGTTAGTCACCAACTGTCTTTGAATGCCAAAGTCATGCCACACAAATAGAAAAAAAGGATCCTGCATGCCTTTAATACAAAGGTACACTTCCTTCTTTCTTCTTCATTTTTAAATATGGGAAGGTGCAGGTACAGATACCTGCAACCTATTGCCCCTTCCACTCCCCTAGCCCTTTATATAGCAACCACGTCCAGACAGGGAGGGGTATGGATATAAATGAGAATTTAAAATGTACCAGTGGGGAGGAATTTTGGCAGGGAAGAATTGGGAAGTGGTGTCTGAGTGGTGATTGTCTGGCCGGGCCCTTTGAAAATACTTAGGACTTACCTGATTGCAAGTAAAGTTCGATTTTTTTAAACTGTTTTAACTATTTGAGGTAAATGATCATCTTTGCTTCACCACCAGCCCCCTTTCCTCCCAGCACACACACTTCTTACACTGATATCTCTTCAGGCTGTGCACGCCTCAGTTTCTACAAGCCAAGAAAAAATGTAGCTAGTGGGTAGTCGGAAGATGGACCTGCAGGGAGTAGCATTAGTAACCATAGGTCATACCCCCTCCCAGGCTGTTTCCAGCTACTTTTGGACCAAGTCCTGGGGAAAATAATATTGTTTGAATTCTCCTTGGAGACACTGTTAAAATTGTATTTTATTAATTAGTGTCCACTTAAATTTGAGTCAATCAATAGCCAGGGAAATTAGTCTTGCTCTTAAATCACACCCATACATAATGATGATAATAAAACAATACAATGCTTCAATGTATATGACGTTTACTGTCAAAAAGTGCTTAGATGTATTGCCTTATGTATACTTTAAGAATACTTTATTAGTTGAATTTTTTATGAGAACATAAAGATTCATCATTTTTCATAATATTCTGATAATAAAAAATTCATATTAAAAGGTACTTATTAAGTACTCATTACTGATAATACCAAAAATACTGAGCTCATTTGACTTAAATG
Source organism: Lemur catta (assembly GCF_020740605.2). Taxonomy (NCBI): domain Eukaryota; kingdom Metazoa; phylum Chordata; class Mammalia; order Primates; family Lemuridae; genus Lemur; species Lemur catta. Next base: position 186,968,926 of record NC_059128.1, on the reverse strand, counting down.
AAAAATCACAGAAGTTTCTTTTTTTGATGAAGATTATCCTACATTTTTCACTTTGCGTTCAAAAGAGAGTGGGCAAAGCTATCTGGGCGTCAGAGTTTAGCTGGATGATACATATTCCATGTGTGGAATTGGTCAAGATCAGAGAACTTCTTCCTTTCCTCTGGCTTAGAAACTAAGTTGTTAATGTAGTTTCTCTCTCTGGTGTTTAGATCATGAATTTTGCACAGACCCACATCAAGGAGAAAAGAGGCCCTCATATGTTAGATTTGCAGAATGACTTCAGATGTTTTGACTGGATAGCTGCAGAACAGAATGGAAATAGTATAAGTCATGATCTGCTTTGCTGCCTTCCAGACCCGCTGGACTCTGTTATTATTAGTTATCTGTTGAAATATCATGCTGTGATCCTTATCCAGTGTGGTCTGGCTTTATTATTCCTCTTAAGACCTTGTTAACATTTAGTTTACCTGTTTCATATTTCAATAATACCTCCTATCAAAGTATCTTCTGTCTAAAGTAGAAAGAGTTTGATGGGGATGATCTTTTTGTAAAATGGGAGTTGTTTCATATAAACATTATGTACAGAAATACAATCACATAACAGCATGCAAAGAGTTTTGAGTTGGTTTTTTGCAAGCCCACTCTCACTGTCTGAGGAGAACAGCGAAAGTGTCTTAGGATACTTGCTCTATGAGGTCACTTTGGCACCTACACATCCTTTTGACAAGAAATTCTCATCCTAGAAATATCTCTGAAAACCTGGAAAGCTGAGCTAGTGTTATTAATAATTATCTCTTCTGAGCTACTGCAGGCAGAGCACCTGATGGATTGTTGAGAAAAATAGACAGGTGGGATAAAGGATGACTTGTTCCCTTTGGTGATTTCCCTCATTTCTTCTTGACTGTATAAAAGTCTTGTCCCTGAGAAAGTCAACATTGTGTGCCCTGATGCATGCAGGGAATCACTTGCCCCTAATTTTTCCAGAGACTCTGTTTTCTGGGATAATATGAGCTGTGTACAGAGATATATTTGAAAGTCAGTATTACTCAAATTTTTCAGATTAGGTGATGATGGCCGAGGAGGTAGGGAGGTGGGTGGAATGTGGCTGTATCAGCCAACACACTGGCTCAGACAGCCATAAAGAGTCCTTCTCTAGGTTTATACTTTTACCTGAAACTCAAAGTTTACTTGTGTAATCTGTGCAGTGGTGGAACCCGAGATGTCTTCTTTCACCCCATCTCACCCAAATAGAAGAGTAACAGCAACAAAGAGTTGACCACTGAGAGCCCAGGGCATTCCCCTAAAGCTTGCCTGGCTTCTTATGCACACTCTGAAAATGGGCAGGGCCTGACAGTCTGCCTCTTACCTCATCTCAAAGACTTTGTTTAGGTAAAATGATATTCCTGCTTCTCTTTACCAGCACCAATTGTATGAACACTATGGAACTGTGTTCATATGCAGTTGGCCCGTTTGGGCCTTAGGATAAGGCCTCACCCTATGAGTAGGGAGCAACACATCCTCTGAAGGAGGTGGTCACCTCAGGTTTCAGTGTCTAGGGAAAAGGCCCACCCTGAACTGGACATCAGAGCACTGGACGCTTAGGCTGGAAGGTTAGGGATAGAACCTCTTCTGCAGTTTGGTCTTTTTTGGAATGTGCTCTGGGATGGTGGGTACCAAGCTGGTGTCCACCACAAGGAGGCAGACTCAGAGCTAGGATGAGATGCGTCCTGAACTCAGGAGAACAAGCCATATTTTGCAATCTGGATAGAAGATCTGGTTACACGTTTCTGTCCCATCCTCTTACTTTTAATTGTTTAAATCCACTCATATTCTCTTGCATATCCTGGCCTGGTATCAGCTGGACTTTAAAGAGAGGATTTGGGCTATACCTGGCAGTGCTCTTTGGATTGGGGTGGTGGTGGCAGCAGCAGGAATTTTGTAGGGGAGGTGAGGAATCTCAGAGTGAGTGCCAGGGCCTTAACATTGTCCCATCATTGGAAGGAATTCTCTTTTCAGAGTCTACTTTAGAGGATCTTGGTGGTATTTTATTAAGGAAGGAGGTAGCTGCCTAATGGCTCTTTGGTAGTTTGTTTCTGGGGTGGATTTTTATCTGGCTGGTTTATTTATTTGTTTAAAAAATACCCAGAGACAGTTGAGCAACAATTGTCTCAACTGACAGAGGCGCTCTGTTTGAAGCAAACAGTCTGTGTTTAATCTCTAGAGAGAGTGAATCCTTGGCACTATATGATCATCATAAGCAGAAATTTTTCTTCCTTAAAGACAGAACTAGGCTGGGCGCGGTGGCTCATGCCTATAATCCTAGCACTCTGGGAGGCCAAGGCAGGAGGATTGCTCAAGGTCAGGAGTTCAAGACCAGCATGAGCAAGAGTGAGACCCCGTCTCTACTAAAAATAGAAAGAAATTAGCTGGACAACTAAAAATATATAGAAAAAAAAATTAGCCGGGCATGGTGGCATATGCCTGTAGTCCCAGCTACTCAGGAGGCTGAGGCAGTAGGATCACTTGAGCCCAGGAGTTTGAGGTTGCTGTGAGCTAGGCTGATGCCATGGCACTCTAGCCCGGGCAACAGAGTGAGACTCTGTCTCAAAAAAAAAGACGGAACTACGAAAACAGATGTTAGGTTGTTTGGAGACTAAGCAGTTAGTAGATATCTAACCAATGACATCTGAAATGATGAAGTTGCAGGTCAAATGAATAAATAACTGATCTTTTTCTCAGCATCTATAAATATGACATCAATCAACAGACTACCACCACCCAACAAAGAACACACACTTGTGCATGTGAAACTTTACCAGCGATGGCTCATGTTTAGGCTGACAGAAATGATTCACTGACATGTTTCGGTGTCTGTGGTTTGAATTGAATCCACCACTGAAGTAACGTAAAATAATTCAGCTGCACAGCACCACCTGTAGGAAATCTATGTGTGGGTATTGCAGTATAGTACAACCCAGGGTAGGTTTAATTCTTAGAAACCTAGCAGCTTATTTTCCTTAACTTCTGAATTGAATGAATATAACATGCTAAATATTGAAGGTTTTTGGAGAACTTAATGATAATGCTTTCTAGACATAGTACTGTGACTCACAGTTTTGGAGCTGAATATGTTTCAAATGCTCTTCTTAATTGACCAGAAAAAAAATTACTAATATAGGTATTTATACTCACTAGCTTGTTTCTCTTTAAGTTATTTTTTTTCCTAGAATCATTTTCTACAACTTCAGTGAGACATAATTTTTTTTTTTTTTTAGACAATGTCTTGTTCTGTTGCCTGGGCTAGAGTGTAGTGGCACCATCATAGCTCACAGCAACCTCAAACTCCTGGGCTCAAGTGATCCTCCTGCCTCAGCCTTCTGAGTAGCTGGGACTACAGGCACGTGCGACCATGCCCTGCTAATTTTCAATTTTTTGTAGAGACGGGGTCTCACTCTTGCTCAGACTGGTCTTAAACTCTTGACTTCAAGCAATCCTCCTGCCTCAGCTACCCAAAGTGCTAGGATTACAGGCGTGAGCCACCACACCCTGCCAAGACACAATATTTGACAATTTTAGAAGCTGTAAGGTAGTTGGACCATTTCTGACTTGTTCACTGATGTAGCCCTCGCATCTAGCAGAATGCTTTGGACATAGTAAGTCCTCTACAGATTTTATTGAATGAATGAGTGTACAGAGTCTCCTCATCTGCCCCTCTTTTGGGGTGTGCCTATAATGGTTTTAGTTCAAATTCTCCTTTTATAGAGGCTTTCCCTGACTCTCGAATATAGAATAACCAAGTATTATTTATTCCCTTTTATAGAAATCAGATTTCTCTCTTTTTAAGGTACTTATTATATTGATTTATTTGTGGTTTACTTATTTAATGGGTGCCTCATACATTTGACAGAAAGCTCTATTGAGGATGAGGCTTTGTTTGTTCTATTCCTCATTCTAGCACAGGGCCTGGCAGAGTGGTGCTTAGTAAATAGTAGAAAGTTACAGCTAAATAGTAGCCTATTGGAGTGATGAGCTCTGTTACCTACCCACATGCACATGTGCAGCGACAGTTATACACTAGCCCTGTTTCACCCTTGAGTAATATAAAAACAATGATTACTGCAGGGAATGGGCATAAGCACCCCTTATCTCAGAAAATTGTTAGAGCTTGAGTGGCTAAAAAGGATAGATTTTGTTATCTGGTAAGGTTATGCTGCAGGGTTATTAGGTTTGGGATAATAATATATTTAAACTTCTCTATTTAAATATGTTATTGTGTATACACACACATAACACACACACACATGGCCTTAAATGGGCCCTTAGATGCAATTCTGGCTCTAATAACAACTGTGTGATCTTGAGAAAGTTATACAACCTTTCTGAACCTCTTATCCTAATACGTAAATTTGGGACACAAATAGAACTTACTTCATGTGGTAATTTAAAAGATTAAACAAGATAATGTATGTAAAGTATACCATTTAGTGCCTGGCACAGAATAAGGAATAAGTACTCAATAAAAGTTATTATTAAATTAATAATAACATTTGAAGTCCATCAGTGGGCTTGCAGTGTCCCAAGACTCAATTAGGTTGTAATTAAATGTATTAAACAATGTCTAATGCTCAACTTCAGTGAAAGGAATTAGTGCTTTGGTTTTAAAGGCTATAAAATTCTACTTAGCTAAATAATAGAATCAGATGAATTCCCTACTGTCAAAGCTGGATTTAGTAAGATCTGGAGGGTTATAGTACAAGGCACACTATCACTGTAGATTAAAACATCTCTGCTGTCTAAATATTATAGTTATTTAATAGTATGGTAGATGGTCTTTTAAAATCTCTTTGACAAGAAGAAAATTCAAGCATATAAAATTACAGTTTAAAATAAATCTATTTCTATAACCTTACCAAAGTGTGATATAAGCAATATCATATGATAAAAGTAATTACATAAATATACTTTCTAATATTTTATTGAAAGTATATTACAAATATATTACTTTTTCCTTGTTAGAAAGTACATATAATCTTTGAATATAATGTTTAGTTGTATTGACATGAAACAATTTTATATATATAACAATTTAGATAATTTGCAGTGACAGGTAAGACTTAAATTACAGGAACTAGAAACCTAATTATTTCAAATTGAATAATCTTGCTAACTAGTGCCACTCATTTCAAGGGAACAAAAGCAATTGCTTTTTAAAATGTCTTACTTGCATTAATAGTTCTAATTTTCCACAAATTACATCAGAATTCTTCTATATCACAAATACTGCAAAAGCTGAACATTTATTTCTTCATCAAATGCAGGAAAATGTATACACTCAACCATTGGCTATCCATGTAGGTGGGAATCAGTGGAAACTCTTACTCTACAACAGTCAGCCTACAATTTTCTCATCACTCTTCAATTTGGGCAAAAAACTCCAAAACTATTCAGAAAGAAATTCTCAGATTTCAGACCTGTGGTAGATGTGGGTGGTATGTTGTGGAATAGCTTTTCTCCATGTTACTCATGCTGTTGAATTTGTGACAGGATAAAGACTTTGGCAAGCCACTAGTCAATTGTGTTTGTTATCTCATTCCTGTTGCAGTGGTTGGCAGGGTGTGTGATGAAGAGGAGAGGGTTGAGCACTGGAATTCTAGTGCACAGCTTCTGGGACATGTTGGAGAAACCACCTCACCATGCTCTTCTTTTCTGTCTATGGATAAGAAGGCCATCCTCAGGGATGGCAAAAGTGATACAGCTTCCTTTATTGTTACTGTATTTGCTGTTACTCACACCTTACCTTTTTGGAAAGGGCTGTGAACTCAAGATATAGGTGAGAATGACTGTGAAATATTGCATTTTTAGATTAGAAAGATATCCTTGATTGAACTTGTATTTTCATTCTATTTGAGATTATGCCAAGCAAATACTGCCCTAATGATTATATATTAGTGTATTTTCTGAAACACTTTAATATGGGGTATGTTTATGTTTGCACACCTCTAGCATGAGCTAGCGCTCTCTCTCTGTCTCTCTCTCATGGTGTGCACATATGTTGACTCTCATAATTTCCCATTGGAATAATCATCTAAACAAAACAAAACAAACAGACAAACATAATGCTATTCGGATACTTCATATGTCCTCTTCTCATCCCAGCAAGACTCACGGAAAGAATTGTCTATATTTGGTGTCTTCACCTCTTTGCCACTCTTTTCCTACACAACCTGTTTTATCCTGGCTTTCATCCCATCATTCCATTAAATTGTTCCTTATTAAGCTCGTCAATAACCTGTATCTGGCCCAACCATTGGCCAAGTTCCCATTCTCATCTTACTCCATTTCTCACTGGCAGCTATTGTTGAACACATTCTTCTTTTAAAACACATTCTGCTTGAAACATGCTTCTCTGTGACACCATTCTCCTGGTTCCCTACCTCAGGGTTGCTTTCTTGCATGTCCTTCTCTACAAAAACTATATAGAAGAGCCCAGGGCTTTGATCACAATGAGCCCTTCCAGCTTCACTTTCTTCCAATTCCATGGCACCAATATATCCGTACACTGATGGATGTCAAATGTCTAGCTCTTGACTAATTTATCCAACTGCCTACTTGTCAAGATATTCCAGAGAAACAGAACCAAATACATATAGAGAAATTTATTTATTTATTTATTTATTTATTTATTTATTTATTTATTTATTTATTTATTTATTTTGAGACAGAGTCTCACTTTGTTGCCCGGGCTAGAGTGAGTGCCGTGGCGTCAGGCTAGCTCACAGCAACCTCAAACTCCTGGGCTTAAGCGATCCTACTGCCTCAGCCTCCCAAGTAGCTGGGACTACAGGCATGCGCCACCATGCCCAGCTAATTTTTTTTTCTATATATATGTCTTTAGTTGTCCAGATAATTTTTATTTCTATTTTTAGTAGAGACGGGGTCTCGCTCAGGCTGGTCTCGAACTTCTGACCTCAAGCAATCCACCCGCCTCAGCCTCCCAGAGGGCTAGGATTACAGGCGTGAGCCACCGCGCCCGGCCAGAAATTTATTTTAAGGAATTGGTTCACATGATTATGGAGGATAGCAACTAAAATCTGTGGGATGGGCTGGCAGGCTGAAAACCCAGAGAAGAGCCAATGTTGCAGTTTAACTCTGAAGGCTATCTGCTACAGAATTCCCTCTTGCTTGGGGGAATTCAGGCCTTCAACTGACTAGATGAGGCCCACCTACTACATTAAGGGCTATCTGCTTTACTCCAAGTCCACTGATTTAAATGTTAATCATACCCAAAATATTCTCACAGAAACATCCAGAATAATATTTGATGAAACATCTGGGAACCATGGCCCAGCCATGTTGACACACAAAATTAACCATTATAGTACTCAACATCTCAACTTGAATGTCTAAGAAGCACAAAGAGGGGGAAGACATAAGGACCAAGTGACATCCCCCTCTCTATAGATAAGAGAGAAGTTAGTTAACTTCTTTCTGAAAGCTGAGCATGAACTCAAGTGCATTCTTGAGATGAAGCCATTGTACTATATTCTCAAATTGGGAACAAATATCAGAGCCAAGAACACTGTAAATAATTGTACAGTATACTATCTGCATACTTATACAGATGCTCCTCAATTTATAATGGGGTTATATTCTGATTGGGATTGATTTGTTGGTCCCCATAGTAAGTTGAAAATATCATAAGTTGAAAATGCATTTAATATACCTAGCCTACCTTAATCGTGCTCAGAATACTTACATTAGCCTACAGTTAGGCAAAATCATGTACTATAAAGGCCATTTTATAATAAAGTGTTGAATATCTCATGTAATTTATTAAATACTGTAGTGAAAGGGAAAAATGGAATGGCTTTATGGGAACTCAAACTACGGTTTCTACTGAATGCATGTTGCTTTTACACCATCATAAAGTCAAAAAATCCTAAATTGGGGACAGTTTGTACTGAAACACCACTCAGCTACTAGATAATTTCACATGCCCTAACACCTTTGAAAGCCTTGTCTGGAAACTGACAACTTACTCCTAGCATTCAAGGTCCTCTTCACTCTCCCTATTCTCTCACCCCCAGTCCTAGCTGGTAAATCTTCATGTACTTCTCAGACTAATTTTCCAATGATTACACTCTTCAAACTCTATGTGCCTCAAATAACCATGAACCCCAGTCTTCCAATGGTCCCAGCTTCAGACCACTCAACATAGTTTCCCCTCACTCTTATTCATGAGACAAAAGGAGTGAATATTTTTATCATCCTAAAGGACTCCTCTCAAATGATCCATTTTTATATCAGTCAGGAATCTTAAACACATGTGAGGATCAAATGCTAGACTTATAGAGAAAGATCTAATTCTTTATTCCTTTTCTTATATCCAGTGATTGTTTCTGTCATCACAATTATTTTAAAAGCATCTGGGATTTAGTGCTTTAAAGAAATTCACTCTGCCAGATCCAGACATAGTATTCCAAGTGGTACTTATTCACAGTTTTCCACATTTTTCTCCCCATCCCAGGACCACCCAAAAAGAATACTTGGTTTGCGGAATGGTAGGGAGAGTGCTTTCTAACTGTCTTCATATTGCAGCCCTGCTTCTGCAAGAAGTTTCTATCCCTTCTCCCACCCATCCATAATTTGCTCTTCCTCAGTGGAGTAGGAATGCTTAATCTGATTGGTAAGAGCCTAATGTTCACTGGGCCACCTCTTACCAGTGTGTGCTGTCACTGTGCTCCAAAGGGCCTCATGTCCCTCCTACCCTTGGGGGTAATAATGTTCTCAGCAGCATACTTGGGCGGGGCCATGCCCATATTTTGACCCCTCTGTCCCCAGCTTCTGAAGAGCTGCAGGCCCAGCCATCTTGGTTTCAGGGAAGGAGGACAGGGTATGCTTCACTTTGGCCACGGGCCTAAACCATGTTCTTGGACATGAAATTACCAGGAACCCTGCCTTCGGGAGTTACTGGTACTTGCTCAGATTCTTACAGCAATACTTCCTGTTTCGTGTGGCTATCAATTCTTGGCCATATACACTACCAGTAGGAACCCCTGGGAGGAAAAAATTCTTAATATAATAATTAAAACAATCTAGAACTTACACAGCATTTCAGTTGTATTCGTTTTCTATTGCTGCCATAACAAATTACCACAAATGTAGTGGTTTCAAACAACCCCCATTGATTGTTTCACAGTTCTAGAGGTCAGAAGTCCCATCAGTGTGGTTCAGCTGACTGTACTTTGGATCTCAGAAGGCTGAAATCAAGGTGTCAACACTCAAGCCTGCCCTGGGGATGAATCTGCTTCCAAGCTCATTCAAGTTGGCAGAATTCAGTTGCACCAAGTTGTAGGACTGAGATCCTGTTTCCTTGCTGCCTGTTGTCCAGGGGCTGTTCTCGGCTTCTAGAGGCTGTCCACATTCCTGGTCTCATGGCCTCTTCTTCCGTCTTCAAAGCCAACAATGACAGGTAGAGCCCTTCTCACACTCTGAGTCTCTCTGACTCTCTTCTGCCTCCTATTTCCTCTGCTGCATCTCTCTGCCTTCCTTTTCTTTTAAAGGGTTAGGTGATGAAATTGGGCCCACCTATATGGTCAAGGATGTGCTCCCTATTTTAAGTGTAGCTGAGTAGCAGCTGATTAATTCCATCTGCAAAGTCCCTTCATGGCATACCTAGATTAGTGTTGGTTGAATAATCTGGGGCAGAAAGCTTGAGGCGGGGGGCATCTTTATAATTATTCCTAACACATTGCTCATCCATTTTTCAATTACAACTCTCAGCACCTCTTGTACCCTCAGATATGAGCTAAGTTTTCACTTTTGCTCCCAATGTCCAGACATCAAATTTACTCACTAAACCCACTCTGTCCAAGGGTCAACTACCCTGTAACACCCTACCTGTGTTTCATTGGGCAAGTCCCTAAACCTCTCTGAGCCTTCCTTCCCTCATATATAACAGAGGTGGCCTCCTGCATAGTATTGTTCCAAACATTAAATGAAAATATATCATGATAAGCTTTGAAAATGGCAAAATGAAATGCAAATGTTTATTGTATTATGTTCAAAATATAAATATGGAAATAGTATACATATTTAAAAAGAATGAAAAGTTTTCTAAACTGGTATATATGTTGTTTTGATATGGTGCTTTCTAAACCTAGTTGGAAGTGAAGTCAGAAAACCTAGGGTAAAGTCCACTCATTAGTTGGGTGACCTTGGGCATGTCATTTAATTTCTGAAGAATTTTTTTCTTATTTGTGAATTAATGTGTTTGACAACAGTAACTCCAATGTCCCATTCAGCACTGAAATACTCTGCTTTTATTTTATGGTCTTTCTTCAAGATGCAGTAAGAATCAGAGTTGTAAGAAGCAATCTATATATAGTCAGCTCTTCACAAGATGACTGTAAAATGCCCGAGACAACCTCATAACACAGGGACTAGAAATCTCTTCTAGGATAACCTGAAATATCTCTGAAAACCCTGGCAGTTTCTCAATTCTTTATCATTATAACCAAACTTTTCTTCAGCATCTAATTCTAAAATATTTGGCTATTGAACAATTTCAGTTCGAAAATTCATATTAGTTAATCGACTAAATGTCACCGTGTTTCAGAAAAATACTAAATGTTACTCTAATGAAAGAAAATGCTCTTGAATTCTGTTTCTACAAAAAAAATCAAGCATAGAGAGAAAAATCTAATTCAATATTGTGAACTTCTTTATTTTTCCATTTTTTTCAAAATTTGTGCTTTCAGAAATCAATTGTAAAATTTTCCTTTTCTGTCTCTAAGACTTTTGTTTTTATTTCAAACAAACCATGCAATTTGAGCTATTTTCTTCAGTTACTAAGAAACTAAGTGTCACTAATGAATGCATTCCATTTTCTGACTGTTAGTCTGTTCTACTCCCTGGACCTGGAATAAAGACTATTTTTATTTATAAATTTTAATTTTGAACGTTAAAAAGAAAACATTTTCCTCAAACTCCCCTTTAGTGAGTTTTCCAACATAGGGCACTCATTTTACTACAGCATTGGTGAAGGATTTTAGAAGAACAGGATTGTGAATTCTCAAGTCCCTTTTCATTTGATAGGCACTGTGGAGAGCCCGCTGCCTGCAGGGGCCATGCCAGAAGCAGGAAAATGACAGGGTTGGCTGAGTGTGAGCACAAGTCCTTGTCACGTTTGAGTTAGTGCTTCTTTAGGGGAGGGGGGAATGAGTTATTTTGACCACACTGTGGTGGTCAACCAGCCTTCACTTAAAGAAAATAATTTTCTTTGCCACGGTAATCTCCTAGGTTGTTGTAGCTGGCTAAACTTGAAGTTTCACAAGATGGATGTGGCATACAGTGTATTTTGCTCTAATCAGTTGCATGTGTGTGATGGTTTCAGCCCCATGGTCCCGGAGTAGGTTGGAGTGGAAATGCTAGATGGACTGAAGCAAGGCAGGAGTGTGGGCTCACACTCCCCACGTACAATTCCTTATTTGGAAGTTGGCAGTTTGAACCTGGGGGTTTAAACACAGCAGAGACAATAAAAGACAAAAGCAAGTTGGGGACTGTAAAACAGGAGAAAGAGAAGAATGCAAAAGCAGAAAAATAATAGCAGATATTGAATTGGAGTTGCAAGAAAATAAGAAAAGGAGAAAACAAGAGAGGCATAGAATAGGACACTAGTTGATTCCTTTACTAATTCATTCAACAAATTCATTCATCTACTTGTGCTCGGGACTGTGCTAGTTGCTAAGGACATAACAATGAACAAAACGGACATCCCCACAGCCCTGGAGAACTTAGAATCTACTGGGAAGGCCAGTCTTGAAAGACATTCAGGTACCCTTGCTCAGAAACAGAGAAACTCACCTGCCAGGTGGGTCTTCCTAGTCCTCCCAGATTGTACTCAGGTGAGCAATAAGTGCTCATACTGTTGGCTCTGCCTCACTGTGGTTCCTCAATGACAGAAGCTATGGGTTTAAAGAAGGAATTTTCAATTTTCACAGTTTGCAAGCCATTGTTCATGAATAATTCTGCTAGACAGACTTGTTTGTATTGGGGAAGAAACAGAGTGGCACGTACATTATCTTTAAATGTAGTTGGATTATTTTTGTAGGGTCATCAAAGAATTTAGTCCCCTGATGTAAGAATGGGTGAGAGAGCAAAGCAGGACAAAATTGGGAAATAAGCTTTGGTGACTTTCTTTCTGTCCCTCTCTGGTACTCTCCAAACATTACCCTTCAAATGCTTGTGTTGGGCACCATACTGGTGTTGCCCTCCTGGATCAGGCACTGTTTCCACAATTCCAGCTTTATTTTTCCTGTTTCTCAGTCCTGGATCTTGCTAGGATCTTGCTGGGCGACAAGAAGCATCTGAGAAACTTATTCAACTGAACTGTCACTGGCAGATACTGAGCTAGGGGTAATGGTTTTCCCTTTAACAACTGTTAATGTCTCTGTGGCCCAAATGAGTTGGTATTGGGGTATTTCAAGCAGGGCTAAGAAAAGGGCAGAGGGCTTTGCACTCTACTGAATTCTTGCTTCTTCTAAAAATGCATAAATCTGCCAAGGGAAGATTCTCACATGTCCATCCCCGATGAGAGAGAAGGTGGAGGCATCTGGGGACAGTTCTGGCAAACCTTCTCATTCCCCATACACGAAAAAAATCGCTAAATCTTTCCAGTACAAATTCTAAGAGCTTAGAACCAAATTCTGAGTTGATGTTCTTAAAGCATGTTTTTCATTCTAAAACTGGGTAAGTGTACCTCACGTATAAACATTTTTATCAAATCCTCCCACATCAAAAAGTGTGGCTTTTAGAACAATCCCTGGATGAAGCATGGTTCAAGTCTGAGACCCACCTCCTACTGTCACTATGTGCCTTCAGCCTCTGCAAGAACTACTGAATGAGGCAAACCACCTGCAGCTCCTGTCACCGGGCTCCTGGTGGGTGATGAGCTTGTAGGATGGTGGCTAAAATGATCCCAAGGTTATTCTAATCACTCATTGTTTAGGAAATAAAGTTTTGCTTATTTATTTCATTCTTTTAGTTTTTTAATTAAATGGTAGGAAACAGAAATTTGAAATAATGCTTAGCATTTATATTTATCTACATCTATATGCTGAATTTAATATGACTGAAAATTATTTTAAGTACCATTTATGGAGTATTTTACATTCCTAAAGTCCTGCCTATACATTTTCTCATTTGATCCACATAGCAACTCTACAGAATCCATTGTCATCTTTATTTCTTCCCCATCAGGAGAAAGGAAGAAAAGATCCACATATCTGTTTCTTATATCATTTCATATAATTCTTACAACAGCAGTGTGAAGCAGGTATTATCATTTAAATGCTTGTGTTTTTACAAGCGAGCATTATCCAGCTTTTAAACAGAGAAACCAGGTTCCAAAAGCAGATTTATTGGATCCCAAAGCCCTGCGTTCTTGCTCCCACCTCCACTCTAGCCACACTGAGGGCCGGCATTGCCCTGGTCCTGGTGGGTACTGCCTCTTCATACCCACAAGGGAGCCGCTGTCTACAGAAAGGGCTTTGTTCCCATTCTTGTCCAGAGAGGCCTTGGCCTGCTCAGGAGGCACCTTCGCCAAGATGGCAGGTTCTCCTGCACAAGGAGCTGCGTGGGTGCTTTACCTACAGTGTTCCCAGCCTCTGAAATTCCCCGGTGAGGATGTGGAAAGGTCCTGGTTCCTGCCTCACTTACCAAAGGCAGACATTTTGCTGCTGTTATACATATGCAATCAATTATTGCTTAGTGCCCACCCATCCTTTCATTCCTCTTTCTCCAAAGTCATTTCATGCTGCCCGCCACCTGAGAACTCAGCACCTGGGAACCTCGAGCTGCTGAGTCCCTCCTTTGTGTCATACTGCCTGCATCCTTCTTCTTTGTAAAATGTAGATTTTGTCACCTCCTCCACACACGCACACACTCCCCATTTTTAACCTAGAAACATTGTCTCCTGTCAGGGTAGAAGGCAGCAGATATAAGAGAGGAAAAAATCAATGCCAGCTTCTGGCTATCATTTAAACACAATAGAATCAACTTCTGTGAACATGTGCTATTCTCAGGCTAAATTATGGTGTTGAAAGACTTCAAATTGGGGAAAGTACATTACCAAATCTGTTTTGTAAGTTATACTTCTGTAGTTCCAATATTTTGAAAACGTATTCACTCCCTTATTTCTTGTCTCATCCTCTAAAACTAGGATTAGTCTAGGCTTAAGTGGATAAAAAACTCATCTAGATTAAAATGGAGTAACCCATTTCAAAGTCTGCATAGTAATGCCACTTTGCAATAATTATGACTATATTTAAGCAAACTCTTGCAAATGTTGTCTCCACTGAACATTTCAGTATGGCACCCAGGGAAGCCTTCAAACCTGACAGCCATTTCCTGTTTGTCAGTACAAGAAGGAGGGGTTTTAAAGAAACAAGTTCTTCCCCTTTCGGATGTAGAAATAAAGGGCTGGGTGGAAGACACATCCAAAAATAGGCAGTGTGAGGACCTAATGGGTCATGACAGCTCAGATATAGAAGTTATCTCCCCTCAGTAGGGGTGGCCTCATTACGCACTTGTGGTTGTGTTTTGTTACAGCAGCCATGAGTGATGAGGCCACCCTTATCTGCAGAGATGAAGACCATATTCTCCAACCCTGTGGCATGTTCTTTCTGCGCAATCACTTATGGCATAGATTTCATTTCCCAACTACACATGTGCATATCACACACACATCCACACACAGAGCAAAAGAAAGAACTGCCAGTCTTTAAGTGACATTCAATTATGAATGTACCATGACTGACTTGTTGAAAGAGAGCTCTTTTCCCCCAAAGCTGTAGGCACTTGAATCACTTTCAAGAAAACCAACTCCCCTTTCTCTATCAATATGGCTTTTTATACCAGTTTAGTTCCCAGTGCCAAAACGTATTACAAACAGCACCAGCACATTTTTAAAACCAAAGAGTGATACCTCTTATCCATGAACTGAAGAGCAAACAAAATTCTTGTCTATAAACTTCCAGTATATTGGGTCACCTCTGGCCCATGAGCCCTCAGCATCACAAAGCTGACAAAATGCACGTTCTCAGGTCAGTTCTTTTCTAAAGCAGGGCTGGTGGGAAGCCTTGGGGACAGGAAGAGTGTGTAAGTCTTAGCCCTGCTTAAATCAACCAGTCGTTCTATATTGCGCTTTTGCTTTTTGCTTTTAAATTATTTATTAAAAGACACAAAGCCTGTTAGGGCAACCTCATCAGGATGGATAACATGGATTCAGTGACTCGTGCATAAAATCTGCAACTCAATTGAAAACTATGGGGAAACTTCAAACAGTGACAGAAGAGAAGGAACTCAAAAGTGAGGTGTTCCCCTTTCTGATTTTAGTACAGCAGAAGAAATGGTTTGTAAATATTTTTGTTTAATTCTCCAAATGTTTTTTTTTTTCTCTTTTAAAGACAAAATGCTTTTAGAAACCCCTGGACTTGGCTTTCCTCATAAAAACACAGGGAGCCTTTCTTAGGGTAAGTTTTGTCCCCCCTTTAGGAGGTGCATGTGGGGTGTTTGGGAGGTAAAAAAGGATGGCTGCTCTCTTTTTCTTTGCTTTGATGGATCCCTCCCCACATCAACCATAGCCAGGCTCATAATTATAATGCAAAACAGCATCCCCACAGTCTGCTTGGTGCATTTCAAATCTGAAGTTCCTTGAAGTTCTAAGGATTTTAAAATATTGATATTCATTAATTGTGTGGCTTTTTGTGACATAAATGCACAGTACATACTTTTATGTGCTGGAAACAGCAAAAAATGCCATGTCACAAGTGTTTACATGGCTGTTATGGAAAACGGTACCATGCTAATATATGTCTGCTTCTTAAATTCTGTTAGCAGTTGTAAGACAGTCAGATACCACCCGTGGGATCTTGTGCCCTCATGAAACACAATTACAATGAGAATATCTCATTATCTCATTGGCTTTAGCTTACTGCTCTGTTACCATGGTTTCAAATACACAGAGGAGTCTGAAACTAAGAGTGCTGCTAACAAAGAACATATCCTTGTACAATGACATCAGATCATGTTAGACAGAATAGACTTAATTAAATACCCCCTGATGGAGGCCAAAATATAAAAGTTGGGTATACTTTCTAAAAAGGAAACCAGCCATTTAAAAACATTCTGCTTAATGTACTTAGGAATTTTTTTATTTGTTTATAAGAGCAACTATAATAATAAAAACAAACTCTGAACCCAGATCCCATTTAATATTCACTGGTAGTGGTAAGAAGTTAAGGAAATGGAGAAGAAAAAGACTGTCAGAAGAGAACGATGTCAAGTGTTGTTCTCTTCCAAGTGTCTGGACACTGCACCAACCAGTCCACAGACTAAGCAATGGCAACAGCTCCGAGTGCTGTGATGTGTCCCCAGAATTCCAAGCATGAATTCCAGTCTTCCCAAATGAGATCTGGTTCTGCCAGACACAGTCATAGCATTTCACCCTCTTTTCTGACACATCAAGTGGCTAACTTTGCAAAACTAGAATTATACTGTTTATCACGATAGGAAACAAGTTGATTTTATTAGAAGAGAAATCACAACTTTGGACTCTTAGACTTCCGACTCCACTGCTGTGTGGCTTGCTGAGGTTTGATTGATTTCCAGCCCCTGGCTTAGTCTGCACTGATGAAAGTGCCTCATGACTCCAGCCAGTGTGGCTTTTGTTTAAGCAAAGCTTTAAAATACACTTGAAAAGTGTATTTTGTGGTATGAAAAATCATTTAGGCTTCAGAGTTTTCTTAGTGTATAACCATTTTCTCCCAAAAACCTAAAACAGTGGCTTGCACTTATTTGTCTATGTTGTAAAATTAATTTCCCTATAATAGAAATCTTCCTTGTCAATGTGAACCTTATCCCTCCTGCTCATACCACACACACACATTAGAATCAGCAGTAAAAAAAAAAAAAAATTTAAATCACTTATAGGCCCTGGAGACTATCAGATGACATAATGTGACAATAATGACATCCCTAGTGGTGTTAATTGATTTTGTCCTGGTAGAGAGGGTAATTTGGCTTCCACAGTGACTGCCGGATCATGGACTTACTGATTGGTCTGCCTAGGTAGTATTACCATTAATGAACAGAAAACACACTTTCTTCCTTAAAAGATACTGGTAATTATGGGGAAGGGAAGATGGAAAGCCATGGGTTCTTAATCATTTAAGGAGTGTTCATTCTGAGCTGTTTGCGTTAAAAGGGGATATACGTTAAAAGACTGTGAATTAGCAATTCAGAGTCTCACTCCATAAAATCCAGCTGGTTTTCTGCTACCTTAGAAAGATTTGTGAAAAAGTCAAATGATTTGTAAAGTGTGCTTTAACAGAAAAAAATAGCAATTGGCAGCTGCATGTGCTGTGTGATTAAAAGTGATACATCATCTGTCAAGCTGGCTTACTTTATTGGTCTGCATTCCTTTCTTTATGGCTTCTAATTGGTGTGATTTTTGAAAATATTTTCAAAATGAAAAACACATCTCATTCTAAATTATGTGCGTGGAATAAGATATTCAGATAATTCCCTGATTTTCAGAGGATAGATTTGGGAGTCATTCAAGCTAAAACCAAATAATTGAGATTATGCGAATAAAAATGATATTACCCACATCAGTTAAAGGCACCATTATTCTCTGTGTCACCAAGCTTGAAAACTTTGGAGTTATCTCAGTTTATTTCTCACCCATTGGGTTCAACTGGCTATCAAGTCCTATCTGTCTTACCAGGCCTGGTAATATTCTGCCTGTAGGCATCAGTTCTGCCACAGCTGTTGTTTATGGCTAGTACCCATTCTATTGGTGGCTATTGGTGTAGTACTAGTTGATAAATATTTCATACATCATCCCTGCATCCTACCATTTAAACACCTTTTGAATCTGCCCCTTTATCTCTATTGACATGCTACTGCCTTAAATCAAATTTTAGTTATCTCTAATCTAGACTCTAGTAGTAATTTTATTAGGGTGATTCTTAGGTAATTATTCTTTTTTTTTCTAGTAGTAGACTTTTAAGACTTTTTAGACTTTTTTTGTTCCAATCTCTTTCTACTCTAATCCACACTCCACACTCCAGCCACAGTTACTTTTTATATTTACATAAACTATTTTTTTAAAAAACAGAAGTATAGTGTTCCTACAGAAAATTGCACAAATCATGAATTGGGATGTGTTCCCTAGAAGCAGAGCCTGAGATGGGGATTTTACACAAGTGATTTATTGAGGGAGAACTGTCAACTGAAATCTGTGAGGGAATAAGTGAAACAGGGTCCGTGGGAGACATTGTGAAGAACTGCGAAGGGTCTGAGATTTTACCTTACTTGCAAGCTAACAAATTACCCTGCCACAGTTTCATGGATGCTGGTAGATTCTTGGGTCAGAAATAAAGTGCTAGATTCTTTGGATTTTTGAAGCTCATAGAGTGCCTCTGACTTGCAAAATGTGCAGAAATATGAAAGGCCACAAAGCATTGTCTCCCAGTGGAAGGATTTAGGTTCAGCTAAAGTCTGGCCTCATGGTGATTCCATGGAGAACTCTGGAGTATTAATGGCCTCTCAAACAAAGTGGCTGGACTTTTGTACCTCCCTATCCCTCAACCATTGACTGTGGATCATCTTGGCAGGAAGGCATAATTTCCCAGGTATTTCCAGGGGAAGCCACTTTCTTTGGCTTGGGGTAATTCACAGAACAAAGGTGCAGCTGTGAGCTACTAGGAGCCACCACTCACAGCTGAAGTTTGGGTACATTGGCTGAGAAAGGGGATCTGGGTGGGCACCAATAATGTCTACTACATTGGTTATTTATACAAACCGAGTATATTCAAGTAACCACAACCCAGAACAAGAAATTGAACATCACAAACCCTGAGAAGCTCCTTTTGGTGTCTTCTTCCAGTTACAATCCACCCATGCCTTCCTGAAGGTAACCACTATCCCAATTATTAGTACCATAGATTGGTGTTTGGCTTTGAACTTTATACAGATGAAATCATACATTGTGCAGTCCTTAATGCCTGATGTTATTCAGGCAGCATTATTTTTGTGTAGCAGTAGCTCATTCATTTTTATTGCTCTATAGTATTCCATTTTGTGGATATTCACTTATTTATTCATTCTTCTGTTAGTAGACATTTAATTCATTCTGGTTAATTAATGCTCTGCAATATTCTTGTACATGACTATTATGTTCACATTTCTGTTAGATACATACTTTAGAATAGACTTATTGATTCACTGTATATACATATATTCAGCTTTAGTATCTACTGTCAGCCATTTTTCCAAAGAGATTATTCCAATTCATACTTCTATCAGCAGTGTAGGAAAGTTTTGTTTACCCCATAGCTTTACCATCCTTGATCTTTGTCAGTTTCTTACACTTTAGCCATTTTCATGGATATACAGGTGTATTTTATCATGGTTTTAATTTTACCATGGTTTGTATTTCTCTGATGTCTAACAAAGCTGAGTGCTTTTTTATATACTTGTTGACCATTTGGTAATCTTTTTGTGAAATGCACATTTCAAATATTTTGCTCATTTTTCTAGTCTTGTCTTTTTCTTAATGAATTGTAGGAATTTATTATATATTTTGGATATACATTCTTTGTCCAATATGTGTATTGCAAACAAAAATATTCTATTCTGTAGGTGCCTTTTCACACTTTTAGTGATGTCATTCATTGAGCATAACTTCTTCATTTTATTCAATTTGTCAATCTTTTTAATGATTAGTGCTTTTGTGTATCATTTAAGAAGTCTTGTCTACCCTAGATCATAAAGATATTCTTTTGTTCTTATCTCTAAAAGTTTTACTGTTTTACATTTCATATTTAGATTTACAATTCACCATTGATTTTTGAGTATGATAGGACGTACAAGTTAAGATTCATTTTTTTCAAGAATCATTTATTGAAGACTCATTTGAAAATTAATGGACTCAGTACTAATTTTTGAAAAGACCCTCTTTTCCCCACTGCACTTGTTAGTACCTGTATTGTAAATCCAATACCATAAATGTGTAGTCAGCTCCCAGACACTATAGTTTGTTCTGTCAATCTCTTCTTCTTGCCTTGAGCCAATCCCACATTCTCTTAATTATTGCAAATTTATGATAAGTCTATGATAAGTCTTTCTTCTTTTTCAAGGTTATTTTGACTATTCTTTGCCCTTTGCATTGCCAAATAAAATTTAAAATCAGCTTGTCAATTTCTACAAACAACAGAACAAAACAAAGCTTGCTTGGATATTTGATTAGGCTTATATTGAATCTATAGACCAACTGAGACAAAATTTAATTCTTATAAAGTTAAAAATTCCAGTCCATGAGAATTTTGATATGTTGAATTTTGTTATAATTCAGTTTACAACACTATTTTTTTTAGGTCTTCAATTTCTCTCCATAAGGTTTTATAGTTTTCAATGTAGAGGTCATGTATATCTTATTAGATTTATTTTTAGGCATTGACTGTTTTTTGATGTATAAAAAATATTTTTAAATTTTCATTTTTAATTGTTGCTAAAATGTAGAGAAACAATTTATTTTTATATTGCCTCTGTATCCAATGATCTTAGCAAATTTACTTTTTAATTTTAAGTGTTTATAGATTCTTTTGGATTTTTCAAGCACACAGTTATGTTGTCTATAAATAATAACTATGTATTTTCCTTCCTAATTTTTATATAATTTATATTTCCTCTTTCTTTGTTGCAACAGCCAACATCCTCAGTACAATCTTGAATAAAAGTGAAGGTAGTATACATCCTTCCCTCGTCTAAGAGAGGCTTTCACTATTAAGTAGGACGTCTATTGTTTGTTCATTCATTCACTCATTTATTCATTTATTATAATGCTCTTGATCAGATTAAGGGAGTCTTCCTCTATCCTAGTTTGCTAAGAGTTTTTAACCTTAATGAGTTTTGAATTTTATCAAATGCTTTTTGCACATTTATTTATTTACTTTTGAGACAGGGTCTCCCTTTGTTGCCTAGGCTAAAGTGCAGTGCTATGTTTACTTGTTAAATTAAATTAAAAGACAATATAAAATGTAACTACATGTGAACTAACAAATGATAGATGCTAAAAAGAGGGACACAGAAAGATAGAAAAATCAAAGGGTAGAAAACTCTATACACGGCAAACACTAATCAATTCAGTTCATTTTCATCTGATGTAACTACTGATGTAGTTGTGTTTAAAGCTACCATCTTCCTATTTGTTTTCTATTTGTCTCATCTGCTTCTGTTCCTTTCTCTCCTTTCTTGTCTTCTTTTTATTAATCCAATATTTTTACTATC
Organism: Lemur catta; assembly: GCF_020740605.2. Lineage (NCBI taxonomy): Eukaryota > Metazoa > Chordata > Mammalia > Primates > Lemuridae > Lemur > Lemur catta. Next base: position 186,947,572 of record NC_059128.1, on the reverse strand, counting down.
TTATCTCCTCCTCATTACTTAGCTATTTATTTGTACATTCTTTTACTATACTTTGAGTGGTTATCTAAAAATTACATGTGCCCTCAACTTACAAACTTTAACACAAATTACTACATTCACACTCCTTCTCCCCCCCCAAAAAAAACTTTAGAACTCTTTAACTTCATTAACCCATCTCATCTTCTATGCTTCCATATGGTATCATGTTCTTCTTTTTTTCTGAAGAACTTGCCTTTTGTCTAAAGAACTTCTTTTTATATTTGTTTTCATGCAGGGTCTACTGTTGACAAATTATTTTAGTTTCTGTTTATTTGTTTTTTTTTTTAATTTTATTTCACCTTAATTTTTTTTCAAAAATGTTTATGGAGGTAGATTTACATACAATAATATTCACCAATTTTAAGTGTGTAATGAGATTTGACAGATATATGCACTTATATAACCATCACTATGATCACAATATTAAGTATTTCCATTTCCCTTCTGCCTTTTTGCTGTCAATCCTCTCCCCATGACTCCATTCTCTAATAATCATTTGATCTGCTTTTTATTACTAAAGTTTACCTTAGCTAGGGTTTCATATACAGTTGACCTTTAAACAACATGGGTTTGAAATGAATGAGCAGATCTACTTATATACCAATTTTTTTTCAATAAATACATAGGAAAACTTCTTGGAGATTTGTGAGAATTTGAAAAACTCACGAATTAAGTAGCATAAAAATACCAAGAAAATTAAGAAAAAGTCAGGCATATCATGAATGTATAAAATATACCTAGATACTAGTCTATTTTATCATTTACTACCATAAAATATACACAAATTTATTATAAAAAGTTAAAATGTATCAAAACTTACACACACAAACACTTACAGACTATACATGGTACCATCTGTAGTCGAGAGAAATGTAAAGAAAGATGCAGTATTAAATCATAACTGCATAGAAAAACTGTAGCACATATTGTACTACTATGATAATTTCACAGCCATCTCCTGTTGTTATTGCAATGAGCTCAAGTGTTCCAAGTATCCACTTAAATCATGGTGTGATGCTAATCATGTGTTTGTGAGCAGCTGTCTCTCCAGTAAACTGTGTATTGCAATAAAAGAGTGATCTCTCATAGTTCTTCATTATTTTTCATCCTGTTTAATGCAATACAGTAAGCCATGGGACCCACAAAAGTGCCACTAATAATACTGGAGTGCACCCAAAAAGCAGAGAAAAGTCATGACATTACAATAAAAAGTTAATTGCTTGATATGTATGATAGATTGAGGTCTGTAGCTGCGTTAGCTCACCATTTCAAGATAAATGAATCCAGCATAAAGACAACTGTAAAAAAATTAAAAAAGGAAATTCATGAAGCCATCACTGCAGCTGTGCCAACAGGCACAAAAATTTCGCACTTTTTGTGAAATACCTTTTTATCTTTTATCAAAAATGAAGCTTTTATGTGAGTATAAGATTGCTATGAGAAAGGCATACCTATAGAGTCTAACGTGATTCAAGAAAAAGTGAAGTCATCATATGGCAACTTAAAGCAAAAGGAAGGTGAAGGACCTAAAGCCAGAGAATTTGATGTCAGCAAAGGATGGTTTGATAATTTTAGAAAGAGGTTTGGCTTTAAAAATGTTGAGATAACAGGAGAAGCAGCTTCTGCTGATCAAGAGGTAGCAGATGTGTTCCTAGATGCCATTAAGAAAATCATTGAGGAGGAAGGATATCTGCCTGAACAGGTTTCTAATGCAGACAAAATACTCTATTCTAGGGGGGAAAAGCCACAAAAGATATTATTAGTAAGGAAGAAAAGCACCAGGATTTAAAGCAAGAAGAGATAGGCTAACTCTACTGTTTTGTGCAAATACAGTCAGGTTTATGATCAGAACTGTTCTTATCTATAAAGCTGCTAACCTCCAAGCATTGAAGGAAAAAGGTAAAACACCAGATCCCAGGCTTTTGGTCGTACAACAAGGCCTGGACAACAAGAACCATTTTTCTGGATTTTCCATTGATGGTTTGTCCCTGAAATCAGAAAGTACTTTGCCAGTAAGGGACTGTCTTTTAAAGTTCTTTTGATATGGGACAATGCCCCTGGTCACCCAGAACCCCACGAGTTCAACATCTAAGGGGTTGAAGTGGTCTATTTGCCCCCAAATACAATGCCTCTAAATCAGCCTCTAGATCAGGGGATCATGATGATCTTCACAGTTCATTACACACAGTACTATATGGAAAAGATTGTCAACATTAGGGGAGAGAACCCTGACAGAGAGAACATCATGAAAGTCTGGAAGGACGGATTATATCATTTAATTATCATTGTTATTCAAAAACTATGAAAGTCATCAAGCCTAAAACAATAAATTGTCCAGACGTTGTGCATGACTTCATAGGATTTATGACAGAGTCAAGCAAGGAAATCATGAAAGAGATTGTGGATACGGAAAAAAAGGTGGGGGGTGAAGAGTTTCAAGATATGAATCTTGGAAAAATTGATGAGCAAACAGACACCACACAAGTGGAATTAACGGAAGACATCTTGATAGAGATGAGTGCTTCCAAACCAGTGGCAGACTGTGAGGAAGAAGACATGGAAGAAACAGAGCCAAAAAGCAATTGACATTAGACACACAGGCAGAACATTTCCATTTATTCAAGACTGCTTTTGACTTCTTTTATAACATGGAACTTCTATGTTATGGGCACTGAAACTAAAGCAAACAGTATTAGAAGAATTATTATGATATAGAAACATTTTTAGGGAAATGAAAAAGCAAAAAAAGTCAGACTGAAATTAGTATGTATTTCTATAAAGTCTCCTGCCTCTCCTCCCATCTCCTCCACCTCTTCTACCTCTGCCACTTCTGAGACAGCAAGACCAACTCCTCTTCTTCCTCAGCCTACTCAACATGAAGACAATGACGATGAAGACCTTTATAATGATCCACTTCCACTATTTATTAATGAATAGTGAATACATTTTATCTTCCTTACAATTTTCTCAACATTTTCTTTTTTCTAGCTTGCTTTTCTGTAGGAAAACAGTAAATAATACATATACAAAATATATGTTAAGCAACTGTTTGTTATCAGTAAGGCTTCCAGCCAACAGTAGTTAAGTTTTTGGAGAGTCAAAAGTTATATTTAAATTGTACTGTGTGTATTACTGGTTCATTTGTTTTTATGGCTTTATATTCCACAATTTGTTTATTCATTCACCAGTTGATAGGCATTTGGATTGTTTCTAGTTTTTTGACTGCGATGAGTAAAACTGCTATGAACATTCACATGTAGTTTCTTGTAGATATATGCCTTAATTCCTCTTGGATAAAAACATGAGAGTATGGTTGCTGAGTTCTATGGTAAATGTTATGTTTAAATTTTTAAGAAACTGCTAAATTGCTCTCCTAAATGGCTGCAAAATTTTACTGTCTTACTATCAGAGTTCCAGTTGCCCTACATCTTGCTAACACTTAACATATTCAGTCTTTTTACTTTTAGCCATTCTAGTGGGTAGGCAGTGGCATCTCATTGTGATTTTAAATCATATTTCCCTAATGACTAATGATGCTGAGAATCTTTTCATGTGTTTATTTGAATTGGTATATATCTTCTTTGTTAAAGTATCTGTTCAAGTAGTTTGCTCATATTTTAAATTAGATTGTTTCTTCTTATTATTACATCATGAGACCTTTTTACTAATAGATTTTTGATATGTTTTTATTATATATATATCAATTTTTGTAAGTATATTGTCTTAGTCTGGGCTGCATTTTAATTTTCTTAATAATGTCTTTTGAAGAGCAAAAATTTTAATTTTGATGAAGTCCATTTTATCAATTTTTCTTTTATGGTTCATATTCTTGTTTCTTATCTAAAAAATATTTGACTTTTAACTCAGGGTCACAAAGAGTTTATCCTGTTTTCTTCCATGAGTTTCATAGTTTCAGCTCTCATATGTAGACTTTTTACTCATTTTAAGCTAATGTTTGTACATTATGTTAAGTAACAGTCAATGCTTATATTTTTGCACATAGATATTCAATTATTCTATGTCATTTGTTGCAAAAGCTATCCTATACCCATTGAATTACTCTGGCCTTTTTGTTGAAAAAACAATTGAATATATATAGATATGTATTTTTTTCCCTTACTCTATTCTGTTCCATATCTGTATGTCTGTTGCTGTGCCAATATCACGCTGTCTTCTCACTGTAACATTATAATAAGTCTTGAAATGTGATAGTGAAACTCCTTCAAATTTGTTTTTGTTTTGTTTTGTTTTGTCTTAGTCATTTGTTTTGGCTATTCTAGGTACTTTGCATTTCTATGTAAATTATAGAATCTGCTTGACAATTTCTGCAAATTAAAAAAAGTCCTGCCAGGTATTTTGGGAGGAGAAAGAATTGTTTTATTAATAAGTTTATAGATCAATTTTGGGAAAATTGACATCTTATAACTATTGACTCTTCTAATCCCTGAATGTAGTATAGTTTTCTATTTATTTAGGTCTTCTTTAATTCCTCTCAGCATTGTTTTGTAATTTTCAGTATAGAATGCTTATACATGTTTTTAAAATTTGTTTCCTAGTATTTCTTGTTTTCATGCTATTGAAAGTGGAATTCTTAAAATTTCATGTTTAATTTTTTGTTACTAATATATACAAATATAATTGACTTTTAATATTGGCCTTGTATCCTGCTATGTTAGAAAACTCACTTATTAATTTTGTAGATTTTTGGTAGGTTAGTCCTAGTAGCTTTAGTTCTAGTAGTTTTTCCATAGATTTTTCAGATTTTCCTACATAATCTATTATGTTGCAAGAGAATGAAGATAGTTTTACTTCATTTCTTAGCTAGAAGTCTTTAGTTTCTTTTTTTTTTTTTAATTGAACTAGACAGACCTCTCGACTGTTTAATAGAAGTAGTAAGAGAGGACATCCTTGTCTTGCTTCTGATTTTAGAGGGAAACATTCAGTCTTACAATTTGAGGAATTTCTGTCTATTTCTAGTTAGCTGAGAATTTTATGAGTGATAGCTTTTGAATTTTGACAATCTTTCCCTGATTTATTGAGATGTTCATATGATTTTTGTTTTTTAGTGTGTTAATCTAGTGAAGTATACTGATTTATTTTTTAGTGTTAAAGTAACTTTGCATTCCTAGACTAAGTTCCACTTAATTGTGATGTATTATGTTTTTTATATATTGCTAGATTCAATTTCTTAATATTTTGTTAAGGATTTTTGCATCTACGTACATGAAAAATATTGGCCTATTGTTTTCTTTTCTTATAATAGTTTTGTTCTGCTTTTCTATGAGTGTAATGCTACCCTTACAAAATGAGGTAAAATTGTCCCCTCCTCTTTGTTTTTTGAAAGTCCGTTATTGTTGAAGAATATTTTTGCTTAGTGTATATTATGCTGGGTTTGCATTTATTTTCTTTCATCGCTTTAAAGAAGCTACCGTATTTCTTTTTTGGTTTACATTGTTTTTGTTAAGAGGTCAGCTGTTAGTCTTATTTTTTGTTCCTTTTAAATCAATGTGATGTGTGTATGTGTTTTAAAGATTTTCTTCTTTACGTTTGTTTTTCATGAGTTTTGCTACAATGCTTTCAGCTATGGTTTTAAAAATTGTTATACTGCTTGGGATTTATAGTACTTTGTTTTAAGGGGTTGGTTTTGTTTTGTAAATTTTGGTAAATTCTCAGCCATATCTTTTCAAAAATTGCTTTTTCTTTATATTCTCCATCCTATTCTTGGACTTCAGTTACTTGTGTATTAGATATATTCAGTGAGTCTCAGGTGATTCCTCCTCTTTTCTATATTTTGTAGCCTCCAAACTGCATTGAGCTGCATACATTCTAATAACTAATCTTTCAGATCATGAATCTTCTCTTCAGCTGTATTTTAAGTTCTTGAAATGTCCCTTTTATTATTTTAAAAGGTAGGATCCATATCTCTGATAAAATTCTCTATCTATTCATCTCTTTTCACAGTTATTTGAAATTCTAGATTACCTATTGTTTTTATTGTACATTTTTCTTTTGTTTTTATCTTTGGTATACCAGGTAATATTTTACAGACATTGGATGTGCTACATTGTAGAGGCTATGGATAAAGTTATCTTCCACCAGAGATAATTTTCTTTAGCTTCCAGCAGGCATCAGGGTAGGAAGATGTATCTTTAATCCATTGAGTGATTGACCATGAGTAATTAACTAGATTTAAGGCTGAGTTTCAGTCTTGGTAAATCCTAGCCTGTTTCTGGTTCTATCTTAATCTTAATCCCTGTAGGATCCCAGTTGAAAATCTTTAGTTTTTAACAGGCCCTCTCCGCTCAGTGAAACCCACACTTCTAGTTTTTGTATCCCCAGTACCATATGGCAATTGATAGTTCAGCCTCTTAGCTGCTGCATTCTGCCTAGTTTTTTTTTTTAATTAATAATTTTTGTATTTTGGAGCAGTTTTAGGTTTATAGAAAAACTGAGTGACAAGTACAGAGAATTCCCATATACTCCAAATATACATATACAGTATCCCCTATTATTAATGTTTTGCATTAGTGTGATATATTTGTCACAATTTATTAGTCAATATTTATATATTAACTATTCATAGGTTATATTAAGGTTCACTCTTTGTGTTGTACATTCTGTGTGTTTTGATCAATGTATAATGACTACAGCCATCGTTATACTGTCCTACAGAATGGTTTCATTGCTTTAAAAATCCCTTGTGCTCCACCTATTCATTGCTTCCTCCCCAACCTCAAAACCTCACCGATCACTGGTCCTTGTATTGTTTCCACAGTTTTACCTTTTCCAGAATGTCATATAGTTGGAATCACACAACATGTAGCCTTTTAAGATTGACTTCTTTCACTATGTGTTTAAGGTTTCTCCATGTCTTTTCATAGGTTGATAGCTCATTTTTTTGTTGCTTAATAATATTCCATTGTATGAATTGTACTACGGTTTGTTTATTACTTCATCTATTGAAGGACATCTTAGTTGCTTTAAAGCTGCTGTAAGCATTAATATGCAGGTTTTTGTGTGGATATTAGTTTTCACTCATTTGAAGGTTCACAACTGCTAGATAATGTGGTAAGAGTATGTTTAGTTTTGTGAGAAATTGCCAAACTATCTTCCAACATGGCTCTACCATTTTGCATTCCCACCAGCAATAAATAACTGAGAGTTTCTGTTATTTCATATCCTTATTGGCATTTGGTGTTGTCAGTGTTTTGAATTTTCACCATTATAATCAGTGTGTAGTGGTATCTTCTTGCTGTTTAATTTGAAATTCCCTAATGGAATATGATACTGAGCATCTTTTCATATGCTTATTTGCCATTTGTGTATCTTCTTTGGTGAAGTGTCTGTTTAGATCATTTGTCCATTTTTTAATTGGATTGTTTTATTATTGTAAGTTCTTTATATATTTTGGATACCAGTCCTTGATCAAATATGTGTTTTGAAAATATTTTCTCCCGGTCTCTAGTTTGTCTTTTTAGTCTCTTAACAGTGTCTTTCACAAAGTAGAGTTTTTAATTTTAATGAAATCTAACATATCAATTTTTCTCTTTCATCATGTTTTTGATATTGTATCTAAAAAGTCATCACCAAACTCAAGATTTTCTTCTATGTTATCTTCTAGGAGTTTTATAGTCTTGTATATTAACATTTAGGTCTATAATTTTACTCAGATTTTTAATTTATCTGCCTACATATCTTACAGATCAGCAAATAACCTTGAGGATTTTAGACTACTGGTTTTACTTCTCTGAAATTCCCTTCTCTTCAGAATCTTGACCCCTCAATTCCTAACTTCCCTGGTAGCCCTGAACTTCAATTTCTGTCTCCCTAACCGTGTAAGATTGCTGAAAGCTATTCTCAGTTTCCATGTCTTTTAGCATCTGCCTCTTCCTTTACTTATAAACTTCTCCACTCATGATGTTTATGAACTGGAAGTACCTTGAGGGAGAAAGAAGTGTAGAATATCATGTTCACCTTATTGAGTTTCCCTTATTTTTGACCCCCAGGATGCAGACCAGTACCAGTCAGTGGCCTGTTAGGAACCGGGCTGCAGAGCAGGAAGTGAGAATCAGGCAAGGGAGCAAAGCTTCCTCTCTGTTTACAGCCACTCCCCATTGCTGGCATCACCACATAAGCTCCGCCTCCTGTCAGATCAGAGGCCAGCAGTAGATTCCCATAGGAGCCCAAGCCCTACTGTAAACTGCGCGTGGGAGGGATCTAGGTGGCGCGCTCCTTATGAGAATTTAATGCCTGATGATCTGAGGTGGAGCGGAAGCCGTGATGCTAGCACTGGGAAGTGGCTGCAAATAAAGATTATCATTAGCAGAGAGGTTTGATTGCACAATAAATGTAATGTGTTTGAATTATCCCAAGCTCCCCTCTCCCCCTCCTCCACCCCCAGTCCATGAAAAAGTTGTCTTCCATGAAACCGGTCCCTGGTGTCAAAAAGGTTGGGGCCCCCTGCCGTAGGTGACTTAGTAGTTCCCTCATGTATGCAAAGTAAGACTTTTAAAATTAAATCTTTTCTAGTTGTTCTTGACAGGAGGATTGATTTGCTATGAGCCAGTCTTCTAAAACTGAAAGATATGGTTTAAAAATACAGTTCACACATGTTTTTCTTGCCTAAAACCCTTTAAAGGCTCCCATTGCCCCCAGATCTGTCATACATGGAGAAACATAGGCTATGATGTCCTTTATCCTCTAGTCCTTGCCCACATTTCTGGGCCCAATCTCCACCTCATACATGCTGTCAAGCAACGTCGTAATTCATCATTCATAATGTTTTCTCATGCTTCCGTGCCTTTGCTTAACTTTTTCCTTTTACCCACAACAACATCCTTCTGATTATCCTCCAAATTACCTAATTACTCATCTATCTAGCCTCACATCAAATGTCACCTTTTCTGGGAAACATTCCCTGACCTTTCTCCCTAGGCAAAATTTATAGTTTTCTCATTCATATTTTCCCTGAATATTTTACAAACCCCAATTGTGGTACTTTTCACGTTGCATTTGATTAATTGTTTGTGTCTCTGTCTCTCACTTCAGACTGTGAGCTTTTCTATCATCAGTACACAGCAGGACATGGCATATAATAGGAGCTCAATAGGTAACTGTTGAATGAATAAATATATGAGCTATTAAATCATGTGATTTATTCCACCATAGTTTCCCATTTATGTTTTCTCCAACTGCTACTCAGGAATAAAGTTAGTTGATTCATTTAATTTTTTTTGCTCATTCAACAAACATTTACCAATTACAGGCACATTTCTAGGAAATACAGGAACTACAATAATGAACAAGATAGAATCAGTCATTGTCCTCATGGAGCTTCTAATCTAGAGGTGTTAAGCTGTTCTTTCAAAAATATTTCCCAGATGGTTGGCAGAAAGTCCTTTCATCCAGAATGTTTGCTTCTTGGCTTTTTTTTTTTTTTTTCACTCTTTGTCCTGGATTTGTTAAGCCAAATGCCATTATTTATAGCTTCACACTCTTAACCATTATGGTGCCCTATGTGCTATGGAAAATGATTTACTATGCACTATGTACATTTGTTCTATGGGAAACCATGTACTATGGAGGGGTTCACATGCTGAGACTACTCATCTCAAAGAGTAATTAAAATATTTTAGGTAATTTTCTGTCAATTTACAGAGAGTGTTTCATTAAGCAATATAATTATTTTATTTTCATTTTAAGTAACAAGAATATCAAATCTTTTATGTCAATTGATATTGCCAATTGAAAGTTTGATGAAAACCTTTAATTTGATGCCAAATAGCTATGTTTGAACTCTTTTTCTTATTTGCATTTTGGGGGTTGAGGAGATGGAGGATGTTGGGTATCTTAACTCTATAGTAAGTTCATCATGTGCAGCGGCTGGAGTAAAATCTCAAACATACTATATCAAATACATAATCGTCTTCTATGGTGATATTATAATTTTCTTATTCTGTTTACTGCATGTATTCATATCTCTGGAAATGACATATTCCTGGGAAGTAAGGATTATAGACTATGCAAGTGCATTTCTTCTAAAAGGAATTTCCTAAATGTAATATTTAAAGGTTCTAACGTGAATTGTGATAAAAAATCTTGCACTTAATAATTCTTATAGTATTTTATTTGAATTAACCCATAAATATAAAAATCATCATTGTTTTTCAGGCCTGCATTTACCACATTTGTAATACATGAAATAAAACCAAGCCAGGGAAATTTATATTTTGGTCATATAAATCACAGATTGTCTAGAGTAAAGTTCTCATTATTTAACAAAAGTTTTGCTTCAGATTTTAAACACTGCTTATGAAAATAATTAAGGTGATTTAAAAATGTTTTTAGTGTAAGTCAGCATACAACTGTTAGAACACAGGGACATCTTTTAATAGGTTGAGGAGAAAATATTTGACCCTGGAATTTGTAATAGGTTTATTTACATTAAAACATTAAAGGCCGGGTGAGGTGGCTCACGCCTGTAATCCTAGCACTCTGGGAAGCCGAGGCAGGCGGATCGTTAGAGCTCAGGAGTTTGAGACCAGCCTGAGCAAGAGCAAGACCCTGTCTCTACCGAAAAAATAAAAAAAAAAAATAGAAAGAAATTATCTGGACAGCTAAAAATATATAGAAAAATATTAGCCGGGCATGGTGACGCATGCCTGTAGTCCCAGCTACTTGGGAGGCTGAGGCAGGAGGATTGCTTGAGCCCAGGAGTTTGAGGTTGCTGTGAGCTAGGCTGATGCCACGGCACTCTAGCCCGGACAACAGAGTGAGACTCTGTCTCAAAAAAAAAAAAAAAAAAGGAAAAGAAAAAAAAAACATTAAAGTACTGTGTATGGGAGAAATAGAAAATCGTAGCAAAATATTTTGGAGACAGTAACATAGTGGGTGTTGGTAAAAGGAAACAATTCTGGATGGAGTGGGTAAGATATATCTAAAATGCACACCAGTAACACCTTTCTTCAGATTTTATACTAATCACTTTGAGTAAGTTAACACTGTGACAGCAGATTTCCCCATGATGACACTGAAAAGGAAAGCAAGGAATAGGCCAAGTTATTCCATAGTGTGGGAGATGGGCCCAGATTAAGAGCGTGTGTGCATGGGGTGTGGGGGTACAGTTCTGTGTGCAGCCACGTAAGATAACGAGATCAAAGTACAAGAAGAAAAACTTATCATGGAGCATAGTGCAGTTCACTCCTCAGCTGCAAGACAGCTGCAACCCTCATTTGGCCATGAGGCTACTCAGTGCCAAAGAGCATGTGTAAGCCAGGGAAATTAACTAGCGTACTTTGTTTAGAAGCTGCAGCAAAGATAATACACTGTGTGACTTCTGGCATATTTACAGTTCGCCATGGACTCTTCTTAAAGTATAAGCTTTCCTCAGCTTGAACTTGGTGAGAGATATGAACAAAGCATAAAAATTGAGTCGGATATTAGTTGAGAAGGCTCGCACTCTCTAATTAATGGGTGGGGGGAATCCCAACTAAGGATCTGCTTAATGGAAGGAAATTGATATGTTGAAAAATTTTCAAGTAGGAGCAAGACACTTCACTGGGATAAAATTCAATGCTCTTTTTAACTTCCCTGCCAAATTCAAACCCAAGCTCTGTTGCTGGGATGTGAGGACCTGTGTCTCACAGTAGCACTATCTCTTATTTCCCGGGGTCTTCTCGTGGCCTGGCCCCTCCACGTCAAGTGCCCTGTGCTCCTCACACAGGGCCTCCCTGCTAGGCCTGCAGCACAGGCTGTGCACCTGTGGTCATTCTGCTCCCTCTGCCGAGGTGCTTTCCTCCCCATCCCCCTGGAATGCTATGTGTCATTCAGGATGGATCTAATGCCCTATTTTTCTGGAACTTCCCATTTCCCCTAGTCTCTGAGTCCTTTGGGATCCTATAGCAGTGGTCACATGCTGCTGTATTTCACAGTCAGTTGTATACCCCTCTGACTCTCGGATTGTTAAGTTCCTCGAGAGTCTCGGCCATGAGACATACATATTTTTGTCCCTCATGGGATCTAGCCAATAATAATATTAACATTTATGTAGCACTTTTTAACACGTAGCACTCTCATACCCTTTCTTTGTGCCTTAAAACAATCCTGTGAGGGTAGTAAAACAGGGATTTCTCTAATTTACAGAAGCAGAACTTGAGGTTCCAATAGATTAAGCAATTTACCTGTAGTCACATAGCCAGGACCTGGGGGTTTCTAGACTTAAGACCAAGATTTTTGACTCTGTGTTCTAGTTTTTCCTTACCCTGTTACGTACGCTTTGACAAATGACTATGAAATTGGATTAAAGGAGCCACTGTTCCACATCCTAACAAAAAGAAAATAAACTCTAAATAACTGCTCATATTTAGGTTCAAGTTAGTGAATAAGTTCAGGGAGAAGGGCCTTAGCTCATGGTTTGAGATTTGCAGCTGCCCAAAACCTGTAACTGAATTTGACTTTGAATCAGTCAAAGGGGGTATTTTCAGCTTCATTTTGCTTGGGGTTTGTGTGCACTCTGATTAAATGCAACCAATATCTGCTCTTTCCTATTCATCTTGTCAAGTAAGAGGCTTTCCTTTCGTCCCTGAGAGGAACACTTGAATCTCATCAAAGTGAGTGGCAGGGGTTTTACTTAACACATATGGCAGACCAAAAAGAGAGGGCAGGAGATCTCCAGGAGCGAATCCAGAGAAGCTTCTAACAAAGAGGACAGTTAATTTGTAAGTAGAGGACTAGAGGAAAAATCATCAGCCACACTGGCACTATCCACTGAGAAAACACTGTGAAGGAGATAAGCTGAGGCGTCTTGGTGTCTTGTAGCAGGAAAGCGTGGAGCTTTTGAAGACTATTTCATGCACACAGGACTCGGGAAGAGGTGGCCACATGCTCTTACCTGGTGCAGGTGGGGCAAGACCCCTTACCTCTGTGTGCTCTTTGGTATGGAGTTTGTAAAGCTAAAGAACTCTTTTAGGGTATTCTTCTTAGGAACATGTTTGAATCTTTTATTGGAAACTGCTCTCAGACAAAAATAAGAACATGTCCTCTTTTGATGTAAAACATCTGACTTCTCCAGGAGGTAGGTTCTAAGTCAGAAAGTTATGTCTTTTATTTGCCAATATGAGTTTCTGTAGGGCTGATACCACATCAGTGAAGGCACAGTAGATGAAAAATGCTCTGCTAACAGTTTGGTAACAAAGCAATTTAATTTGCCTCACAGCTCCCTCGCCTTAGGCTGAAATCTGGTTTAGATCCCCCATAGAAATATCTTAGAAGTCCCGGATACAAAGTTCCCAGAAAGTTTTGCCCTATCCCGATATTATCAATGGATTTTCCCTTTTATTGAATGCTTATAGTTTATACAGTCCTGGGTACTATAAGATAATCCTTGGGACCCCAGGCCACCTCAGCCTTGGGTTACAAAAGGGTTACACGAGAAAATACAACCTTGCCCCTCCCCTATTCATGCAGGGCCATCAGCCATCCACAAAGTTCTGCTCAACAACTTCCAGGGCATCAGCTCCATTCGTGAACAATTAGGACCAACGACCACAGCACATATGCTAGGAATTGCTGCCTCTGTGGGGCCTCATTTCACTGTCTGTTGGTGTCCCTTAAAAGGAGCCCTGCTGTGTCTACCATGAAAACGACCGTTTCTTCTGGGCTCTTCCACTTATGGCCCCACAAACTCTGAGCACCATGCCAGGCACCTCTGCATCCTTTCAAAGGCTCCGCAGCCCTTTGTAGCTCATGCTGTGGCTGAAGCACGAAGTAGGCACATCTCTCTGCCTTCCTGGGCTATACCCTGTTAGCAGGACTCTAAAGCAATACTTTTTTGTGCCTGTTGTTTTATGGTGGTTTTATTGAAAACAGCTATTTCAATTATCACCATGTAGCCCCCAATGCTCCTCCTCAAAGGGCTAGACTGGGAACAAAAGCCAGTGACGAGCACCATACGCACTCCTCCTTGCCCCTCCTCCCACCCTCAGCCATTCTGAGGTTTTGTTGTGCAACTTGTCTTGCCTGCATCGTTCTCTCTAGAGCAAGTTCTAAACATATTTAAGGATGTGTTAAGGATAATTTTCTTTGTTACTTTATTATAATAGTTTCCTACTGCTGCCGTAACAAATTACCACAAACTTAGTGGCTTAAAACAACACAAATTTATTGATTTATATTTCTGGATGTCAGAAATCTGAAATGGGTCTACTGGGTTAAAATCAGGTGTTGGCAGGGTTGAGTATCTTCTGGAGGATCTAGGGGAGAATGGACTTTCTTTTACCTTTTCTGGATTCTAGAGACTGCCTCATTCCTTGGCTCTTGGGGCAATGGCTGGCCAAGTCCTTCTCAGGATGCTACCTCTCTGGTTTTCTCTCTTCCGCATCCCTTTTCCACTTATGAGGAACCTTGTGATTACATTGGGCCTACCTGGATAATCCCAGCTAATCTCTCCATCTCAAGGTAATCTAATTCCTTAATTCCATGTACAACCTTAATTCCTCCTTGCCATGTAACATAACATATTCAGGGGTTCTGGGAATTAGGACATGGACAGCTTGCATTATTCTTCTTATCAGGTACTTTGTTGAAAGCATAACTCAGTGATAGCTACTCATGAGGGTTTTGCATGTACAATGGTCAGGGTGGGCCTGATGAGTGAACATAAGTTACTTGGGGTTTTTTTATAGATCTGGGCTTATCCCTGGAACATACGTCAACTACTGTCTGGCTACCATAATTAAGGCGACCACTTTCTGTCCTTGCAAAAGTTCACTGCTACCACACACTAACCTACTCTTTCCTTCTTGGAATCTTCCAACCCCCAAACTCTTTGAGTTTGTCATCTGATCAGCTGCTGGAGGTGCTGTCTTGATTTTGGAAAATCTTTTAAAGGTCTTTAGACTAAAATGGATACTCTCATTCACATACTAGATTCCAACAGGTGAGCAAATAGTGGGCTACTTTATGTCTGAAAAATATCTCCCCTGCTGGTTAGCATGTTCTGGATGGAAACAATTATCATGACCTAGAAATATCACCTTGGCCACATCAATTGGTCCTTACTTTGACCCGGAAAAGGGCTTTCTTACAAAGTAGGGACAGCACAACTGAGACTTCCATGCACTCTCTCCATTGATTTAATGACCCACAGGTTTCCAGACCACCTAAACTGATCTCAGTCCACTCTCACCTCAACATGAGGGACCTTCATGACACAGGAAAACCAAGATGGTACTAATGACAAGCAGATAGGGTCAAAGCCACAAGTTAGAGGAATTCTCACCCTCCCCACCACAACCACTGTAGGTCTGTGCGCAGGTGGACAGTTATCTCAGCTTCAAGGACCACTCTTGGATCACTGAGATATTTTGGATATTTTGTATGATAGATGTGGTACCTGCATGTACAGGTTGTCCAGTTTTCACCCTACAGAAATGCATTTCCAGGTTTGATTGATAAAGTGATGTTAACTGAGTTTCCCTTGCATCTTATCCAAGAATTTTTATTTCACTTCATTTCTGTGTCTGTTTATGTTTTGGTGTACACACACACACACACACACACACACACACACACGCACATACAGCACTAATACCACAGCTAGTCCTTGGTAGCACATGTTATAACAAAACAAGCTCCAACCAAACAATACACCAGCAAGTTTCCCCAGATTCAGACATGAGCAGCTCATTTTCTCTGAAAACATATGATATTCAGAATAAGCATCTCTTGAGAACACCAGAAATCTTGCAGAAATTCCCATCTTGGCATAATTTTGATCCCATTTGTATGAAAAATATGAGAACTTTAACTTAATGTAAGATGGAAATGTAACCCATTTACAATATCTGTATACCCTAGACAAATAATAAGTTGTCATTCTCATGTGGTGCGAATGTATCTCCCAAGTTTGAATTTCTTGTTTTGCAATTCCCTTGAGAAGGTGAATCTCAAGAGGAAAGTAAGAAACAGCGAGAGGCAGCAAGTGGTTCCCATATCTCACAGCTAATTTGAGCATCAGTGATACCCTAAGCAGCATCCTGCTGCCATCCATAATGAAGAACATGCTTATTTCTAATTTGTAGCATTCCTCCCCTTTCTGATTATACAAGATGGGTTCATTCATTATTAATCTAGTTTGTCAGACAGCACAGCCCTTCAAGTGTCAGGCTTCCTTGTTTCCAGGCAGTGAGTTTTTATAGGAGCAATGAAATTTCAGAATGCACAGATCAGCAAGCTCTCGTCTGCACCTGATTAAAGTTGGATAGACCAATTTAATAGCCTTAAAATAATTCTACATGAAGCAGCAGGATGCTTTCTATACTTGTCCTTATTATTGGAAAGGAAGTGGAATAAAAAAAATCATTACTTTTCTTCCAAACTGCACCTGATTTAAAAAGGAGTGGGAAAAAGAAAATGATCCCTCTTTGTCTACACCAAATAACCCAAAAGTTGAAAATAGCAAAGGAGACATAAACTCCAAGTTTACTTTAAAGAAAGGCAATATTTAAATACACACGTACAAACAGGCATGTACACATGCACATACACATACATACAATGACCCTAGCTTTATGGAACTTACAGCTTAATGTTAACCAACCAGATCATGATATCATGTTGTCATTCAAACAGAGTACTGGGCTCACCAAATGAAGATTTAGATTGGTATAATTCTCAGAAAATGCACTTGAACAAATGATCTGTTTGTGTTTCATGTCTAGGCTCCAAGGCATATCTGGATGGAAGAAAAAAATAACACATTATAAGAAACAGGCAAAGATACTGTGCATTTCAGAACCATAATTATTATGTAAAAGACTGAGAAATAGACTCTAGCCTATTACCAAGCCATTTGAATGAGCACTGGAACTATTTTTCTTTTGTAACCTTGGAGGATGTGGGTAAATAAAAGGACTGGGTGAGAAAAGCTTGAACTAAATATAGCCAAACCTTGGAGATATTTTGGGTTCGATTACAGACCACCACAATAAAGCAAATATCACAATAAACTGAGTCACACAAATTTTTTGATTTCCCACTGTATGTAAAAGTTATGTTCATACTATATTGTAGTTTGTTAAGTGTGCAATAGCATTATGCCTAAAAAACCAATATACATACCTTAATTAAAATAATATTTTATTGGTAGAAAATACCAATTATCATCTGAGACTTCAGTGAACTATAATCTTCTTGCTGGTGGAGGGTGTTTCCTTGATGTCTGACTGATCAGGATGGTGGTTGCTGAAGACTGGGGTAGCTGTAGCAATTTCTTAAAATAAGACAACAATGAAGTTTGCTTTATCAGTTGACTCTTCCTCTTATGAAAGATTTCTCTGTAGCATGTTATGCAGTTTGATAGCATTTTACTCACAGTAGAACTACTTTCAAAGTTCGAGTCAATCCTCTCAAAGCCTGCTGCTGCTTTATCAACTCAGTTTATGGAATATTCTAAACCTTTTGTTGTCATTTAAAAAAATGTTCACAGCATCTGCACTAGCAGTAGATTTCATTTCAAGAAACCACTGTCTTTTCTCATCCATAGGAAGTAACTGATTTGTTCAAGTTTGATCATGAGATGGCAACAATTCAGTCACATCTTCAGGCTTCACTTCTAATTGTAGTTCTCTTGCCATTTCTGCCACATCTGCAATTACTTCCTCCACTGAAATCTTGAACTTCTCAAAGTCATCTATGAGGGTTGGAATCAACTTTTTCCAAAATCATGTTAAATATTGAAGTTTTGATCTCCTCCCATGAATCATGAGTGTTCTTAATGGCATCCAGAATGTGAATCCTTTCCAGAAGGTTTTCAATTGACTTTGCCCAGATCCATCAGAAGAATCAATATCTATGGCAGCTATAGCCTTATAAAATATACTTCTTAGACAATGAACTTGAAAGTTGAAATTACCCCTTGATTCATGGGCTGCAAAATGGATGTTGTGTTATCAGGCATGAAAACAACATTCATCTCCTTGTACATCTCCATCAGAACCCTTGGGTGACAAGGTGTGTTGTCAGTGAGCAGTAATATTTTGGAAAGAAATCTTTTTTTCTGTGCAGTAGGTCTCAACAAAGGGTTTAAAATATTCAGTAAACCATGCTGTGAACAGATGTGTTGTCTTCCAGGCTTTGTTTACAGAGCACAGGCAGAGATTTAGCGTAAATCTAGGGCCCTAGGACTTTTTGAATGCTAAATGAGTATTGGCTTCAACTTAAAGTCATTAGCTGCATTAGTCCCTAATGAGAATCAGCCTGTCCTTTAAAGCTTTGATGCCAGGCATTGATTTCTCCTCTCTAGCTATGAAAATCCTAGAGGACATCTTCTTCCAATAGAAGGCTGTTTGTCTACATTGGAAATCTGTTGTTTAGTGTAGACAGTTTCATCAATTATCTTATCTAGATCTTCCGGGTCACTTGCTACAATTTCTACAACAGCACTTGCTGCTTTACCTTGTAATTTTATATTATGAAGATGGCTTCTTTCCCTAAACTTCATGAACTACCCTCTGGTAGCTTCAAACTTTTCTTCTGAAGCTTCTTCGCCTCTCTCAGCCTTCGTGGAATTAAAGAGAGTTAGGGCCTTGCTCTGGATTGGGCTTAAGGGAATGTTATGTCTAGTTTGATCTTTTATCCAGACCACTCAAACTGTCTCCATATCAGCAATAACGCTGTTTCATTTTTTTATCATTCATATGTTCACTGGAGTAGCACTTTTAATTTCCTTCAAGAACATTTCCTTTGCATTCACAACTTAGGTAATTGGTGCAGGAGGCCTAGCTTTTTCCCTACCTTGGCTTTCAACATGACTTCCTCACTAAGCTAAATCGTTTATACCTTTTGATTTCAAATGAGAGACTTGCCACGCTTCCTTTCACTTGAACACTTACAGGCCATTGTAGGGTTATTAATAGGCCTAACTTTAATATTTCTGTATCTCAAAGCAGAGGGAGGCCTGAGGAAAGGGAGAGAGGTGGGGAAACAGCCTGTTGATGGAGCAGTGAGAACACACACATTTATTGATTAAGTTCACCATCTTGTAAGGGTGATGTTTATGCACCCCAGAACAACTACAACAATAACATCAAAGGTCACTGATCATAGATCACTGTAACAGACATAATAATGAAAAAGCTTGGAATGTGACACAGAGACACAAAGTGAGCACACACTATTGGAAAATGGTACCAATAGACTTCCTCAGTGCAGGGTTGCCACAAACCTTCAATTCATCAAAAAAATAGTATCTACAAAGTGCAATAAAATGAAGTGTGCCTATATAATATGAACACATTTCCATCTATGACTGTTGAGAGTTTTTTGATAACGGTATCTCTTGACCTTCTTTTCTTCATTGTACTTATCAGAAATCCAATACTTTTGTCAGCCAGAACACTCTCTGGGCTGGTTCTTTCCCCTTTTATGGAGGTATACACACATGAGGCAGGAAAGCTCTTCACAGTTATGACTTTTGTCCTGGTACTATTAATACTTTCAAGAGTGTTTGGGTAAAGAGGAACAGTGACAGTGTGGAGGCTATGGGAGATTCTTTGTGTGAACTCACCAGCCCCCAAAATTAAGTGGACAGAGTAATCCTGGGTCAAGCCTGCACCTAGCACTGGGACAAAGAGAACAGACCGCAACTATTAGGAATATTCAGGAAACCTCATTTGCCTGAAGGGCGTAGCTGAAAAATCCTTGACACAAATTATCAAAAGTTTCATCCCCCAAATTTAAAGGAAACAACAAAGGTAATTGGGGTTCTCAACTGGGGAAATTTGGCAATATCTGAAGACACTTTTGGCTGTCACAACTGGGAAAGAGAGCCTTGCTATGAGCAGAGAAGACAAAAGGGATAGATTGGGAGAGAGCTAGCCTGTCTTTGCTACAACCTCACTGAGCATCAATTTTTTTTCATCTGTGAGGTAGACATCATAATACTTTAGTAAGTTTTGTAAATATTAAATGAGATAATGTATGTAAAGCACTTATCACAGTGCCTGGCACATAGTAATTCCTCAGTAAATTATCACTATTATTATTAGCATTATTATATTATTCTTGTGTGTGTGTGTATATATACATATGTAAGTTTATTATAAATTTTATTGTGAAGTACATAATTTGCAAATAATTATAGAACATGTAATATTCTTTATTATAAATTCTATATAACCAATTGATTCTTACAGAATGCTGTCACTGATTTTTGCTGAACTCTTGTATCCATAGCCAACCTATGGCTGCAAGTCACAAATAAATGTAGTTCTAACATAAGCACTAGTTTTTTTTAGTAATGGTATCAAGGAAAATTGACTTGAAAATTTTAGGAAACCTTAAAAATGAATTTCTGAGAAACTTCAAGCAAGTGATGTTAGTGAACATGAAGTGAGGAAGGATGTACAGAGCTCAGTGGGGCAGCAGTAAAAACTCCTGGCTGACTCGTACTTTAGCAGAACGGAAACATGAAAGAACATAATACAAAGAAAAGTTAAAAACAAAGCAATATAAAACTCAGAAAACAATCTTGATAGCTAAAGCCTAGAGCAACACTGTCCAATAAAAAATGTAACATGAGTCCCACTTGCAGTTTTAAATTTTGTAGTAGCCACATTATAGAGTAAAAAGAAACAGGAAAATTAACTTCAATAATATATTATACTTAGCCTGACATATTAAAAATGTCACCATTTCAGCCTGTAACCAACATAAAAACTGTTAAATGAGGTAGTTTCTTTATTAAGTCTTCAAAATTGAGTGTATATTTTAGACTGTAACACATATTAATTTGGGCTAGCCATATGTCATGTGCTTAATAAATCCATGTGGCTAGTGACTACCATACTGGACAGCAAATTATAGAATATGTTGTAAAAATGTCAAAAATGACAAGCCTTTAAAGCCATGTCCAGAGCTGAAGGGTAAGAGAGAAGATCCAGGTCTGTTGATACGGGAAGATTATTTAATGTTAGTGCTCCTAAATTATTTTTTAACTCCCCTCCTTTTTTTCATGAAAACTTACTGCCCAGCCAGTGTGGTGAGATCTCACTTTGGTTTGAGGTACTTAAAAGTCAAAGTATGTGATAAAATATGAAAAGATCATTTTGAGTACTAATAATACATTAAAATATCTGTCATGGGACAAAATATGTTTCAGAGAATTGAGAGATTCTTGAATAGGTGGGAGGAATTGTGAGTGGCAACAGGGTTGTGGAGAGACTAACACCTGGAAGAATCAAGCATGTCCTGATTTTAAAGGAGGTGGACCTGTGGGCTCCACACGAACTTGATATGCCCCTTTGTGAAAGGCAAGCTTTGGGTCCTGGGTTTCTTATCTTTAGAGTAGGAGGTTAGATCACATGAATTCCATGTTCTCTTTGTGTTTTAACAGTCTGTGAATAAGTAAGACTATCCAAAGATGGGCATTTGAACATTGAGAAAGAAAAGGGATGATCTCCAGGGTCCAGCAATAGTTTATGAAAAACAAGTAATGCTAGCCTAGCCTCACTTCTCTTGTGAGAGTCTCACACTGTCAGGGAAAGGCTAGGGTCATAGCACACTTGGATTTTGGGAAGAGTTTTTGAACTTACAGTTAATGAGCATGTACTATTCATTTAACATTAATTCAACAGATACTCATTGAGTATCTACTATATTTTGGATACTGGGAATGCCGTGGTAGATAACATGTCTCTTAAGAAACTAATTATGCAAACCTGACTATGGAACAATGTGTCAAGTGCATGAAAGTAGGTTTCAGAGATCACTTGATTCAGTTATGAGACATTACAGAAGATTTTTCTCTTGAAAATGGCTTCTAAGTGGACTCTTAAAAATGTTAGCCAGAAAAGACTTTGAGGTGTGAGATCAAGAAGAATCTCTCAGGAGGAAGAAATAGTGGGTCTGAAAGGCTCAAAAGTTGGAACAGGGCTAACTTACAGATCAGTGCTTCTCAAACTTGAATATGCACATTAGTCACCTGAGGATTTTGTTAAAATGCAGATTCTGATTTTAGAGGTCTGGGGTGGGATCTGAGATTCTGCATTTCTAAGAAGCTCCCTGACAATACTGGTGCTAAGGGCCTGTGGAGCTCTCTGTGAAGGGCACTGTAGATAAGAGTGCTAAAGAGGAGGACATTTTTTGAATCATGGAGGGCTCTGTAAGTCATGTTGAAGGTTTTGAACTTTCATTTCAAGGGCATTTAGTAGAGACAATATGCAATCTGCCTTGTGCTTTTCAAAGATCACTTTGACAGCAATGAGGAGAATGAGTTGAAATGAGCAAATCTGGAGGCAGTTCAGTTGAGAATTGAGAAGATCTTGCATAAACTACTAGAGAGATAATGGGGTCTGGATCAGGAAAGTGGTTGATAGAAGGTCCAATTGATAGAACCCGCCGATGATGAGCTTGGTTTGGGGTTGAAGGTACAGAAGAGATCAGGAAAAAGACCCTGACAACTGGGAGGCTCAGCTTGGACAATTGGAGGGAGATTAATTTACTGAACAGGGAAAACAGGAGAAGGAAGCAGTTTGAGGGAGACTGTCATTAGTATTCTTGCTGAAATGGAAGTATTTATTACAGGACATCTATATGGAGATGTCCAGTATGCAGCTAAATATACAGGCCTGGTACTCAGAAAACTATGTGAGCTACAATTATCAATTTAGAAGTCATTAGCATAAAATGAGTAATGGAAGGCTTGAGAGTGGATAAGATCTCCCAGGGGAAGAGAAGATTTAGAAGCTGCCCACAAATACAGCTTCCCAAGATTCCAGTCCCTGGAAATTGATTCCATAGATGTGAGTATGGCTCTGGAATTCCTTATTTTAAAATAGACGTCTAGATATTAATAGTTCTATCTGCAGCTGAGTTCTTAAACTTGGATTATGTTGCCTCCCAACTTCGAGTTTTTGAAATAACAGTTTCATCCCTAGGATCCTAATATGTTCATTTGTATAGAGACAAAGACAACCCAGCAACCACCAGCATTCCAATGGCACTTTTCTTAGTTTTCCATCTTCTGTTTTCTGGAATATGGGTTCCTTTTGCAAATGCCACCCAGTAGATAGCCACCTGTCACAAGCTTTCTCCATGCTTACAAGATGGTATAGTAGGCTTGTGAAGTAGGAAAGCCACGCCATTAACAAGCACAAGGCTCAGTGGCACAAAGGTCAACCAGCCTTCCCTTAATTGAAGAAAAAGCAAACATGCATGTTTCTTATATAAACACTGCTAGTTAACATTTAACTCAACCCTCATGATTCATTAAGAAAAGGAAATTCAATAAAGTCAGGCAGATGTGACTACAGGAAAAACTGCCCCTGATGAATCTGGCTATTTCCAGAACTTTGAATAAAAGAGAAATCAATTTCTGAAATAAAAATGCTAAATATAGACTGTGGTCATCATTATAAATACTGTTTATTTTTGGTTTTATTCCTATAGCGACCATCTTTTACATCTTACACAACTGTGTGTCTTCAGTCCCTTGTAATACTTAATAAAGAATCGCACTGTGTTTGAGCTTTAAACTTCTGGGTCAGAAAGTGAATAGTGATGGCTAAAATCCTAGCTATTTCTTATTTCCAAAAACAAAAATTGATTTTTTTAGGAGACACACTTTGTGGGTCAGAATTTGTGGGAAACAAAGTAGGCACAATAAATTGGCAGCAGAGAGGAGGAAGAAAGTAATAGAAAACAGACATAAGACCTGGAAAAATGTAGTCGTCTGGGACCATTTAGTGAAGGGGCAGACAGTTCTACACACCTCAACAGTCCCTGGGGCATCCCTGGGTCAAAGAGCATCATCTGTTTTATAAAGCTTTCTATCCAAAGAAGTTTTAAAAGATGCCCCTAAATAGTGTTTGTGTCTAAAAGACAGAAAAAGATGCCTTGCCAGGAGTGAACAGGGTGCTTGGGAGAAAAGAAATGTTTAGAGATTTAAAAAACCCAGAGATTCGAGAGAGAAAAGGGAACAGGAAATGGATGATGGTAGTATTTACATTCTTTAATGTTATACAGCTCTAGGCACATTGCTTTAAACAATTATAAAGAAAATTATAAGGAAAATAAAAAGAAGTCCAAGCGCACACTGCAAAATGGCAAAGCTGAAGGTGAACCATTTCTGCATGACTTTGGACTTAAGAAATGAGAGCATGGTGGGTTTCCTACTGTCTTTAACCAAGGCTTCCCCTGGGAATTGTGGGCGGCAGCCCCATTGCCCTCTCTTCCAGCCACGTCTCCACCCTGCTGAGCCAGATAAACACCACTGTGGTCATTTTCCTCTCCCCTCACTCTAAGGCAATCAGGTACAAGAGGGTGTGAGCTTGAAAGATGAAAGTGCCAGTTGAAGGCTGAAGGACCCTGTCAAGACAATGGCAGTGAAGCCGGCCTACCAAAAAGCAGGTCAGAGACTTCAGACAGAAATAGAAGGAATCCCCCAACGGACAGTTAATGCAGTGACAGTTAGTGTATGGGGCCATGCCAATAGTTCCATCTACACGGTGAACCCAAGTACCATTTACGAATTGGTTCATCCATTATTTGGATGGTTTTGTGCATGTCTTGTCTTACCAGCTAGCTCTGTAAATAGTCTAAAGAACATGATTAGAACCATTATAATTCATGGTAGCTAATTATTCTATTGTTCCCACCAGCTTTAGTAGAGTCCTTAGTTGCTCTAAAAAGTACACATGGTACTTTTTGTTTAGTTGTAGTACAGAAACTAAAATCTCTGAGGGAAAAATTGGAAGGGATCTTATGACCATGGGAGCAGGATGTGGAAAAGAGAGCAGAGCATAAGGCTTGAATACTTGATGCACTACATACCCAATATTCCCGCTTTCTTCCTGTTTAATTTGCAGAGGGAACTCTGTCATAAACCAAAATGTGCCAGAATACTTTCTGATTCACTTATGCCATAATTAGAATATTTTAGTGAGTTTGAGAATTTTTTTGCTAGAGTAAGAAGAGCAAAATCTTCCCTTCCTCTCTTCCTCCCTCTCCCTCCCTTCGTCTCTTCCTCCCTCTCTTTATTCCTTCCTCCCATTCTCTCTGCCTTCTCCCTAAAAAAATTTTTTTTGAGCTTGTACTAAGTCATGTGCTCAGTCTAGAAGCAAAAACATAGGTTTCTGTTTCAAGACCCTAATGTGATGATCAGACTTGAGTTTTATGTCTTGGTGACTGAGGATCAAGTTGAAAGCTAGGGTGGGCTAAGGTGGCCAGATCCTGGGCTATGCTAAGGAGAGTCAATTTTCTCATCTAATATGCAAAAGGAAATTATTAAAGATTTTATATGCAATACAAGTTATTATATTAAATTTTATGACTTTCATTTTTGAAAGAAACTTAATATCATACAATTGATACTATTTTCAATTCATGCTTTGTTGTATTTGCTAACAAGAAGTGTTATGTAATAAAGCATTCTTTTCTGCTTCCAGGTTTCCATGGTATTCCCACAGCTCACATCTTGAAACTTTCTATGAAATTGTTAACTATGGTAGAAATAGAAGTCTATAGCAAGTGGACTTTGTTATCAGTGATTCACTAAGAAATTATTGTAAGTTTTTTCCCAAGGTTGGAAAGAATTATTTCTCCAGGTGTCACTGACTGGTTGGATATAACCCTTGGGCTACAGAGAAGCAGACATTTGGTGGGGAAGGCCATGGGCTTTGGAGTCAGCTGGTCTAAGTTCTGAATTTTCTTCTTGACCCTGAGTGAGCTTAGTTATGTGAGTCTCAGGGTTTTTTTAAATAATGTAAAGTTGGGGTTACAGGATCATTTTGAGTATTAAAAGAAATCATTTATGTAAAGCACTTAGCAAATAGTAGTCAGGATGGTAATGGTGATGGTGATGTTGAAGTATTGATGGTTTTGGTGGTGATGATGATCGTAATTAGGATTGTGGTGTACCTTCAGAGAGGCAGGAGGGTGTCAGTGGTTAAGATCTTAGAATCAGGAGCCAGACTATGTGGGTTCAAATCCTGTCCCCGCCACTTACTAGCTATATGGTCTTAGGCAAAAGTATTAGTTATCTTTTGCTTCATAACACATTACTCCAAAACTAAGTGGTTTAAAACAACACAGATTTATTATCTCATAGTTTGAGTGTGTCAGGAATCTAGGCATGACTTACCTGTGTCCTCTGCTTCTCAGTCTCTCAAAAGACTGCAATCAAGGGGTTGGCCCAGGGTTTGTGGTTCCATCTGAAGGCTCGACTGGGAAAAGATCCACATCTAAGCTCACTCACATGGTTGTTCATGGGCTTCCCTTCCTTTAGGACTGTTGGACTGAGAGCCTAATTTCTCTGCTGACTGTTGGCTAGAGGCTGTCTTCAGTTCTTTGCCCGGTGAACATTTTTGACATAGTAGCTTGCTTCATCACAGAAAAAGAGTCTATTAGTAATACAGGTGTCACAATCTTTTGTAACCTAATCATGGAAGTGATATCCCATCTGTTTTGCTGTATTCTATTTGACGTGGGTCATTGGGTCCAGCCCACAGCCAAAGGGAGAGAATTACACAGATTGTGACTGCCAGGAGGGGAGGGGGTTCATTGGGAGCTGTCTTAGAAGTCTGCCTCCATAGCGAGTTGCTTAACCTCTCCACACCTCAGTTCTTCCAACTGTCAAATGGAATTAATGACAATAACTACTTAGTAGGCTGTTGTAAACATTAAATTAGTTAATATTTATAAAGTGTTTTGCCTATCACATAGCAATCATTCAATAAATGTTTGATATTATTTTTAAAAAGTATCAATTTATAGTTCTTTTCCCTTCTATCAAAGCATTGGTCCAGTCTGCTTCATGACCCTTGTCACTTTGTGTCAAAAGGTACTTGTTGCATTGCCAGTTTATAATAGACATGGGAACAAAGTTCAGGGCAAGAGAGTGGTGTGGGGCCACCAAAAATCCAAGTTCTGTTTCTCTCTTAACAAGATGGGTAGGGAGATAAATCACTTTATCTCTCTGGGTAGCTGTGTCTTTATCTGTGAAATGAGTGCTTCAGAGCTTATCGGGGGTGATATTTATGATATTTAGCAACTGTTTGGGGTCACACACTGGCCAATCAGAGCAGGTGCTCCTGTGAGCAGTCGCCTGGCCATGCTCATGTGGGCTGGCTGCATGTCAGCCTCGGGAAGTTATCTTTATAGTTCCTCAAGCCCCAAATATCTATGACTTACTCCAAATCACAAAGCCCTTGAGTTTTGTTCCCCTTAATTTCATAGCTTTTTACCAAGGTGGTTTACTAAGCATACTAAAACAATTTAAATAAAAGGCCATTTAATATGATATGATTACCCTGGTCTGTGGTTGTAAACAGTGTGAGCAAATGTATCTAAATATAATCATAGTATTTGGTTTAGGAGCTAATCCCATTTAGAGTGCTTTTAAAACTCAACAAATGTTATTTCAGAAATTCTGTCATTACCAGAATGAAAATTTGGGGCTGAGTTTGTTTCTGGCAGGTCTTCTGGATCATCCTCAGGGGGCTCACATATGCCTTCAAACAAAAATGTCACCCAGTGAGGTAACAATGTCCTTGCTCTGTGTCTGTGTGACTTGTCTCTCTTCTAATGCTTGCTAAGTACCTGATGTTTTCCTATGCAGGAAGCTTATATGAACTAATTAACATTTAATGAGAGGAAACTGACTGATTAGATGGCTTTTCATGGTACTTTAGCTAATAAATGTTGTATATACTTTTGACTGCATCTTGTCAGCATGTGGCTTCCCCCTCCGACTGCACCCTTTTTTTTTTTTTCACAGTTCTGTCCTGCTGTAGGGCTTTCTGCAATGACCTGGCTGAACAGTTTGCCTTAATTTGAGGAAAGTTTTTAATCAAATTATTGAGGTAAATATTTTACTTAAACTTTGCTTAGAGCAATAGGTGCATGAAGCTTCTGAATCCAAATCAAGACCAAATCATTCCAACCATGCTGGATACAGAACAGCAAGTTTGATGAAAAGCAAAATCTGCCAGGCAGAGTCCCAGGCAGCTGAAAATGATTTTGTCTTGTTTATGAAGGTAATTAGGGTTGCTAGTGCAGCTCTGGAGGCTCAGATGGAGGGGCAGGGAGGTGTCGCTTCAGAGGCCCAAGCATTTCCTGCAGATTATCCAGATCTAGCCATTCAGTACCTTGCCAGTGCCTTCTGAATTACGGAAAATGCCAGGAGCTGAGCTGCATCAAGATCTTTTACATCAAACTTTTTGGTCAGGTATTATCAGTAAAAAAAAAAAAAAAAATGAGTAGCACCCCCATTTATTTATAAACTATCGGCTTCAGTAATTAGTTAATATCTCAAAGCACAACATACCCTTGGGCTGAGATTCGGAGTTGATGACAGTGATAAGTCCGCATTTTAAAGAATCTTAATGATTTTCGTCATATTTGAGTAAGTCCTCATGGCTCTAACTAATGATGTGGCAGGAATCAAAAGAAACATAAGGTGCCATAAGTAGGACAAGGGTCAGCTCTATCAGTTTCCTTTTGTTCACCTGTGCTTGCCTTATTAGTATTATCTTCAACATTCAGATTCTTTGCAGGAATATTTTAAGCCACAGAACAATTTTTTTTTTAATTTCAAAGATTGGTTTTGTTAAAACCAGATAACATAACATATAAATCCACTCTAACGGGGCCATATAAACTGATGTGGGTTGCAAAACAACAAAGTGACAGAATGAGTAAGGGCTGTGCTCTCAACCCTGCTGTGCCGTGGAACTCCCATCTTCTCTCAAGACAGGGCTTATGTGCTGTTTGTCACGTGTGACATAAGGAAGGAAGGACAGCATCAGCATTACCCTACTTATTAGATGTTAGAAAAGCTTAATTCTGCCTTGTTTTAAATTAAAGTTACGATGTTAAGAGAAACTCTAATATTTTCTTTCCACTCACCAGTGGATTGTCTAGAACGCCCCCTCAAAAACCATGGGTTTAAATTTTATGCCTGAAGACACAATCTGGCTCGTTCTATTTATACTGAAATAAGCCTCTAATGGTCTCATTTATTCCTGTCAGTTCCCAGTTCCTTGACCAAGTTACAGAGAGCTGTGCTGACACTTTACATACTTGGAAGCTTGGGATTCTCTTGCCATATGTGCTGCAAATGGTGGCTGTCGCCTCCATTAAGTTGTTCAGTTTGGTTCTGATTTCCCTGGTCTCCCACTAACCACAAGTGAATTAAAAGGTCGGGATGGCTCAGTGCATAATAGGACCTGCATGCACAGGTACCCTGTTCTGTAGGGTGATCTGAAGGTTCCCAAGAAGCCTCTTCAGCTTCTAGAAATCTAAACTTCTTGCTATTGAACATCTGTTTTATTTTGTTTGTTTTGGGATTTTTCTTTTTTGTGATCAGGTTGGAGCAGGATGTAGAAAGGGTATAGGATTTGTCATCAGGTAAATGTGAGTTCAAGTTCTGGCTTTGGCACATTCTAGCTGTGTGACCTGGGACAAATTCCCTAACGTCTCTGAGCTTCATTCTCTTCATCTTTTAATGAGTATAATAGTAATACTTACTTTACTAAATTGTTGCAAGAATTAGGGGTAATATATATATAAAACATCTAACTCAATACCTGAAGGTAGGCACTCAGTACATGCTAACTATTGATACTCATTGTTATGGTTGTTTTAATTATGCAAATTCTTTTTAAAGAAAGAGAATGTCCTCACACACATTATAATTTTTATCAGAAATTAGTTTATTAGAAATTAGTTGCATCCTGATGAATGAAATGAAATGAAAAGGCTGAAATCGATCATGAATCATATACAGGGATCTGCAGGAGATTGGAGGGAAGGACTGGCTGTGGGTTCAATGGGACTCAGTTACTGAAATGCATTGAGCCAACGGTATGAACATAATCAGGTAGAAAGCCTAGGTCCAACTGGGAGATTAAGTCATAGTTAAAACACAAAGTGCAGCTAGGCTGTGAGGAAATAAGCTTCATAAATGTTCTGTACATTAGTGTTTCTTGGGTGCTGTGTTCTAAAGCAGCTGTAATAAGATCAAAGGCAGGAGAACAAGGTGCCTCCCTTTGGAGTTCACTCTTATCAGTCTTGTATCAGCAAGTAAAATTAGGTGTTATCACAAACTCCCAGTCTCAGTGGCTTAATATAAAATGTTTATTTTTCACTCCCCTCCCAGTTCAGTGTGGGTTGGCAAGCAAGCAGCCTTCCACATGCACATTCACCAAACCAGATTCCTTCCATCTTGCGGCTCCATCTTCCTCTGGGTCCTCTCATTTCAGGTGAAGACAAGGAAAAAGCAAGGGTCATGCTTGGGAAGCTTTCATGAGCAAAGTTTGGAAGGAATGCATAGCACTTCTGTTTATGTTCACTTGGCCAAATCTCAATCGTATGGATATACCTAACTAGAGGAGAGGCTTGAGATGTTCTAGCTATGTTATCAGAAAGGAAGAGGAAATACAAATATTGGTGAACAACTGCAATTTGCTATAAATGCAAATTGTAAGTCGAATGTTTTGGACTTACCTCTAGTAAGCAATCAGTTTCATATTGATATACAGTATACACCTACACACCCACAGAAGTTGTAAAACAGTATTTGTTCCTATTACATGTTAAACCCATTGATATTTTCTATTCTGT